>NC_054387.1:7620791-8220791 GCF_017654675.1 Xenopus laevis | reverse complement strand
ACCTACTCCTCTACAGGCAATGACTAGATGCCATTCTCCAAAGTATTTCTGTCCATGATCTCTATAGTCTTCATTGTATATGGTAAATAGGACAGGAAAAGATGGTGGAAAAAGTTGGGATTTACAAGCGACAAAACCCATAAAATAATGGAAAAAGAAGGCGTTGGGAAGACTGACATTCATTTCACAAGCCTGGACCAGAATTCATGTACCATATTATGATTGTTGGTAACCCCTAGGCCTCCATATTGTAAGAAAGACTCCAAATTAAGGTTACAAAACCAGATCCCTGCTATTTTAAGTGAGCATCCATGCCCTATGCCATCAGTTCTTTAACTGAGAATTCAACAAAAGATTCGGAGTCACTCTCCTGACTCAAAACAGGAACATGGCTGGCTCTACAGCAGTGATCCCCAACCAGTGGCTCATGAGCAACATGTTGCTCTCCAACCCCTTGGATGTTGCTCCCAGTGGCCTCAAAGCAGGTGATTATTTTTAAATTCCAGGCTTGGAGGCAAGTTTTGATTGTATAAAAACCAGTGTACTGCCAAACAGTTTCCTGTTAATCCACATAGAGGCTACCAAATAGCCAATCACAGCCCTTATTTGGCACCCCCAGGGACTGTATTTCATGCTTGTGTTGCTCCCCAACTCTTTTTACATTTGAATGTGGCTCATAGGTAAAAAAGGTTGGGGACCCCTGCCCTAGAGCCGGGATCCCCTACCTTTTGAACCCGTGAGCAACATTCAGAAGTAAAAGGAGTTGGGGAGCAACACTAGCATGAAAAATGTTCTTGGGGTGCCAAATAAGTGCTGTGATTGGCCATTTGGTAGCCCCTATGTGGATTGTCAACCTAGATTGAGACTCTGAGAGTACAACTGGGTTTTATGCAATTAAAATTTGCCTCCAAGCCTGGAATTCAAAAATAAGCACCTGCTTTGAGGTCATTGGGAGCAACATCCAAGGGGTTGGAGAGCAACATGTTACTCACGAGCTACTGGTTGGGGATCTCTGCTGTAGAGATAGCCATGTTCCTGTTTTGAGTCAGGAGAATGACTCCGAATCTTGTTTTGAATTCTCAGTTAAAGAACTGATGGCAGTTGGAGGGGGTTGGAGAGCAACATGTTACTCACGAGCTAGAGTATCTATCAATATAGAGCACCATTATATTGCAGAATGTCTTCACTACATAGTGGTATAATTGTGCAATGAGAATGGCTGTTTGCCTGTTGCCATTTATGGTCAGATCTGAGTCACAAACAATATATAAATAAAACAAAATAGCCTGCAGTAAGGATACATCCTTTGCACAAGTGTATTCATAATAACAGACAGCCCCAATACTATTGAGCTCAATGGGAACAGAAATCATTCAGCCTCATGTTCATCTACTAATGGCATTTTGGAGAACTTAGTAGTACCCTCTAATCAGCTTCTGGGGGGTGAAGAGCATGTCTATGACAGCCCTGCACCCTCCGCCTGCCCCCTAACTTGTGTGTCATTCAGACAAGCACCCACCCAAACAGCATTCAATGTATACATAAAGAGTTGTGTCTATAGGCACCACCAGGACAAGGCATACAGCTAAAAAAAACCCACTTTGTTGCATCATTAGAAATAAGCCTTTTTAATAGATATCCTGCATCCAAAATTTTTGCATGTAAGCCAAAAAAAACCTTAAAAAGTTCACATCTATGTATTTAGATCCTAAAGTACAACAATTTTTAAAGAATGGCTTTACTTCCCCTTTCTGTTTCTTTTTTTCTGCCTATTTCTGTGCAGGTAGTACTTGTCTTTCATGCCTAGAGCTAATCTGGCTCCCCGGCTCCGTGTAACCTCTGATCCCGCAGCAAAAGTCTTATTCCTACATATCAGGCATCACACGATAAAGATCAAAAGTCAGGAAACTGTTAAAACGAACAGTGGAGCTTTCTTAAAGCCGGGACAGCGTTTGCCGTGGCCCCGATGAACATTTCAAATTCCAATTTGTGGACAAAGTCCTGTTCCCTTTAGAATATGGATCTCCGACCACTGACCAAACTCCAGAGTATCTACCTATTTATCCATTGTGGAAGTTTGTACTTTCCTTAGTTTGGTTTCTGGACGTGGCAGGAACACACTGCAGTCTTGTGCAGGACAGCAACACAGGACCGGCCTCCTGGATAAGGATAATATTAAGGATTTGCTTTTTTGGGTCATGAAAGGAGGGCAGGTGAGTTGTGGGTCTTGGGAAAGCCTGCTCAGTATTGAGATTTAGTAAGATGATCCTCAACCAATAAATATAGAAGCATCTGTAGCGACTGTGAATGTAATACTAGTATTGGTTTATTTCTTTTTTTGGATTGGATTATTTCGTTGGCCTAAATTGTGTCAGCTTTGCTGTAACACTTGGGATGTATACTGTATATATATAATTCTCTCTGCTAATTATCTGTATCTAAATGCTTATAACAACAGAGGGGCACAGATGTACTGTATAAAAGGCCCAGAAACAAGGGCCCCAAAATGTTTTTGGAATCGCTAAATTGCACCAAGTTTTGTCCTTAATTAAGCAACATTTGATGCAGGGTACATGCTGTGCCGGTGTTCAGGTGTTGTGTGCTCTATTGTGTATAGGATTACCACCGTTTCTGGAAAAAAATACCGGCTTTCCTATATATTTAACTTTTTCCCTATTAATAACATTGGTAGCAACCATCATTTATACCAGCCAGGCCGGTAAAACACCGGCAACCCCATTGTTCACTGGGTGATGAACAGAGGGACAACTGACAAAATGGGGAATGGATTACGAATTTATATCCATCTAAATCGGTCAGGCTAAGGGTGGCCATACATGGGCAGATTAAAGATGCCGATATCGATCCTTGTGTTGGGGGGTTCTGATGGGTCTAACTGATCGAAATAAGGCCAAGAATCGGGCAGGTTTGATTTTTTTTTGGCAATCGAGGACCACATCGGCTAGATAACGCGGTCCTTGTGCTGTCAGCGCCCATTTTCTTTGTTGTAATTCAATCGTTTGGCCATAAGGGCAGAACGATCGGATCAACCCGATATCATTTGGTGGACATATAGGGTTAAAATCAGCTCGTTTGGTGACATAGCCAATGAGCAGATCTTTTCATGCATGGCCACCTTTAGGCACTGCATTTCAACTAGTGTTATGGTCTATCCAATAGATTTTGGTTCTAGGAGTGACCAAACGTGGGTACAAAATGCACATGTAAAGAAGAACAACATAAAAAAAGCTATATTTTGAAGTTGATTCTGGCTGTAAAGGTATGGGATCCATTATCCGGAAACCCATTATCCAGAAAGCTCAGAATTATGGGAAGGCCGTCTCCCATAGAGTCCACTCTCCAATGCACAATACTACTACACACAGAACCCTGAATATTAAACCACAGTGAGCGTAGGAAGGTGATGCTTCAAAACAGGCATATTTTTGGTGGATAAGTCTAGATTGTGGTACAGCTCTAAGACCCCTTATCCAGAAAGCTATGCTTTACTTGAAGGCCATCCCCATCTTTTAAGCAAATCGTTCTAATTTTTAATAATGTTTTCCTTTTTTCTCTGTAATAATAAACCAGTACCGTTTACTTGATCCCAACTAAGCTGTATCCATTCCTATGGGTGTCATAACAATCCTGTTGGCTTTATTCAATGGGTATATGATTTTCAGACGATTTAAGGTATAGAGATCCAAATTACGGAAAGAACACTAATCTGGAAACCCCAAACAGTCCGCATAATAGATCTCATACCTGTATATGTGGGTGATCTATTACATTTGCATTTGGTTAACTTTGTACTGGTATGGGACCTGTTATATAGAATGCTCGGGAGTTGGGGTTTTCCGGATAAGGGGTATTTTCACAATTTGGAAGTTCATACCTTAAGTCTGCTAAAAACCATTGAAACATTAAATAAACCCAATTGTTTTCCTATCAATAAGGAATAACGATAGCTTAGTTGGAATCAACTACAAGGTGCTGTTTCGTTACTACAGGTATGGGAACCCATTATCCAGAAAGCTCTGAATTATGGAAAGGTAGTCTCCCATAGACTCCATTTAATCCAAATTTTTTAAAACGATTTCCCTTTTCTCTGTAAAAACGAAACAGTACCATGTACTTGATCCCAACTAAGATACAGGTATGGGACCTGTTATTCAGAATTCCCGACACCTGAGGTTTTCCAGATAACGGATCTTTCCGTAATTTGGATCTTCATACCTTAAGTCTGCTAGAAAATCATGTAAACATTAAATAAACCCAATAGGCTGGTTTTGCCTCCAGTAAGAGTTAATTATATCTTAGTTGGGATCAAGTACAAGTAAATGCTTTATTATTACACAGAAAAAGGAAATCATTTTTAAATATTTGGATTATTTGGATAGAATGGAGTCTATGGGAGATGGTCATCCTGTAATTCAGAGATTTCTGGATAACGAGTATCCGGATAACAGATCCCATACCTGTATAACTAATCCTTATTGGAAGCAAAACCAGCCTATTGTGTTGACTTAAGGTATGAAGATTCCAATAACGTAAAGATCAGTTATCTGGAAAACTCAAGGTCCGAAGCATTCTAGATAACGAGTTCCTTACCTGTAAAGAAAAAGGGATATAAGTCTTAAAATTTTGAATTATTTAATTAAAATGGAGTTTATGAGAGAGAACCTTCCCATAATTCAGAGTTTACTGGATAAGGGGTTTCCGGATAACAGATCCTATACCTGTAGTGAGTATTTAGGTTGGATGTAGTGATGGTTATTCAGGGTCCGGGGCGCTGCCTATATGGAGTTTGTATGTTCTCCTTGTGTCTTTCCTCCGTGTCTTGGTTTCCGACAACAATCTAAAAATATTATACTTAAATAGATTCACTGTACAGGTATGGGACCTGTTATCCAGAATGCTCGGGAACTGGGGTTTTCCGGATAACGGATCTTTCCGTAATTTGGGTCTTCATGCCTTAAGTCTATTAGAAATTCATGTAAACATTAAATAAACCCAATAGGCTGGTTTTGCTTCCAATAAGGATTAATTATATCTTAGTTTGGATCAAGTACAAGCGACTGTTTTATTATTACAGAGAAAAAGGAAATTATTTTTAAAAATTTGAATTATTTGGATAAAATGGAGTCTATGGGAGACAGCCATTCCATAATTCGGAACTTTCTGGATATCGGGTTTCCGGATAAGGGATCCTATACTTGTACTACAGTATAACCTTCATTTGATATCTTTTCAATGATGCGATATTCCGCTAGTTATTAATGGTTTGTGTTCTTTTTCTTGCCCCATGGGCAGCCACACGATGTGATTCGGGGAAATTAGTCGCCGAGCGACAAATCTTGTGTTTTTTGGGGCGACTAATCTCCCCAAATTGCCTTACTGCTGACTAGAGTGTAAATCACTGGCGTATTCCTAAGTCGCCCGAAGTTTCCTCGTGAGGCAACTCTGAAAAACAAAGCTCTCCGAATCCCACCTCGCAGACGATTTTTATTCTAGCCGTTGGAAGGCAGTTCAGGGAGATTAGTCGCCCCGAAGAAGAGGAGATCTGTTGCCGGGCAATTAATTTCCCCGAATCTGACAGTGTGTCTCTGCCTTTAAAAACAAGAGTTTAAGCAACAATTGCATGGGGTCGTTTTTATCAGAAATCTAGTATACAGAGAGTGATGGGGAAATCTGTTGTTTGTGCAATCTCTCAATCTCTAGTTAAACATTCTGGGAATCCAAACAAAAATTAGCTAACGTTGTTTACAAGGCATTTTTTTAAATTATTATGGCAGCGATTATTTTTTTGACAGTTTGAAAAATGAACTGCAATTCATGGTCTGCTTTAATAGGTGATTAGCCTTGATAAGCGGATTTAAGTTTGTTTACATTTGCTCCTATAAATATGCCCAACCTCAGATTGTTAAAATGCTTGACATAGATTTAATCGTGGTGGAAATCAGAACCAGAGGCTTCAAGGTTATGGAATGGGGCCGCATGGTGGGTGTAGTAGGTAGCACTGATGGCTTGCAGTACTGGGGTGTACTGTAATTGTATTGAAAGTAAATTCCCCAAGTTTAGTCTTAATCTAGGTGAATTATTTCCAATGTTATAGTTTAAAGGGGCAGTAAACCCCTGAATTCAATATCTGTGTTCAACATACGTTTTTGCTTATTGATTAAATACCACAATTCTGTGCTATTTTTTGTTGAGCTGAATAGGGCAAACAGGGAAAGTGAAGCTACTACATGTTTGGTTCTTTCAAGGTAGATAATTGAATTATTAGTACACACATAATGCTCTTGCATATTGGACTTTTGCTTATATGCATGCCAAAACATTTACAGCAAAAGAGCGAAGGGTTGTTTATACAGAGCTCATAATTTTAAGCTACAATAACACAGCTAGCTAGTTTGAAAGAAATATGTAATTTGTTAATTTGAAAGGAGTAGAGAAGGAGTAGAAAGGGGGGCCCAGAGCCTTCAACAGGGGGCCCCATCTAAAGGACAGTTAAGGTGGCCATACACAGGCAGATTAAAGCTGCCAATATCGGTCCTTTAGCCCAGTTCAGCAAGGGCTTTCAACGGGTCCCCCCATTCGATATCAAGCCAAAAATCAGCCTGATATTGATCGGGCATTGGCTAGTTGATGCCGTCCTACAACCCGTCGGCACCCGTTCTATTTGTTGTAGTCCGATCGTTCGGCCCCAGGTCCAAACGTTTGGATTAACCCGATATCGCCCTGCCGTTAGTGGGCATATCGGGGAAAGATCCACTTGTTTGGCGACCTAAACAAACAAATGGATCTTATCGTGTATGTCCACCTTTAAGAAGAGATTGAGGTAGATTGCCTATATACTCTCCTAGATACTCCTGGATGCCCAATTTGAATATGAGAGTGAGATACGTAGTTGAAGAGTTACAGTATTTGTTGTGATATATATTCTTGAAACTATGGCTGTATTGTTCCAAAAAAATCAGGAAACCTCTAGTCTATAGGGATATCTATTCAGACCCAGAATAGCCTACACAACACACCATATTTCCCATGTTTTCATTGCTGTGGTTCAACCTGAAAGCAGTGCAATAAAAAGACAAAGTTGCAACATTTACAGAATTGTGCCTAATCTCTTCTAAAGGTTTTTTTTTAATGTTTACTTTATAAGGGCAAGTGTTCTGGTGGAAGAAGAAATTGGCTATATAAAAAGTAAGGTACCCAAAGATGTGGTACTGGTTTTCAGAAAAGATAAGTAATTGAATTACCTAGGAACTGATGTTCCATGAAGTATCTGTTAAAACTGGGAATAATCTCTCAAATAGTCAAGTAGCGCAGTTAAATGGGTAACCAAGACCTAAGGCAACTTGTTTATCTAAAACTATGGTTGATATCTGCCACTTTGCTAATGATTTCTTCAGGGTGATGGTTTTGCAATGAAAAAATTAACTTTGTTGATGCAGTGCTTTAACCTGGCATGTGGACCGGTCGTTTTGTCATCTCTTCATTAATGGGAAGGAAATTAAGTCAGGCAGCCTGGTGAATCTTCACAAAGTAAATAGCAATTTTTGCACAGGGAATAAATTCACTGTATTTCTTTTTTTCAATTCACAATTGGAGTTTGTGTGTAGGTGTAGTAAACCCCTGGAGTTGCACAACATGGGATTATTTGCTACAAGGTTTCGCTGTAGTTCCAAAGCAACCATTTAAACCCTTAAATTTGGAAAGTAAGGAGGCCAGGCTTATTGTATCCATATTTACTTGAATTTGTATATATTGTTTTTCATAAAGAAGTGATCCACAACCAGTGGCTTAAAGGGGAAGTAAAGTCTAAAATAGAATAAGGCTAGAAATGGTGTATTTTATATACTAAACATAAACATAACCTTACTGCACCACAAGCCTAATCAAATAAATGATTTATGTTTTCAAAGGTGGCCACAGGGGGTCACCATCTTGTAACTTTGTTGAACATCTTTGCAAGACCAAGACTGTGCACGTGCTCAGTGTGGTCTGAGCTGCTTAGGGATCATCATAAATTATCAAAAAAACACAAGTCAAATAATATCTGCCAGAAGCCGAAACAGCAAGACTGATTAATAATCAGAATATACAGACTGCACTTTCCAACTCTGCAGAACCAGTGGCTGCAGCAAAATAATCCTCCAAATAGAATCCCAATTTATTTGTTAAATCTGGCTCCATGATCTTTGTCCCTGCAGTTGGAGTTGGAAACAGTAAAAGGGATGTAAAGGCAAAAATAAAATCCAATACAAATCTCTACACAGTCGCCCACTGATCTACAGGGAAACAAACAAAGCTGCTTGAGTTCTGCATTGCTGAGAAATAGGGCGGGGGCTCCCCCTGCTGTACATAAGTATGATTGTTTCCCTGCAGAGAAGTTAAGGACCGTCTGACAATTCCTATCCACAGCAGTAAAAAAGGGAGAATTTCACTGCATACAGTCAGGTTTCTTATAAAAACAGTACACATATTTTAATTAAAGTATATTCTAGCAAAATACTGCTCCCCAAAACCAAGTGCTCATTTTTAAATTTCTGGCTTGGGGGAAAGGTTCTGAGGCATAAAAACAAAGGTTTATTACAAACAGAGCCTCCTGAAGGTGGGGAAATCTCTGTGTGGCTGCCCATTGACAGGACAACAACCCCAGAAACGTGTTTAATGTTTATGTGGCTCCCTTCAACTTTAATATCTGAGTGTGGTTCATGGGTAAAAAGGAGAGCCCTGCCATAAACCATACATTATGATTAGAGCGTCCCTTTAAGAACCTACATGTAATTATCCCTCTTCTCGTGTTAACCAACCATTTAGGGAGGGGCTGGCTGAGCAATTAAAAGGAGATAAAAAGAGATAAACAGCACACGTAGGCCAGGACTAGAGATTCACATGCATGCTGAATGCAGCCCGCCTCTGAACTCTTTGCCAGATCTATGTGGCACTCTAACATGAGTCGTTATCAAGATCCAGATATGTTAATTGCTATTCAGGGTAACACACGGGGACAGAAGAAAATAAATGGCTCCTTTGTATGGATCATATTGAAATACAGCCAGATACAAAAGGCCTTAGCTTTTAATTTATTACGTATGCGAAGGCATTGCCAAAACATGTGATGTCATACTATGATATCACAATGAATGAATGAACCCATGGCATTGGAAAAGGGAACGGGATACACTATGTGTTGTTGCAAAATAGGCATCTTTGTGATCTTATGAACTATGTGTGCCTATAATATCATAAAAAGCATAAAACTCAGCACATGCTAAGAAGTGGTCTACAAGCCTAGTCTTCTGCTCCCCATAAATATACATGCAAAATCATTTTAGCCCTCGCAATTGAAAAGGCTTAAAATCCATTCAAAATTATCTTATTATTATTTTTGGGGGAAGGGTCAGGGATATAATGGCACACAAGTGTGGCCCAAAACACCCCGTTGGCGACAATGCATAGAAAAGCTCTGGCATCTGACTGCTGTGTAATCTAAAAGCTCAATAGGAATTATATATGGGTTGAACTCAGGGTTGGAACTAGGGGTAGGCAGAGTAGGCGCAAAGCTGGAGGGGGCACCAGCACCTTCTCTGCCTCCTACCCCCTAGTCTGGTCCCCTCTTGGCACTGTGGCTGATGCGTACGTCCATTTTGCGGATCTATTGGGCGATACAACAGACCAGGTTGCCTAGGAATCGTGGCCTGGCGCGCGTTGAAACTTTATGTTTAATGAACACCTCCCCATCTAACACATTTTATTTCAACATTGCCTATGGTATGACAGCACTCTTTTTTTTTAATGCTGGGAAACTAATCAATGGTGTCCATCTTATAATTATTAGAATTGTGCTCTTCTTTTTCTCCCTGCATGGCAGGCTGCAAGAATAAACATATGCTGCGATTGGCTCTGTCGCAACAATGGGAAGCACAAATATTTGGTGCGCCCCTGCGCACATCTTTACGCAACATTTTGTGTGCTCTGCAAATTTGCAGTGTAATATATTTGACCTCAGTGCTTTTAAGGGAAAAAATACTGCTTATATGTAAGCTTTTTTGTGTTAGAGTTAAGAGAAAATGTTCAGCTTGTTTGCCAAACATCTAAATTCACTGGGTTTTTTTTTATCACCCAGGGCCACATTAACAAATGTGTAAATGGGCCTGCCAGGTCAAGTGGATCAGTATCGGAGAAATGGCCAACCACTTGTGCCTACTATCTGGTTTCCTGACAGAAAAAAATAACCCTGTATGAAGACAGGAAGTAAGCAAAGGCAATGGACAAGATGGCGGCTAGCCCTGCATGCTGAATGAGACCTGTGAACAGCTTGATACACTTGAGTACTTCATACTTTTCAACAGGGGGTACTTTATTTATTATAATACACAAGTTTTAGTTCGTCATGTATCAGAATTGACATATAGGCTTACATCCCAGGGAAGCAGAGGTTGTTACCCCAGGAGGAATTTCTGAGGATACAGTAGCCATTGAGCTAATTCACACACCTCCAAAATGTCCCTATTTTGGTAGGGACGTCACACAATGAGAAACTGAGGCAGTGTGTTAGAAAGACAGGAAGTAAACAAAGGCACCTTGCAAAGATGTCACTTCCTGTTGTGAAGACAGGAAGTAAACAAAGGCACTTTACAAAGATGTCACTTCCTGTCGTGAAGGCAGGAAGTAAACAAAGGCACATTACAAAGATGTCACTACCTGTCCTGAAAACAGTAACTAAACAAAGGTACTGTACATGTCATAGAAACAATATGGCAGACAGCTCTGCAGGCTGAACAAGACCTGTTTGCTGCTTGATAAAGATGTATTTCCCAGGAATGTTTGTGAAGGATATAGTGGCCATTTAGCTGGGTCACACCCCTCCAAAATGTTCCTATTTAGGCAGGGATGTCACACATTAAAGGGGTTGTTATAGTTAACTTTTAGCCATTTCTAAAAACTTCTCAATTGGTCTTCATTATTTTAAGCTTTTCAATTATTTGCCTTTTCCTTCTGACTCTTTCCAACTTTGAAATGGTCTGTAATGCTACAAATTTATTGTTATTGCTGCTTTTTATTACTCCTTTTCCTACTCAGGCCCCTCCTATTCATATTCCAGTCTTTTATTCAAATCAATACATGGTTGCTAGGGTAATATGGACACTAGCAACCAGATGGCTGAAACTGCAAACTGGAAAGCTGCTGAATAAAAAGCTAAATAACTCTAAAACCATAAATAATAAAAAATCAAGACCAATTGAAAATTATCTCATTATATCACTACATTAAACTAAAAGTGCAACAACCCCTTTAGGAACCAAAGGCCACGGGGCTTAACATGGGCTGGGATTTGTGAGGCCAAAGTCTAAAAGAGAATGATTGTAGCTACGGGTTCAAATGAAAGTATAATTTCTTTAACAATGTTTTGCTGTCCTATTCGCCATGGATTTACAAAGATAGGGAAATGGGGGTAAAAAAAAATAGAAAAAACTACTACAATAGTAATTATTCTCAGTAAAATATTTTTTTTGGGCACAGTCATGGTAGTAGGATTTGCTGATGATATTTCAGCACTTATTTTTAAGAAGAGGAATATTTCTATAATTATTTGAACAGAGGTCTGCTTTCACCTTTCAGGCACTGACCCCTCTGATATCTACTGATGACTCCAGATAAGGCTATGTCAGGATGTGCTGCACCAGAGGTGAACATTCAGGATGTATATCAGGTACGCACATAGTATATATACATGTACCCTGTGGCCTTATCAGGTAGCCAATATGTTCAGCGCTGGGCAAATACCCAACACTAGGCATGCCCCCTTGCCTTCTCAGTTGGTACATGTGAAATAAAGTCAATGCACTTCTATATACTGTACGTTGTTAAGAGCCTCGAAGACTTATAAATATCTGTACAGGTACGAGACCTGTTATCCTGAATGCTCGGGACCTGGGGTCTTCTGGATAATGGATCATTCCTTAATTTGGATCTTCATACCTTAAGTCTACTAGAAAATCATGTAAACATGAATTAAACCCATTAGGCTGGTTTTGCTTCCAATAAGAATTAATTATATCTTAGTTGGGATCAGGTACAAGCTACTGTTTTATTATTACAGAGAAAAAGAAAATCATTTTAAAAAATTTGGATTGTTTGGATAAAATGGAGTCTATGGGAGACGGCCTTTTCCTTAAATTTTGAGCTTTCTGGATAACAGGTCTGTATAACGCATTCCATGCCATACAGAGCAAACTATTGGGATGCTAAAATTTACACCTGCCTTAGCAGGGTGCACCACGCATGCAACGGATTTGTGTCCAGTGAAGCACACATTAATGCTGATATATACAGGCATGGGATCCGTTATCCGGAAACCCTTTATCCAAAAAAAGCTCCGAATTACGAGAAGGCTGCTTTCCCATAGACTCCATTTTATCCAAATAATGACGTTTTTGTTATTTTTAGTAATAAAACAGTACCTTGTACTTGATCCCAACTACGATATACTGTAATTATTCCTTATTTGGAAGCAAAACCAGCCTATTGTTTTTTTTTTTAATGTTCACTTGATTTTCTAGCAGACTTAAGGTATGAAGATTCAAATTAAAGAAAGATCCGTTATCCAGAAAACCCCAGGTCCCAAGCATTCTGGATAACAGGTCCCATACCTAATCAATAAAGTACCTCCTATTGTAAAATGTATGGATATTATAAATCATAGAGGAGTTCTATGACCACATAAAAGTCCCAAGACCACTCTGAGGTGGGCATGGAACTCTTAGGTCACTTCTAATATCCTGTTTCTTAATGCATCATGTGACAGAAATTGCATCTTTAAGCACCAAATATAACTGATGACATCACAAAGCACTGTTTATAAGAATAAAATTTACAGGCATTCTCCATAAGCCAATCCCAATCGTAACGAATAAGGGTGCTGTAGAAATGTAACATCTGCCCCATGTTTTGTTCCATAACCTGAATGAATGAGAACTATAACAGAAATGACAAATATTAGTTAGGAAGTGTAACAACATGAATAGACCTAGCGACACTGTATTGGGATTTATTAGTTTATTTGCCCCTTTTATGTGTGCGGTGGGTTTGCTAATTCTGTGGGATAGAGTGAGACGGAGAAAGAAAGGGTAAGGAATAAGACTTTTGTACCTGCACTCTGCGCGGATGAAACCATATTATCTCAGAGCCATTTCCCAGGAGCGGGGCCCACACACAGTGAACCTTCATAGAGCAGGTCTTATAACGGAGATCACTGCACTGCTAGGGAACAATGTGCCCTAATTATTGCTGGGATGGCTGCTATGCTGGATTAATCTCATAATTCTATTCACACTGAGATTTAAGGGGCTAAAATGAAAGCAGAGCGTGTATTAGAAAAAGCCAACAAAAATATATTTAACTCCTGTGTTTATAATTAAAATATATATTTTTTTTTAAATTAAAAAATCAGGATTTTGGCAAAATTTATTTCCATGGCTGATCTACATAAAAGCAGTGGACATGGAAGGCAATGGGGGTCATTTACTATGAAGTGCAGAGCAATTTGGGACCCAAGAGCTTTGCCCCTTAGTGCTAATTCTGCCCTTACTTCTTCCCTAACTCTGGCCCGTCTTGTGCCCAATTAAAAACACGTGTCTTCCGCTGCTCCTTGACATGCGTGTCTGAATCACACACAAGTTATGGGATTGGTGGGGGAGAAGGGATGCCTATATGCAGTGACATAACTAAATATTACTGGACCCCACAGCAAATGTTGTACCGATTTTTATTGAAATTGTATTTGAATTAGGACCTCATGGGGCCCCTATATCACTTGGGCTCCCCTGCAGCCTCAGGGTCTGCTTCCTCTGTAGTTCCACCCCTGCTTTTATTCTTAACCCCACACACCCCTCATTAATGCAGCATTGCCAAAAGCAGACAGCTCTGTATTCATGGGGGTTGCCGCAGGTCTTGGCAATCCAAAATGCAGCACAGAGACCTGCAGCAATTCTTTGTATAAGGAAGGCAGTGTGCAAAGTAATACCCATTATCTAGAATACCATAAAGCATGGAAGGACTTTTGTTGTTTTTCCAGAAATGAAGCGGGATACAATCTTCCTCATCTAAAGAACTAAGCAGGAACAGCGCTGTAATATTTTGCTAAAACAATGCCAGTAAGGCTTTTCAGCACAATTTTGCAAAATTTTGCTCATAGCCAGTACGGAGAGATCCCATAAAACAATGGCAGCATAGGTATCCCCCTGTATAAGCACAATTCAGCAGGAACAGCCCCTAAATTTGCTCATAGTCTGTACAGAGAGATCCCATAAAACTGTATAGGTATTCCCCTGTACTAACAATACAATTCAGCAGGAACAGCCCACTAAGATTGCTCAAAGTCTGCACAGAGATACCATAAAACTATGGCAGCATAGGTATTCCCCTGTACTAAGCACAGTTCAGCAGGAACAGTCCCCTAAAGCTCCTCATAGACGCAACGACCGATTTTAGCAAAGTCCGACCAATCCTTCGAAATTATCGTGCGTTTAGTGGGATTCAAACGATCGAACATCTGACGATTTTTCAGCTAACATCTGTCAGGAAATTGATCGGCAGGTTGAAAAATCTTTGTGGGTCCCAGTGCAATCTATCTATGTTTGCAGGGCCAAGCAGACAGCTCCCCTTTGTTTTCCTGGCAAATTGGTCTTTTTAGTTGATGGTCAATTCATACGATCTTTCTGAGAAAATCGTGGTCTCACGATGAGGATCGGATCTTTTAAAAATCTCAACATCTATGGCCATCTTTAGTTTGCTCATAGTCTGCACAGAGAGATCCCATAAAACTGTATAGGTATTCCCCTGTACTAAGCACAATTCAGCAGGAACAGTCCTCTTAGTTTGCTCATAGTCTTTACAGAGAGATCCCAGAAAACTGTATAGGTATTCCCCTGTACTAAGCACAATTCAGCAGGAACAGCCCCCTAAGTTTGCTCATAGCCTGTACAGAGATACCATAACTATGGCAGTATAGGTATTCCTCTGTACTAAGCACAATTCAGCAGGAACAGCCCCCTAAGTTTGCTCATAGCCTGTACAGAGAGATACCATAACTATGGCAGTATAGGTATTCCCCTGTACTAAGCACAATTCAGCAAGAACAGTCCCCTAAGTTTGCTCATAGTCTGCACAGAGAGATACCATAAAACAATATAGGTATTCCCCTGTACTAAGCACAATTCAGCAGGAACAGCCTTCTAAGTTTGCGCATAGCCTGTACAGAGAGATACCATAACTATGGCAGCATAGGTATTCCCTGTACTAAGCACAATTCAGCAGGAACAGTCCCCTATGTTTGCTCATAGTCTGTACAGAGAGATCCCATAAATCTATGGCAGCATAGGTATTCCCCTGTACTAAGCACAATTCAGCAGGAACAGTCTCCTATGTTTGCTCATAGTCTGCATGAGAGATCCCATAAAACTATGGCAGCATAGGTATTCCCCTGTACTAAGCACAATTCAGCAGGAACAGTCCCTAAGTTTGCTCATAGTCTGTACAGAGAGATCCCATAAAACTATGGCAGCATAGGTATTCCCTGTACTAAGCACAATTCAGCAGGAACAGTCCCCTAAGTTTGCTCATAGTCTGTACAGAGAGATCCCATAAAACTATGGCAGCATAGGTATTCCCCTGTACTAAGCACAATTCAGCAGGAACAGTCTCCTATGTTTGCTCATAGTCCGTACGAGAGATCCCATAAAACTATGGCAGCATAGGTATTCCTCTGTACTAAGCACAATTCAGCAGGAGCAGCCCCTAAGTTTGCTCATAGTCTGTACAGAGAGATCCCATAAAACTATGGCAGCATAGGTATTCCCCTGTACTAAGCACAATTCAGCAGGAACAGTCTCCTATGTTTGCTCATAGTCCGTACGAGAGATCCCATAAAACTATGGCAGCATACTATGGGTATTTATCTGCTCTGAGTCAAATTCTGCAAGGACATATGAGTTGTTTAGTGGCTTCTTACCACTGAAGGCCTAGAAGTGCACACCAGCTAATGAGTTAGGACAAGCTATCACTGAGTCAGCAAACACTTATGTCAGATGGTTATTTATTCCCACTTAGTTCATTATTTATCCAAGACACTCTGCTCTCCAAAGGCAGCCGAACCCAGAGTGAGGGCTGAGGGATTAGTGAAGAGTTAAAGTGTAACAGATTTTATTTAATGCATTATCTCTTTTTGTTGAAACTTGATTTAAGGCAAGTCGGTGTTCAAATACTGAGCCACCAGCAGAGCCCACGGCAAATATTTTTGTTCCCTGCAATAATGGGTCTATAAATATTTTGTTACTTTTTTTTAGCCCTGTTATATGTATGTAGCAAATGTCTCTTTAGTGTGCTCATTGCCTGCTCACCTTGGTTTAAAGAGAAACTATAATGTAGTGTACCTTTAAATTACAGGAAATGTAAAAAAAAATCATGTAAACCAGCTCCATCAAGTGTTTTTTGCTGTTTACATTCATTTGTTAAAATACCAGTACTGTTTAAGCTAATACTATAATTAATTTGAAACAACAGCGCCGCCTATCGTTCAGTTCGACTGAATGGCTACACTCAGCAGAAAGTTAAGGTAGTGAGAATAGGAAAGACAGTTAATTTTCTGCCAGTTGGTCAGCTATAAGGAGAAGCACGTGGCAATACCCTTGTGTTATTTGGTAACAGGCCCTACCCTGAGCTTTTGATTTTTTATTCCAAAGTGAGAGAATAGATGTGAATAATATTGCAAACATTCATATGAAGACCCGCGGACAAACATTAAAATGTTCTGTATGATTAGAAACAATAATATAATTAATGATAGTATATTCTCCTCATTGTCCATGTTTAATAGAAAAAGATAGAAAAATAGCGATCACTATATGTGACACCGTTTGTGATGTCAATTCCAATTATCATGTATTTAATTCACAATATTTTTCCTGTACAACTGGGAGACCTTCTCTTTTTGTCCTCAATGCGCCACTGCCTCCTGCTGGTGGATTTTGAGACTGTGGTGTTAATAAAGGTAAATTATCAGGTTAAAAAAAAAAGGAAATTATTTATATAGTGCTGTTCTCCCTTGGGGATTAAACTAATTTGACAGCAACTGAGCCAGACATAAGAGGAGTATTAAGTATGCCAGGACACCGGGAATTTAAGGGGGCTCATTTATCAACACTGGGCAAAGTTGCCCATGGGCAGTTACCTATAGCAACCAATCAGTGATTAGCTTTTTAAAGCCAGCTGCAAGTAGAACACTTGATGCAACATTTTGATTGGTTGCCATGGGTTAATGCCCATGGGCAAATTTGCCCAGTGTCAAGAAATGACCCCCAAGGAGTTGCCACAGGGAATTAAACCAGAGTTTTGTATGAGATCCCACATCCAAGGCTGATCACTTAACCTCTAGGCAAATATTAAAGGGGTGGTACACCTTTACGTTAACTGTTAGTATGTTATAAAATGGCTAATTCATAGCAACTTTTCAATTGGTCTTCATTATTTAATTTTTTTATAGTTTTTTTCATTATTTGCCTTTTTGTTCTGACTCTCTCTCTCCAGCTTTCAAAAGAGGGTCACTGACCCCATCTAAAACACATATGCTCTGTAAGGTATTGTTATTGCTACTTTTTATTACTGCTCTTTGTTTTCACGTTATCTCCTATTCATATTCCAGTCTCTTATTCAAATCAGTACATGGTTTGGACCCTATCAACCAGATTGCTGAAATTGCAAACTGAAGAGTTGCTGAATAAAAAGCGAAATAACTCAAACACCGCAAATAATTAAAAATGAAAACCAATGGCGAGTTGTTTCAGAATATCACTCCTTACATCATAATAAAAGTTAACTCAAAGGTGAACAACCCCTATACGTACCCTTGGGCCGATACCTACGTCAGTAAGAAGGCCTACAGGTGCCTTGCATAATAAGATCTCTGCGGCTGCAAAACTAAAATTCATCCCTGGACTCCTATCTTTCTTGTTATCAGAAGAAAGGCAAACACCTGAATATCTGAGTTTATGTTTTAATTTTAAAGGGCAACAAGTTTAGCTCTTACTATAATAATCCATCAGTTGATTTAGCAGTGGGTTTGGTTCTCTGGTAGGCCAACGGTCTATGAAGTAAGGCCAATAAAGGAAACAAATGTTTCCTCCTGACTAATACTTTCTTTGCTCCTGTCTTGCTTTTCACTACTCCCTTACTCCTTAAGTTCCTCCTTATTACTCTATTTACCCTTCAGTTCTCGCTTCAGATATACCTCATCATTCCCGAGGCTCCAAGTAATGGAGGAACCCTTGTGGAATAAGGTTCCAGGCTTGGAAACTCACCACCCTATGATTAAAGAGAACACCATTAGTGACTCCTGCAGAAGCCAAGAGTAAATGTGGAGACACAATAACTACAGGAAATTCAGTATATACACATAAACAAAGTACAGTGCAGTGACAAATATTGGGATAACCGCATTTGTTATCATTTCTAATGCAGCTCTGTGAATCTCCAGCCACTTTCTCTTTCACTGAGGCTTCGGAGCTGCTTTTCTTTGGACATATTTAAGGGAGAGGTCGAACAAGTATTCAAAGCAAACAGAGAACAGGTCTGAAATTGCTTTATTGCACCAGATATGAGATCTGCAGGAGGCACACCCCTGCCCCTTCCCACCGACAGCAAGGGATAGGCAACTTTTAGTTCTCCAGATTAATCTCTTAAAGGCAACCATCCCAATTTGGCGATTGCATTTTTATTTTAGATTAAAATGAAAACATTCAAATTGATTCATTTTCCCTACGATACAAATGCACAACTTTAGAGAAGAGTAGAAGAATATATTCGGCTAATGTCTGCATATCGAAGAGGGTAGTGTTGGCTCAGTGAATCTAGATCATCACCTCGACGTTGCCTAGGGAAAGGTCGCCCCTTCATAGCTTGAGACTTGTGAGAAAAGCCACAGAGAGGCCGATGATCCCTTTGAATGAGCTACAAAATTCTATAGCTGAGGCTGGAAAAATAGGTGCACTAGTCAACCATATCAAGGGAGGCAAAAAAGGAGCCATTCAAAGTTTGTCCCAAGTTGCGATGGTGGATTTTTTTTGTAGTCAGATGAGATACATAAGTTTAGTCTTTTATATAAATAAAAATTTCTAGAGACGCGAGCCTGGGAGCAGTGGTTCTTCGCCTAATTTGGTCATCCAGATAGTGATGAGCTAAATTTATTGGCAAGTTTCATTGCGAAAATGACACCCATAGACTCTAGTGGGACTTCAATGCATTTTGGTGAATTTTTGGTGTAGTGAAACGGGTCAGATTCACCCATAACTAAACCTAGATAATGAACCAAAACTAGTTAACTCATCCATTTGGATCTCAGGGAAGGGCCTGAGTAGACAAAGGAATACATTGAGTCATAGATACATAAGTAGAATAGGGGTTTCTTGGCATGGTTTCCTTTCCTGAAAATTTTATTATAGCAGGGCAACTTATGTGATAATGTTTTTCTGTAATACGCAAGGCTACAGTACCACTCTATGGTCCAGAAAAGGAGTCCAAAATACTTGCGAACCATTGGTTTGAGCCGAGTCCTCTCTAAAAACACCAGTGTCGGCGTGGGAAGGTGAGAGGGTGATACAGAATGTTTGCCAAGGCTTTGCATTTACTGTCTTCCTATACACGCAGTATTTATATAATTGATGAGCAAAACAGGAAGCAAAAAAACAGAAGTCAATTGGGGAAGTGCAAGAGATAAACTGTAGGTTTAGGCAGATATGGGATTTTCAAACTCTTCTTTGAGGAATGGTCTAAGAGACCCCACCAATGCCATTTTTATTTAGTACAACCCTGAAACTCCAGGGAGGAAGCCATCTAATTTAACTATCGCTAAATTGGCTCTATTTCCAACCAAATCAGATGATCATTGGCGCTTCTGTGTATTTTAACTTTTAGGGCCAGAGCCCATGTTTAAGTTCCCACCTTTAAGGCTGAACAATTGCAGAGCTAAATAGTGGTGATGATGGAAAATTGGGTGCAGTGGGGATAAGGCGACTGGGGAGGGGGTAGGAGGAATGCACAGGCCCTAAAAACAACAATGGGGGGCTAATTATGTATTAATCTCCACTCCACATGTCCATTTATTCCTTGGGGCACTATGGCATGAGTAGAACATTCTCCATATAAAAGATACATTGCACATTGGCTTCTCCTGCAGTCAAAACATTACTGATTAATTGCATTCAACATTCTCCTTTTTATGCCCTGGCTGCATCATTTAGCTCATTTCTCCTTATATTCAACGTGAATTTGTATAGCGTACTACTGTTTGCAGATGGACTTGCTTCACCACAACAAAAGATATATCCTTTCAACATGTAATATACTAATGGCACGGCATTGGGTTTCCATGAAAACAAATGACGGGGTGACATATGGCATCACATTGTCCTCAGTGCACCACTTACATCATGTGAAGAAGAACAGAATGTAGGTTATAACTCTAGGATATATCACATTGCTTTACTCCATATTTGATGTTATGTTTTAACATTATAACCCCCAGTCTTCCTCACCCCTAAATATTCACTTTTATTTCCATAAACCTTTATAAATAAAGCCTTTCAAAAAATAAAAAAAACTCAGACTTCAGTTTGTTGAAACTGCCCACTGTGGGAACCCTGGAGATGCTGCCTGCTTGAAGGTGGCAGTAGCTCCCCTGCATCAATATGCACATCTTTAGAACAATCTAAAGACCTCTGCATTCCACCAAAACATTTTAGAGGAATGTTGGAAATATCTGAGGCCTAGAGAATTAAAGAAACCTAAGAAGCCTAAATAGAATCCATTAAACAAAGTTCCTCTGTGCACTCTATTAGGGACTTAGGTATTATAATCACTGGAGCTCAATCTCCTCTGGCTCTAGAAACACATAGCAACCAGATATTTGCTTTCAAACAGCACGTGAATAACGGCTGTGGATAATTCATTGGTTTGCTGGAACTGGAACTTAATACTTCTCCTTATACGTTGAATAAAGTATCTCCAAGCAGGCTCAATCAACCAAACATCCTCTGAATTGAATTGTAGGTGAATTGAATTGTAGTTGGATTGATTCCACTTCCTTCCAACAGCATTAAAGGCTATTGTATATTGAAATAAAAAGTGTTTTGGCCATCAACCATAAGGATCCATGTCTCTTACACTATTATGGGAATCAACAGGAATTCCACATCTGCAGCTTCTGTTGCAAAAGTCTCTACAATGTGCCTTAGGCAACGTGCATCACACACATTCTATACTACACAGAGGATAATGCAAAGCAGCTTTGAAATTAAATAATGTATGAATAAATCACCAATTATTTACAGAGTAAATGGATATGTTTGGGTAGTCTGGTTAACAAGCCTGATTGCAAGATACTCAGTGCAAAGAGATAATATATTTTTCTTATTTTTAGCCTTTATTGGTAGAGCATTAACATATTACATAGAATTTTACACAGACTGTTTAATCTATTATATACTGTATATTAAATACAGTAGTTTTAGCCATATTAATTATTGTGCTTTAGTTCTCCTTTAAAGGGGAACCAAACCCTTAATTATAAAAATCCCTACCCCTTACCCTACATAGACCCCCCCTCCCTGCTCCCCCCAGCCTAGCTGTTACCTTTGGTAAATGCCCATAAGTATTTACTTACCTCTCTTTGCAGATTCAGCGCAGAGGAGCTCACGGGCACCATCTTCTTCTCTTGGGTCTTCTTCTGGAAGTAAGTGCCATATCGGCGCATGCACAGTTGGAGCAGTCTTCAGGGTTTTTGACAACTTCGCATGCGCCGAAATTGACGGAAATTGCAGAAGCGTCGGAAGAAGACCCCAGAATTACCAAAAATAGTGCCCGTGAGCTCCGCTGAATCTGCAAAAAGGTAAGTAAAGATTTAGGGGTATTTACCGAAGGTAACAGCTAGGCTGGGGAGAGCAGGGAGGGGGTTCTATGTAGGGTAGGGGTTTTTATAATTAAGGGTTTGGTTCTCCTTTAAGTCTGCACTTATCAATAATTACATTACAGAGTTGCACGGCAAACCTATTAGAGGTTTGGACTGTCCTCCACTCTGGCGTCAAGGCAAAACTGGCACCTAAAGTTCTGGGAAAATAGATGTGCAAGAAATTGGTAAGAGTTATAGTACCATACCCAAAGAGCTGACAGTCAGAAGAATCATTGTGAAACATGTCAGTTTGTTTGACTGAGAATATAGGGAGTTACAGTGACAGGTGTTGAGCTACAGGCCGACTTATCTCCATTCTGGCGAAGGGTGAGTGTAAAACCTTAAAATGCGGACACGCCTATTTATTTTAATGTTCTGCAATAACTCAGCTGATATGGAATCTGCCTTTGTGATGAGTATGTGCAACACCTTGTGTAATGGAAAAATAAACTATGACTGTGTTTTCAATTGTGTTGGAGTTTGTAAATTTCATTGGTTGAAGAATATACTTAATATGAACTGCTCACCCACACACAGCCTGACAAGCTCTTGCGTCTCCTTATAACTCCAGGGGAACTCTGTAACCTCTTGCAATATTTGTTTAAGAGCTTCTGTAAATGGTTTGGTAACTCACCGCTCGCTTGCCAGAATAGCATATAAACATATTTATGAAACGTGAATGGAAGTAGGCTTTCACATAAGCAAGAGCAGATATTACGAACCCCCTGCGGTAGAGCCAGTAGGGTAAGAATCAGCCCATTAGAAGAACATTCTATGCCCTTTACCCAAGATCTTTTTTCTTCCCAAAATCCTTAAGCATTGTCATTTAATCTCAAGCCTTTGTGAAGATGTGAATTTGTAATTTTCGGTGTTAGTGACAGAGAGTGTCTCACAGCTCCTTGAATGGTTCTAAGATAAATGATATCCAGAGACCAGCATATATCTGTTCATGCAAATGTGCTTGTGCCGTGTGAGTAATGCTTCCTCCTTCCAGACTCAGATAATGGAGACCATTCACTAGAGGTGTCATCTAAGGCCATACTGTAAAGCATGAGCAAAAAAGGGAATTTCTTCTGCAAACAACATATGCTGCTTTTGAAGTAGGTCAACCATGGAGAAACATCAACTACTCAATATAGTAAACAATAAAATATTCTTTCAGTACCCTCTTATAATAACACACACTGGGTCAGCTGAACAATACGTAAAGAGAGAGAGCTTTTGATGGGCAGGTTTATCCATTAGGGTCACACCATTCCAGGGGCTTGGGTACCTTTTACAACTACAGTTGTATGGGTAGTACTTTTGATAAAGGGATTCATGAAACCAGTGTTGCATCATTACATAGCATTCATTTTTAGAAGACCAAAACCATGTGCTCATGGAGAATACTAAATAATGCATTGTTGGAGGCAAACATAAGTGAATGTAAATTATATAGCTGTATAAAAATACAGGTACATGATCCATTTTCTGGAAACCCATTATACAGAAAGCTCCAAATTATGGGATGGCCATAGACTCAATTTTAATGAAATAATTACAGTTTTGAAAAAGTATTTCTGTTTTCTCTGTAATAATAAAACAGTGTTTTGTGCTTGATCCCAACTAAGATATAATTAATCATTATTGGAAGCAAAACCAGCCTATTGGGTTTATTTAATGTTTACATGATTTTCTAGTTGACTTAAGGTATGAAGAAATAGATTATGGAAAGATCAGTTATCTGGGGAAACCTCAGATCCCAAGCCTTCTGGATAACAGGTCCCATACCTGACTGATTAAAAATGTAGGAATTTAGGTGAATATTGCCAAGAACTGATAAAGCTCAAAGGTAGGCCCATGAGGCTCGTCTCCAGGCCCCTTGCCCTGCCGCAGTGCGATTGTGCATGCGCACATAGTTTCTTCTCCCCATGATTGCGCATGTACGCCTACTGGGAATACGCCGCAGTTGCACATGCGCAATTTTGTTTTCTTGGCCTGAAGTTAATTTTTGAAGGGAGCAGGTCAAGAGCCGGGGCCCACCGTGTTTTTTCGTACCGGTGTCCCGCCAGCTCAGTCAGACCCTGGCCATGACAGTGTTTTAGTTCCATCCACTACTTAAGCCTAGTCATGAGGTCAAACCTAAAGCGAATTGCATGAATAGCAGTCCCTGCTCATGAAGATGTGTCAGAGGTACAACTCATACATTTGTAGAAGAAAATATTAAAGGCTATAATTAAACATTCAATAAGCATTTAATATATGTCCAGATACAGCAAACTACATCATGATACTTCAATCAGGTTTCTAGACCACACCCCTTTCTGCTAGGGATGATAATAAACTAATAATGATGACTATAAGTTATAGTAAGGAAGGCTGTGGCCAGTCAACCCAAGAGACAATTTCATCTTAGGCAAGACTGAAACTGCAAAATGAGACAGAAGCATGAAATAAGAAGAGGAATTAGTCACCCATTATGTAAAAACCAGGGATAAAATGATTACTTCATTTGCTCAGGTATACCTCTCCATGTTCTGGGCTCAGCCCCCTTTTATGTTCTAATACTAGCAGAGAGTTGTGGGTACTAATATAAACAATACCTACAGACTAGAATCTCACCTGCCTACAGCCTAATGTGCATGAGAGAATGAACTACACACAGAGGGAAAGAGGCAAAGTGTTACAGTACAGTCTACTCCTGTATTAATACAATGAAAAGATAATCAAATAAATATACATGAACGCACTTTGCTGTCCGTAGCTTTGCTGACTTAATCCATATTCCCATTACTATTCATTGGATCCAGTGTCCTTACCCATGAATGTCAAAAAGTGAAAAAGGAAACCACATATAGTCATTTCATAAATATGTATGTTTACATCCCCCCCTCCACAATCACATCTGCTTTTCTTTGTCTGTTTTATATAAATAAGGCAAATGATAAAGGATGTTCCAGTTCCTTTTTGCCTGGGATTGTATGGGATTCATTGCTGGTATGGAAGGCTTTGTGAATTATCAAAATAAATCATGTTCTGTCTGCTTGCATACATAATAATGTATAAGGGATAATGTACCCCCTACTGTAAATGATAAGGATATTAGAAGTCACTGGGGGGTTGTTCTGTGACCATATAAAGGCACAAGGCTGCAGGCTGAGTTATACAGGGAACTCTGAGTATCACTCATGTATTATAAGAGATAATGTAGCCCCTACTGTAAATGATAAGGATATTAGAAGTCACTGAGGGGTTGTTCTGTGACCATATAAAGGCACAAGGCTGCAGGCTGAGTTATACAGTGAACTCTGAGTATCACTCATGTATAATAAGGGATAATGTACCCCCTACTGTAAATGATAAGGATATTAGAAGTCACTGAGGGGTTGTTCTGTGACCATATAAAGACACAAGGCTGCAGGCTGAGTTATACAGGGAACTCTGAGTATCACTCATGTATAATAAGGGATAATGTACCCCCTACTGTAAATGATAAGGATATTAGAAGTCACTGAGGGGTTGTTCTGTGACCATATAAAGGCACAAGGCTGCAGGCTGAGTTATACAGGGAACTCTGAGTATCACTCATGTATAATAAGGGATAATGTACCCCCTACTGTAAATGATAAGGATATTAGAAGTCACTGAGGGGTTGTTCTGTGACCATATAAAGGTACAAGGCTGCAGGCTGAGTTATACAGGGAACTTTGAGCATCACTCGTGTATTACAGTATAAGGGATAACGTACCCCTACTATAATGGATAAAAGATATTAGTAGTCACTTATCAACACAGGGCAAATTTCCCCATGGGCAGTTACCTAAAGCAACCAATCTGTGATTAGCCTTTTAAAGCCAGCAACAAGTAGAACAATGAATGCAGCAATTTGATTGGTTGCCATGCGTTACCGCCCATGGACAAATTTGCCCAGTGTTGATAAATGACCCCCACTAAGGGGTTCTGTAAAGGCAGCCTAATAATAATATAGCCCTGCCTTTGGTGGTCATATCGGGGAAAGATCCACTCGTTTGGCGATAACGCCCAATGAGCGGATCTTATAATGTATGGCCAGCTTAAGTAGTGACTTGTAGGACATCTTTAGGATCTAGACACCCCAAACAGTTATTATTTTATACTTAATCCACAAATACATTGGATGCTACATGTTTCCTGCTAAATTTGATTGTGATTTTGTAGCACATTTTTGACTTTTAAAAATATTCCTGATAAAAAGTGACTTATGTTCCAGACACGGATAACATCAAAAAATAAACCAGACTTTATCAGTGGATATATTTATATCCAATATATATAAATACAAGTACCTATAATTTAACAGTATGGAAAAAGAACACAATATTCGGTAAATTTATTGCTAAATGAACTAAAGCCATAAAAACCTCTGATAATGTGACTGTTTGCTCGAGCCAATAAATCACCCACTGCTGATTGTTATTGGCCAAACCGGCTGTCACGCTATTTTAAGCAGAAGCTGATATCTCATTCATGTTTCCTCACCATTTAACGTTCCCTAAAGGCTTGTTTTATTACCTGAGAATGCAGCACTGTTTGCTCTCAGTCTTTGCAAAATTAGGTGTGTACTTCCTTCATTCCCTGCTTCCCATTGTTTTTTTATGTTAGGGACCAACAAGAAAAAAAAATAGTTCCTAAAATATTTAGCCGATTTCATATTCTTTTTATATAAAAAAAGAAGTAAACTTTATATACAAGGATTATGTATTTTTCTTAATTGTTAATATAATTTTAAAAATAATTTTAATAAATCATTACTTTATGCAAAATTTAAAAAAGTAAATACATTTAAATTTTTAATAAAATGCAGTATAATATTGAAACAAAATCCACTGCTTTACAATGCCTCAGTTTAGACACTAATTCTAAACAAGTTTGGATTTGAATACAACAAAAAATGTATATTTAACGTAAAATAAATTTCAATTTTTTGCTGGCCTAATAACCGAAATATAATCAGGAAATCCTTTGTTTTTTTAAAAAAGAATCCCCTTATTTGATAAAAATGTGGGCACATTCTAAATGAGGATTTAAATACAAACTAAACAGATTAAAAATTAATTTAATTGCAAATATTTTTTCAACATCATATTATATTTCATTTTTTAAATGTTAATATGCAAGTCTTGATTTGATAAAAAATATTTTAAATGATAAAGCATGCTTTATTTAAAAATAAAAAAAAAGGTCTTAATATCTTTTACATTTTTTATGTTGGCCTTATAACTTAAGTATAAACCAGAAGTTTAAAAAAACAAAATCCACACTTTTATTTAATGCTTCATAATAAATTTTAAGTTTCCTAAAAACTGACGTTTAAATTAAGTAACTGCAATATATTTAAAAACTGACAACCTTTTTTTTTTTTTTTTAGAAAGCCTCATTATAAACACTGAAAATTTTCTAAAACGAAATTTATAGTATGAGTTTTTGTTTATTTTCCTTTTTACCAGTGAGAACATAACACCCTTCCTTCCCTATTATTTATATATATTACTGCCACCATGTTGTGGTTCCAGAAATGAGCCAACACCTTCTGCATCACACACCAAAATATTTACCCTCCGCAGGCTGCGTGTCGGAAAGGTACAAAATTCCACTTTACGATTAAAAGTTCAAAGTCTGCCTGGCAACTTTTTCTAAAAAACCGCCATCAGATAGGTCAAACATGGATCTTTTAGTGCAAGAGATTAAATTCTCCCAGACTAGGAAACGAATGTTCCTTTACATCCCTTTAATCCAGTTAAGACACGTTCCTCTCTTATCTTCATTTTACCGTAAAGAAAATAATTAGCAACGACTTCCATTTCGTACCGACGTTTATGTTTGTCCTGCGGTCAGACATTTTGTCCCAACAAGAGTCAACATTCACCAAGGCTTCCTGACGGCTACTCCACATTGCTTCAAAAGCAAACGAAAAATAACACATGCAAGGTGAATAAAAGGCAACAAAAAAGTAACTTCATCTTACCGTACGTGATGTCCATGGTGGCGTTAATCTGCGTGTGGACATTGACCATATCTGTCTCCTCTCCAGTTTTTAAAAGAATCGCAAAAAGTGACACCTCTCAAGACTGCGCCGAGAGAGGGATCAACGTTAGAACAGCAAGGTGTTGTAAAAAGAAGGGAGGGTTCTGTTCAGCCGCTGTTATCATATTGATTCTCCTAATCAGGACTAATGTAGGTGGAGATGTTAAATAGTAACTAGTCTCTTATGGAGACCAGTCTACAAGGCTTTTGTAACTATAGTAACAGTGAGAGGCCAGTTACTCAGACTGTTTTTTTTTTTTTCTTTTCTTTACTGTGCGGGGATGACAAATACATTCACACCTTGACACAGTAACATAAATACCTGTTCCAGGAAGGAGACAGAGTTTCTCTTTACACAGCTCATAGATGCATCTCATGGTAAAACCTTTGCTTTGTCGTTAAAAAGGATAAGATGATTTGAAGGCTATCTTGCAAAAAATTTTAATAATTTTTATCCAAACTCAGCAAATCAAATATAAGTTACTGTTATACTGTCCCTGTTAAGCTTGTGACTTGTATCTAAAAAAAAAAATTAGATTTTTTTTTTTAACCCTAGTGCGAGAACACAGGGCAGTGGTTTTCAGATATTTTTTGAATTTCTCATTTAGGGTCCATCGTCTGGTCAGGTTAGATCACAGCAAAGTTCTCATGTATCAAAACATTGCTTTATAAGTACTTCAGCCAGAACCGTAATCTGTAATAATGGGGCCCTATATGACTAAGATAGTGGGGCCCTATATGACTAAGATAGCAGGGCCCTCCCCTCTCATTGATCACCGGGGGACTCTTGAGCCTCATGCACACGTGATTTGCAATGGACAGACCCCCTAGGATGCCAAAACACTGCTTTGATCTACAAAAATTCCAACAACGGCCCCACACCTTCAAGTCTACGTTTCTTTTGGGACCTCACCTGCTTCAAGGCCCCTGACTGAAGTACCCTTCATACCCCCCTGATGAGAGCCCTGACTTGAGCATATCTGGTAAACTCCACGATTTAGGCTAAGGGTCATAGTACATCATCCATTGGTCAATCCAAGAGGGTCACTCTAGCTGTCTAGCACATTTCCACGCAACTATCAAAGGTCAAGGGCTAATCAGCATGCTAACTATTGCAATCAACTGCAAATTAGTCAAAGTTATTATTAAGGTTTCCAATTTTCTAGTTTTTGGAATAGTTTCATTCTAGTGTTACATTGAATATTTTGTCTCCTTCCCCCCCCCCCCATTTATAAGAAATGTTAACACTAATGGCAGTTAGTGATTTTTGACCAGATTAGAGGAGCACTCCAGCAGCTAGAAGTCAACAGATTTTAGTGACTGAATTACATCAAGTGACCACTGTAAAGACAGTGATCATAGAAGACCACAATGAGCTTTGAGCTGGTCTTGAGATGCTACCAATCTCTCACCCAATGCAACTTAGCATTGTTGCAGCTGGAGGTAGGTACAGTAGGTGGAATTAATCGAAATAAACGGGAATTAATGTAAACTGCCACAATACGGATGGTTTCTGAATTTTTGGTGCCACATTTTGCTTCCCATTGGCCATATTCTACATTTTAACACTATTTTGAGTCCAAGCTACTGTTTAATGCCAGTTTGTGAAAACGGAGGCTCAGGAGAGGTAGTGTATGAATGAAAACAGTTGTTTCTATGAATAAAATCAAGCATTTAATGAATGATTGAATAAAGTAGTTGTGAATGAAGTCATGCCTAAGCCAATGTAACATGTGGAAGCACACATTCACACGAATATCTGCAAAGCATTTTCCACTGATTGAACAACAAATCTATTTCCCAAGTGTACCCTACAAAGCACTGCATGTTAACTTCCCTTTAACACAGTACATGTTAAAGGAGAAGGAAAGGCTAAAACTAAGTAAGCCTTATCAGAAAGGTCCATCTAAATATACCAGTAAACCCTCAAAGTAACGCTGCTCTGAGTCCTCTGTCAAAAGAAACACAGCATTTCTTTCCTTCTATTGTGTACTCATGGGCTTCTGTATCAGACTTCCTGTTTTCAGCTTAAACCTCCAGGGCTTGGGCTTGAGCATGCTCAGTTTGATCCTCACTCCCCTCCCACTAATCTGAGCACAGAGCTATGAGTGAGCAGGGAGAGACTCAGGCAGGAAGGGGTATAACACCAAACTAATACTGCAGCTGCTATCCTAAACAAACAGAGAGCTTCTAGAGTTTTTTCCACAGTTATGGTAAAACATTCTACAGAATAAATATACCATTCTAGCTTGCACTATTGCAGCTAATCTATTGGCAATAAAATGTCTCTGTAGCTTTCCTTCTTCTTTAAAGGGGATTAAATCTGGGTCCCATGTTAGTAAGAGCCATTTTTCACAACAATTTTTTAATGTCACAAGCATTATGAGGAAACTCTAATAATAAGACTTGGAGACCACGCTAAGCTTTAACATAGAAAGAAAACTGCCAACATTTTTTACGAAAAAAACTGTAATGGGAATAAAAGGGACGTATTGTTTTTGAATTCATCAGGGAGCTGAATGATTTTCTATCTAAATGCCCACACTGTCTACTACAGGAATGCTGGACTAGGCTTTTTAACGCTGTTGTGAGGTCTATGCTGAAGCCCACTTTATCATCAACCATGGAGGACAACTGCAGATATTGCAATAAAGAGAAGGGATAGAAATATGGCTACGTATATTCTTAGCTGGGATCCAGAATGGGCTTAAAAGCACTCCTTTCCTTATTGGTTGGGGGATGGGATAGTGTTGGCCTACCCAAACACCTTTTAGTAGTTTTAGATCCTTGCCTCTTGTTTATGTGGAATACCCGTTTATCAACAATAAGTTTTTTTTATAGCCAAGTTAGATGATTCAAAGCAAATATCTGATTCCTGTGGGTTCCTAGATATGGGTGACCTTTTCCCAAGTTCTGGAAATTTTCTCAAGGAACCACAATGCTATTCATTTTATAGATAATATAAAATACAGAACTACTGGTAATTTATGTTTATTAACAACAGAGGAAAGTATCCTTAAAAACCATCAATATCAAAACTTAACCGACCAAGGCAATGGCAAAATCAAAACTATATAGACCTTTTGGAAGCAAAAGAGTATTTGAGAATAATCCTAGACTAACTTTATTTTTCAACTGGTCACAACTACAGATTAGGGATGAGTGAATTTGACTTGTTTCGCCGAAAATGCGCCGTAATGCATTAAAGTCAAATTTTTTTTTTGACGTGCGTCATTTTTTTCCTCCTATTGAAGTCTATGGGCGTCAATTCTGCGGCGAAACTTAGCAAAAATATTCTCTCATCCCTACTACAGAATAGTTTATATGTCAGTCGATGTACAGGGAGTGGAACACTTCTGTTTACCTATGAAATTACTGTCTCCCATCGATCCTCACTTCCCACAAAATGCATAAAAGATCAATAAGGGCCATTGTTCCAGTTGATATGGCAACCTTATCGATCCCATAGTAAGTCACTATTCTCCATCGCATTCTTTTGTTAGCTGATGCCAATCACCAGCAGGGTAGGGTATTTGACAAAACCAGCCTTTAGACCCTACAAGTTCATAAATTTAAAGATACTTTATTGTCATGATCTATCTTTGTTTGTGTCTATGAAAACAATCTTTGCCAAATTTAGAACCTTTGGGAAACATGATTCACTAAACAGTTTTGACAATACTATTTAAATGATCATAGGGACCATTTATAAAAAGCAGGGTGCAAGGTGCTAAAAACAGATGCAAGCTGCCATGATTTTTGCTCCCCTGTCCTGCAAAGGGCTTATGTTCCCACTATGGGGCAGATTCACTAACGGGCGAATGTTTGCCAGCATCAGCCTCGCCCACCTCGTACCACCTTGCCAGGTGCAAATGCGCTACAAATACACTAATTCACTGAAATGCGGAGTTTTGTCCCTGGCCTCGAATGCTGGTGACTTTTCACTAGTGGTACTTCAGCAGTGCGAGCATTTCATAGCGAAGATGAGCTAGCGTTCATTTGTGCCTACCGAAAATTCGCTAGTGATCTTGCGCTTAGGACAATTTGCATACAGCGTGTTGTATGGACGTCTTTATTCTAAATGTTGGTGCAAATGGTTGAAGTTACCACTTTTTATTACACATGTCCAGGGAACCTTAATTAAGACGAAAGTTAATATAATTCCCTACACATGAGCCCACTGTAAAATTAATGTTCCATATGTTATAAAATGTGTGGAGAAAACCGGTTACCCAAAAAAAGTCTAAGGACTTTTGCAGCGAATCCCGCTTAAAAAAGGGAAAAGTCGCCAGCGTTTTTTGAACTTTAATGCATTTTCGGCACACAGGATATGACGTAAGTGACAGAAGATTGAGGAAGATCTAGCTGTGAAGTCAACTCTGACCAAAGAAGTAACGTTCAGTAAAATCCGCACTTTATCGCATGGCGATAAGAGTGCGATTAAACACTAGCGACGGTCACGTGCACTAGCGAATTGTCGTCTGCGCCTGCGATTTCCCTGCCGGTGGCAACGCTGGCAAAAAGTTTAGGCATCATTCAGATGTGCAAGTTAGGGAGTACGTAGGCCACAATGGAGACCTGTACTTGGTGCCTGGTGCGATGCTAGGGATAGCCAGACCCTAGACAGAAGTTTTTTTTGCTTTAGCACTTGCATTCGGGGTCATAGTAAATGGACCAACATTTGTAATGATAGACCATAAATGAGGAAATAGTTACATATATTTACAATTAGTGAAGGGCGAATCTAACCCATTTAGTTTCGCCAAAAATTCACCAAAATGTATTTGTCTATGCACGACAATTTTTTTTTGTTTCGAGACAATTAGTTTCACTCAACAAAAATTTTCTCTCATCGCTTCTTGTACTGCAAAATATATATATATTTATATAATTGTAGCAACTCTTAAAGATTACAGTGTAAATTATAGATCACAGATTATAATCCCAAATTGTGTATGGAATAAGTAGATGGAAAAAACACAATCTAAAAAACAGTAGACTGATGTCCACCTCTGTGTTGCCTTTATCTTTTCTTATTTCTGAAATAATATCTTATTTCAGAAATTAAATGGGGTGTGATCACTGCAAAGGATTATTGCTATGGGGCAAATTTACTAACCGACGAAAATTCGCCATCTACAGCTTCACTCACAGCGCAAAACTTTGCAAGGAGTAGATTCACCAGGACAATGCTAATTCACTCAAATCCGAAGTTGCGTCTAGGGCGTCGAACAATAGCGTTGATGCGCCAAGCAAATCGAAGTTACGCTAGCGTTGCCTAATTTGCATACGGCGGTAAGTTAAAGTTGAATGGACGTATATGTTGCAGCAAATACATTACATTACACAAGTCCAGGGAAACCTTAGTAAAATAAAATAGTTGTTATATTGCCCTACACATGAGCCCAGTGTATAGTTTATGTTCCATATGTTAGGAAATGTTGCCAGTTACCCCCAACAAAAATGTACGCTCTTTTTCAGCCTATCACCCTGCAAAAGGATAAGACGCTAGCGTTTTTTGGGGACTTAGAAAAATTTTCAACTACGTTTTGAGGAACTCCTATCTACTCTATTGCACTTCGTCTGGTCTGAGGTGGTGAAGGTAAGTCTGGCGCAAGAGGCAACGTTCAATAAAATCCACATCTTAGTGAATTTGCGTAGTTACGTCCATTCGCCAGAGCGCAAATTTGGCAGGTGTTAGGGAGCGAAGTACCGCTACAGTCTATCTCCTTCGCTAGCGACGTTACGCCAGCGACCGTTAGTAAAGTGCCCCTAAGTATTTATGTTATATACAGGTATATTATGTATATATGTATATATGTATATATATATATAATGTATGTAAGAATGATTTGCTTACATAAATGTAGCTATGGAAGGTTTTAAACATACTAATCACCAAAAAAGAAGCATAATACAATGACGAGAAGCAAATCATATTTATTACAAAATTCTTACAGAATATACAAAAAACTATTTTGAGGTCATACATACATACTTCATACAAAGTAAAAAATAAAATCACTTATGGTATGGTATAAATCCATCACTTGTGATCGGGGCCCTGTTTCAATGCATCTGTTAAAGTTGTAAAGATTTGATTGTACCCCAACATTACAATACATTGTGCAGTGCTCTCTTTATATAGGGATCTAGGAAAGGCTAATGACAAAGGCATTTATTAGATTCCTTCCAATAAAAAAATACTGATTTACAAAAAGAGGCCAATTTACCAAAATAGGCCCCAATGTACACAGATTGGATGCTACTGACTAGAGATGCACCGAATCCACTATTTTGGATTTGGCCGAATACCGAATCCTAATTTGCATATGCAAATTAGGGGTGGGAAGAGGGAAACATTTTTTACTTCCTTGTTTTGTGATAAAAAAAATCACGCAATTTCACTCCCCGTAAATTAGGATTCGGTTTGGCCAGGCAGAAGGATTCGCCCGAATCCTGCTGAAAAAGGATGAATCCTGACTAGTGATGGGAGAATTTGCGCGAAATGCGTCCGTTATTTTCGACGCGGCAAATTTTTTTTTTTGCTGCCAGCAATTTTTTTCGGGCGAATTTTCGCGGGCGTTTGCCGAATTTATTCGAAAATTCGCCCATCACTAATCCTGGCCGAATTGAATCCTGGATTTGGTGCATCCCTACTACTGACAACTACAATTGTGCAAATTAACATGTCACACTTATTATTGCTACTCCACAACCTCACCCAGAGCAAAACATTTACGTGGTTCAGTTTAACGTGGAGTGAAATTCTGGATCCTCTCTAACTAGCTTTGCTGCAATGCAGTTGACCAGAATGTACCACTGAATACAGGAGTCTACAGTAAAATCAAGTACAAACCAGTCCCATTCACACTGGTTTTCACATAAGAAGCATTTTGTAAACTAGCCCACAGCCTGATTTCTTGTCCCTAGTACTCAAATTGGGTCACTTTTCTGTGGTTACGCTTTCACACTTTGGAACTGAAAGAGAATACAATTTCGTATATGCAGAATCCACTGTGAACATCTCTGACTTGGATGGATTCTGGTCTCAAGCTGGCCTTGGTCACTAGTACCCTGGTCTTGGGGGCAGAACCACCTGCTCGGCTGCAAGAGCAGTTCTTTGTTTTTCTGTACTGTAGAATGACATCTCTATGCTCCCTCATCAGTAACTCCTCTAAGATTTCTTTGTTCTGCGTTCTGAGTTCAGAATCCACAGAGCTGTTGCCAAATAAACCTTGTATTTTGCGTGGTCTCCAACAACTGAATTTCCATGACCCTTCTTCTCTATACTTCAAGAAGCCCACTCAAATATAAACTGTCTCAATATCCATCTGTTTATTGACTCATTAAAGTGCCACACAAAACTTGTGTTCTACCACCTGGCGTTACATTAGAAAAAGGAACCACTGTGAACTAGTAATACATGTCCAAACAGCCGCCATGTTTTTTTTTTTTAGATAAGGGATAATAGGCAGCTTCCTTCTAAGGACATTTTTTTAATCTCAGTGCTTTTATTGATACAGGTATGGGATCTGTTATCCAGAATGCTCGGGACCTGTGATTTTCCGGATAACTGATCTTTCCGTAATTTGGATCTTCATACCTTAAGTCTACTAGAAAATCCTGTAAACATTTAATAAACCCAATAGGCTGGTTTTGCTTCCAATAAGGATTAATTATATCTTAGTTGGGATCAAGTACAAGCTACTGTTTTATTATTACAGAGAAAATGGACTCTATGGGAGATGGCCTTGCTGTAATTTGGAGCTTTCTGGATAACGGATCCCATACCTCTAATTCTTGTGGAATGGTTCAGCATCCCACATTAATTTTGGGTCACATTACTGTTATATAGTCAGAGCTTTTGCTCTTGCTTGGCTAAAGAATCTCACTGCCATCTTATAGATGTTCACATAATATTTTAATGGTAGTGCGCACCATGTTGGATTGAGGTATTTTCTGCTGTTACACAATACAAAAGAGAAGTCATTTAGGAACACACCACTCCTGATTGAAAATAAATGTAAAAAAAAAGAAAATACAAAACAAGCCCATACAGAAGTATTCACAAAGGCGGAGAATAATGAAGATTTATGGAGGTTTAGCCTCCTTAAAAAGGGATCCACACTATATATTCATGTATTTTTATTGGTAGCCACCCCAAATATCACCCTCTGCCCCCAAATATTCAAAACAATAGCATATTAAAACCAGGTCAGCTTATTGGACTTCACCCCTGAGAAACACATGTTGTTGCTACAGACACCTCCGTAACTGGGGGGACAAGCAGAGCAAGGGCGCCCTAACTTATATGGAGCTTCTCCTATCCAGTTTCCCCTAGAAGAAGAAAATTAGGATAAAGTTAGGCAAAATGCATTTCAAGAAAGAAAAAAAAACACTATCATTTTAATTTAACACGCAAAGCCAAATACAGGTATGGGACCTGTTATCCAGAATGCTCAGGACCTGAGGTTTTCTGTAATTTGGAGTTCCATACCTTAAAGGGCAGATTTATCAAGGGTCGAATTGTGAGTTTATGGGAGCTTCTAAAAACTCCCATAAACTCAAAATTCGAAAAAGAAAACCGGACCAATCGAAATTTATTAAAAATTTTTGTAAGTACAGGTGAATAGGATAGACCTGCAAACTTGAATTCGATTCAAGTTTTTGCATCAAAAAAAGATTTAAAAATTAATCAAACGACTCCAAATTGATTATAGGCTAAAACACGAATTCGGCAGGTTATAGATGGCGAATAGTCAAATATGAATTCTTAAAGGGACAGTACACGATAAATTTAGAAATTTTTAAAACAATTTAAACTCAAATCGAATTTGGACTATTCTCTAGTCTAATTACACGAAAATAAAGTAGAAATTCAAATTTTCAATTCGATCTTTGATAAATCGGCCCCTAAGTCTAGTAAAAAACCATGAGCATGGGGAGGGTTATTTACTAAAATCTGAATTTATCTCATTTAAATAAAAGAACTACAACCAAACTCTAATACCTGAGTTAACCTTATTTATTATTAATAAAGCTCAATTTCATTGGTTCCGGTAAAAACTCTATAAAATCAAGCAAAAACCTGAGTCATACATTTCCTGAGTCATTTCCACAGTTTCTGTGGACTGTGCTGGATTTCAATCAAAAATCCAAAAAATTCGGGCTTTGAATTTTTGCCCGAAAAGTTTGAAGGGTCAGATTTTCGAGCTAATTCCAGTGCAGACAACAGAAACGTCAAAATATGAGCGTGACACCTCTGCTATTGACTTAAGGTGGCCATACACAGGCAGATAAAGCTGCCGATATCGGTCGTTTGGAGTCTTGGACCAATTTGACACCTTATCTGCCTGAGTATGGGGGCTTCCGACGGGTCTTCCCGATCAATATCTGGCCACGATATTGATCGGGAAGGTTCGATTGTTAACCGACCGACCCGTCGGAGCCCCTTGGTGTATCGTAATTCAATCGTTCGAATTACCCCCGATGTAGCCATGCCGTTATTGGCATATCGGGGAAAGATCCGCTCTTTTGGCGATATCTTTGAGTCTATGGCCAGCTTTATACACACCATTGGCAGGTCTGAGATGGCGGATTTTCAGATTCAGGCTTTTCGCTGCATCGGGCTTTAATAAATTTAAAAAAAATTTGACTTTAAAAAAAAAATACAACATTAACTTACTAAAAGCTACAACTGAAACAAACGGCCATTCTACAAACGTTTAATACAGTGCCAGTTTGTGTAAGTTTTCGAGGTATTGGTGTCTATACTGTTGTCACCGGTTTGTGTAGGCATCTCAATGATGTATTTATTACTAGGATAAATATTACTGAAAGGTTTCAATTTGGCCCGAGTATTAATTTATTGGTAATTATGGAGATTAAATGAGTAAATAAATACAAACTGTCACTACTCTTGCCAAAATAAGCAAAATGCTATTCTCCAAACAGGAGGAACAAATCCATGTGATTAGGAAGAATCATTTTCTAGACCTACTCTTGCTTCCTACAAAGGAGCAGCAGTACATTTTTTTTCCTTTATTGGGGCAGTCATGGTTCAGTGCAGAGCAATGTAAGGAGGCAGTGTACTGTAGAACATTTACACTGTTTATTGATCTGACATTCCATCCTACACAAGACTGCTCCATCAAAGCATTGATTTGATGCAGAAGGACAGAGAAGGAAAACATCCACTACTAATTGAACGAGTCCACAGAAATTCTGTGCAAATTGTATTGTACGGGTCTATTGAAAAAGAATGCTGACATCTGTTAATGAAAATTTTAATGCAATTTGTGTTTTCCTCCATTGACAGTAAAAATAAAAAGCTGTATTTTAAATAAAGAATAAAAAATTAAATAAACAACAGAATATTCCGAAAGTTTCTAATCAGACCCCACAGTGTCTCATTATTCCTTCTATCAAGGCCTAACATACTTACACACCCTATTCTTATCCATTTTCCAACTTAAATCCATATGGGATATCACTACTATTATTGAGATTATATTACAGGTTATATAGGGGCAGATTTACCAAAGGTCAAATTGAAAATCATAAGTAAAAAAAAAAATTCTAGTTTTAAGCTATTTTTGTGTACTTTGACTAGGGAATAGTCCAAAATCAAATTGAATTTTAAATAATTTTTAAATTGATCATCTACTGTCTTCAACCATTTGCCATCTAAAACCTGCAGAATTGCTGTTTTAGCCTATGGGGGACCTCCTAGAACCCATTTGGAGTCAATTGGTGTATTTTTAAAAATGTTATTTATTTTGAAAATACTTCAAATCGAATACGATCACCCACAGAAAAATTAATACATTTTTTATTATGTTATGGGAGATCAAAAAAAACTCCCATTACTTTGAAATTCAACCCTTGATAAATTTGCCCCATAATGTATATTTTTGATGTTGTGTTTAATCCCTCCCCCGAACACAAACAAATTACAGCCATTAGCTATAAATTTAGCAATGAAGTTAACAGGATCCATCTTTATTTAAGGGTTCCCATGTTCCAGTCATAGGGCTCTTCCATTATTTTTAACAAATAATGACTGTCTTTTGGCCATTTGAAGAGAGAAAAGACTTACTTTATTGAATAATTGCACACTAGGAATGATGCCTGCCTCCACGTACTGCCCCAGACGTTTATATTGCTGCAGATATTGACGGCACACCCTATTCTGTTGGATGATGCCCATACCATCTGAAATAGAAAGTTGAACATGTTAATATGGTGCCTCCTTCACTGGCCAATAATGAATTTTCTTATAACAAACTCTCTTCTTAAAACAAGAATTTCATGTCTGCTATAAGATTCGCTCAAGTGATATTTCATGGTGAAACCAAGTAAACTGACCACTGGAGGTTACGGTTGAGTGTAATACTGTCCTTTTATGCTTAATACTTTACCTGCACCAGGTCAAGTTGCCTTTTAAATTAAAGTTGTGTTCCTGCTTGAGTTAGGAATATATAATATATATGATTGTTTATTTTTTTCCCCCACAGTTCCTGCCGAGAACCACTGGTGCCTTAAAATGCGATTCAATTTGTCCAATGACAAATGCTCTATTCACCAGGTAGTGAATAGATAAATGATATGGCTGCCCCCCATTGGGGAGACCAAAACAGCTACTGTTGGCCCAGCCTGAGAGAAGTTATGGATAATATAGATGAAAAACCCTCATTTAAGGGTACATATACATTATCATTTAAAGCAACATTCCGATTTTAGTTCTTTCTTCGAGGGGGCAGATGCATCTTAAGGTGGCCATAGACGTAGAGATGTGCTTATTTGGCGATATTGCCAAACGAGCAGATCTCTCCCCAATCTGCCACATTGAAGTGGGCAATATCAGCTAATCCGATCATGGGCCCTAACGATTGGATCAGAATGGATCCGATTGGATCAGAATGGATCCGATTGGATCAGAATGGATCCGATTGGATCAGAATGGATCCGATTGGATCAGAATGGATCCGATTGGATCAGAATGGATCCAATACGGGCAGTCGGATCTCGGGACCGCATACACGCATAGATACGGATGCGATCTGTCTGTACTTGATTTTTTAACCTGCACGATCGAGATGTGGCTGACTTTCGGCCAGATATCGTTCAAGGAAGCCCGTCGGATGGCCCCACACGCGGGCCAATAAGGTGCCGGCTCGGTCTGTCGGCAGCTTTTATGGGGCCGTGTATGGGCGGCTTTAAACATGCTCCAAGCCAAATTGTGTCTAAATGTGGCAGGGTACTTTGCACACTCCTTCAGGAATTACATCATTCCTTGAAATTGGCTCTGAATATACAAGGTTATATATACAATAAAGCAGAAAAGAAAAAATAAGGCAGCATAAATACAAAATAAATTTGAAATTAATCACCTCCGTGGTTACTTAGGAAGGCAAAGAAAAGAGATCATTGCAATGCTAGAACTGAATCTGATCGTGCAGCCAGCATACCAGCTGTTGGAAAATGAACCAGCCAATATAAACAATGTCAGGATATGTCTGAATGAGATCTTTCACAAAATTCCAACCGAAGATGGGTACATCTGTTACGTCAAAGGTTGGTTTCAATGTCTGTCTGTCGGCCAGCGATGATGCTGTAATGGTTTATTTGACATCCCAGGTTACACTGAATGCACATGGTAAAGACTGGACAGTCAGCAGTTTTTGACAGCCTTGAGTTTTACTTTTTCCCCAAGAAAGGATTTAAGACAGACTGCCAAGGACAACATGGGTTTTATTACAGTTAAGGATTGAGAGTGAGCAAAATGTGGATCTCAGGAAACCAATCTTCTCCTTTACCATCATTAACCGGAATAAAACCAAACCTCAGAACACCTTGTGGGCAGGTATGGAACAGATGTGGCACTGAATAAAAGCCTTGTTTTACAGTATGAGTGATGTGCACTTGTGTCTATGACCTGAGCTACAAGCAAGTCTACAGAACAGTGTGTGCTGAGCCCAATTTATATTCTAGGAGAAGATGTCCACATCTGGTTGCTTCTATGTGTAAATTGGCAAATAGATGGACACAGTTTACATGGGTATGGTCATGGGTATTTAATATACTCAATAAAGGTTATGTTTTGGCATCTGCTCCTTTATGTCCCCGTGTAACATGGTCCTTTCCTGTCTATGTACTGGGAGAAGACAGGCTTTTATATAAAAGTGAACAAGAAGGAATATATTTTGAAATGGAGTCTTTTGAAGGGTTTCACCATTGTATCAATATATTGCTTCATCATTTACATTCTTGGGCACCTTTAAAAAGTCTCACCCTCGGTCCACTGAACCATTGGCAATATCACCCTTGTCAAGAGTGAAAAAACTTCAACACACTTCCAAGATGGAACCCATCCACCAAATCGGTTATGTTAAAAATAATCTTTTTGGTCACAGATTCGTGGGAGTTTAGATACTTGTCTTAGCTCTGAAAAAGGTCCTTTGGAACTACACAATTTTTTTCCTTTTTTATAATTCATTGATGTAAGGGGTGATCAGGTTCAATGAAATTAGCAATACATCCCGGAAACCAGTTAGTCACACTAGTGATAGAATCAACCTAAACAGTACTGAATAAAGTGAAATTGGACTTCCCCAGAATGAAGCTGAAATCATGCGTGTGCTTGTATAAAACGTTAGGAATACAGTCATAAACAGAACATTTCACTGGAACGGCTAATGATTTCCCTAGCAAACAGTGGGATCATGTTTTGATTTAGATATAACAGCAGAAAACTGAGGTTTGTAGGACCAGTAAACTATTATTAATTTACCCTTTGGGTAAATAATGACTTTGCTTTTTGGTGTTCTTCCTTAGATTTAATAATGGTGTTATTGGCTCAGTTTGAAGAGTGTGCCTTGCACAATACTCCATTGTTTCTTAGGTTTCAAAAAGAAAAAAAAAAGAAAAAAGCAAAGCACGGGTATGGGACCTGTTGACAATATGCAAACAGAACCCCCTGCAATTCTCCAGTCAACACAAATGGGTGATTTGTGATCTATTTCACACCAACCAGAAACTGAGATAGTAAAGGTGGCCATACACGGGCAGATAAAGCTGCTGTTATCGGTCATTTGGACCGATTTGACAGTTTATCTGCCCGTGTATGGGGGCTTCCGACGGGTCTTCCCGATCGATATCTGGCCACGATATTGATCGGGAAGGTTTGATTTTTAACCGACCGACCCTTGGAGAGACCCTTGGCGCATCCTAATTCGATCGGTCGGCCATACGGCCGAACGTTCGAATTACCCCCGATATAGCCATGCCGTTAGTGGCATATCGGGGAAAGATCCGCTCGTTTGGCGATGTCGCCAAACGAGCGGATCTTTGAGTCTATGGCCACCTTAAGACTGTTCAGAGTCCTTATAACTTCACTGAGAAGGGCAATGGAAATGGCCATTGGCCAAAAATCATCTGGTCAAGTTTGATTTTATCAGAGCAGATTAACCTCAAACCATGAGAGCAAACTATGAAGCATCAATTACTTTTTTCATTCATTCATGGACTGCACATTGTTGGCAAACCCAGACAGAAGGGACTCATCTGGTACCTGGGTATAGTGTGTGCACACTGCTCCAGTGCACTTGTTAGGGCAGCTGGGATTACACTCTCTGGGATGGGGAAATGAATAATGTTGCCTTTCATCGTACCATCCTTTCACAAGATCCACTATTGAGCGATATCTGCAAAACAAGAATCATTTTTTTTACCACTATACAATCTGTTCTATTTTCCTATACCATTTGTACAGCCAGACCAAACATTTGTACACGTCCCGCCCCTAAAGTGGTGGCTGCCTTGCATTGGTAACATTTTCCATCTCTAAAGCGGCAATGTTGAATCAGAGTTCTACCTCTCAGAAAAACATTACCTGCCAGAATTAACGGAGAGATTTTGCCCTACATAGCGCATGAGTTGATTAGGTCCATGGTCCCACTTGCATTGATTTGCCCACGACTCTGCAGACTTTGCTAACCTCTCATCCCAAACCTACAGACAATCAGAAGAAAATTGGTTTAATGTCTACTGTAAAACACTGCATCATTCATATCTTATAAGTATTAGATACTGGTTCAGACTCACTCATACATCTATAGATTTCTTCAAGATGGAAAGTACTGCAAATAATAATTCCGCCAAGCTTTGTTGTAATGCTCTTTTGTCACTCCTGATAACTATCCGCTCACTGCTGCCTGAGGCAAGGTCATGGCAAGAGTGGCCCTATTATGCACAAACCTTCCTTTTGCATTTTGGAAAAAAAATAATAGAAAAGTAATTTCTTTTCAAATAAGGATCAAGAAAAAGACCAGAAGGTATCACAGAAAGGACCTCACCAAACTTTACCTACAAGCTACTTAACCTTCTGCCCTTGTTTCACATCTCATTTTAGAAAATCGTCTGAAAATGTTGAGAGAAGAGAAATTTCCTAGGACTGAGACTTCCAAGAAAATGGGTTTTGCTAAATTAATTCAACGAGATCTCATCTGCCAAAAACTGTGGCTTCATAAACTTGTTATCTCAACACTTTTGTCCAACCTTCACATCATAAAACTGGTTACAACAATGTGCACTGCAAGATTTTAAACTACAATCAGACAATTTTTCCCCCGCAATTCTTTTGGTTTTAGTTGTTAATGTCGTAAGTCTTATACAGTTCTATTCAACTACAGCAACCAATGAGCAGGTACCATTAAAGGGCATGTAAAGGCAAAAGAATAAAATCCCATTTTTACCTATCTCCAATATACTTTTATTAAAAAATGTGTACCGTTTTTATAAGAACCCTGACTGTATGCAGTGAAATTCTCCCTTTATTTACTGCTGTGTATAGGAATTGTCAGACGGTCCCTAACTGCTCTGCAGGGAAACAATCATACTTATGAACAGCAGGGGGAGCCCCCGCCTTACTTCCCAACCATGCAGAACTCAAGCAGCTTTGTTTATGACGGTCCCTAAGCAGCCCAGACCACACTGAGCATGTGCACAGTCTTAGTCTTGCAAAGATGTTTAACAAAGTTACAAGATGGTGACCCCCTGTAGCCAACTTTGAAAGCATAAATTATTTGTTTGATTAGGCTTGTGGTGCAGTAAGTTCATGTTTATATTTAGTATACAAAATACAGCATTTCTAGCCTTATTTTAGACTTTACATGCCCTTTAACTGGTCCCCTACGTGAAAGCACACGCTCGATGTGTACTATGAGTTACTGGACCTGGGCCATCTTTATGCCTTTTAAGAAACTACCCCATTAGAGTGTTACAGTCAGTGATTTATCCATAGAGAAGATTTTGGACACAACCCAGCTGTACGTTCTTTTGAGTAAAACATCTGGAAGATCTACACTATAGCCCAGCTGAATATAAAGTCTCAATGACAAACACCACAAGCTTTCCAGTTCCTCTTGGTTGTGAGTCCAGCTAAAAGGAATAATATTTGGACTGCACTTAATATATATCCATCATGGAGAACGTTCAATGTTAGTCAAAACCAAAAATAACAGCATCTCTTAAGCTTTCTCTAATTAGCTCGATATGTCAAAGTCAGTGGAGCTCATTATATATTGCTATATATACACCTTATTTTAGGCATGAAGTAAAGTTTAAGATGTCGGCTGACTTAAAAATACTGTTTCATAAATGAACCTTTATGAACGTCCGGGAAAATGTTAATGGGTTTTTAGGAATTGTACAAATCGTACTTTATTTTTACAAAACAAATTGTGATTTTAATTTTACATGGAACGACTGGGATAGAACAGGTCAAATAAAAAACTGGAGTATTTGAACATGAAGGAAACTTTATATATGCCAAATGTAAACGTTGTGAAGCTCTGGGTAAAATGTGCAAAAGCCAAGGTGGAAATGAAGAGGGTAATTACAATGTTGCTCAAACATAAACAGTTTAATGTGCTTTCTGTAGTTAACTTTGCTTGACTCATGGTGATCTAGGGATCAAAGAAACAGGAGTCACTTCTCAAGCTCTGTGCAATGAAATATAAATACTGCGTCATATTTACAATCCAATATAATTAGTAGATCCTGCATTGGAAAATAAGATTGCTAATGAGACTTTTAAATGGGAATAAACTTGCAAGCTTTTTTCGAAATGTTTTTTACGTTCCAATAATCCTTTTTCAGACAACATTTTGTACACATCATTTTTATTTTGTCCACACAATTTTTATTTGTACATGCACTTTTCTTTTACCTATATCCAAGTTTCATGTACTTATATTTTGTTTCCTTTGCCTAAAGGGCAGCTGTGGCATAAAAATAGTTTCTCCAGGGTTGAATACGCGTTGTCACGCATACGCACACTTAGGGGCAGATTTATCAAGGGTCGAAGTGAATTCGAGGAATTTTCTAAGTAAAAAAATTCGAAGTAATTTTTTGGATACTTCGACCATCGAATAGGATACTACGAGTAAAAATCATTAGAATATTCGATAATGAAGGTACTGTCTCTTTCAAAAAACTTCAACTTCAATACTTCGCCAAATTAAATCTGCCAAAGTGCTATGTTAGCCTATGGGGAACTTCTACAACCATTTTGTAAGTCTTCACACCGAAGTAAAATCATTCGATCGTACGCTAAAATCGTTCGATTCAAACAATCTAATTGTTCGATCGAACAATTTTACTTCGATCGTTCGATGGTCAAATTCGGTGAAAAATACTTTGATTTCGATTTTCAAAGTCAAAGTATTTCAATTCGATGGTCGAATTTCAAAGTATTTTTTACTTCGAAATTCGACCCTTGATAAATCTGCCCCTTATAGTGTCCTGGCCTTTGAAGCACTTGCTCAACATTCGCATGTATATGTCCCAACATGGCTGTCAACATTAGGGGGCACATTTACTAAAACTCAAATTAACTAACAAATTCAACCAAACTCCTCACTATTTTAATAAATTTATCAATAGTTTTTCTCGAAAACAAAACAGCAAGACAAAATAGAATCGTACGATTGACGCTCCAGAAACTCAATTTTATTGAGTATTCGCTGCAAAAACTCGACTTTTCCGATTCTTGTCTGAAAACCCCAACATTTTACATATTATTCAGCACAGATCACAATGTCAAAAGGGACATATGTGACATATGCCATTTCATGAAAAATTCAAGTTTTCCCCCTAAAACCTTGACCAGAAAATAATCAAGGTTTAAAAAATCAGAACTAATGTTGCACCGGCTGGGCCAAAACCCACAGGTTTAGCTATGGGTTGGGGCCAAAGTTAACAGATCATGGATGGGCTGAACAAATCAGTCCCACACTGCCCGCAACATCAATGCACTATGTTTCCTCCTCCTTCTGAAGGTGTTTTTTTATATAGCCATTCCTGCTATGCAGAGTCGGACTGAGGGGCCCAGGGCCCACCGGGGCTGCTATCGTAGGCCCACCGGGGCTGCTATCGTAGGCCCACCGGGGCTGCTATCGTAGGCCCACCGGGGCTGCTATCGTAGGCCCACCGGGGCTGCTATCGTAGGCCCACCGGGGCTGCTATCGTAGGCCCACCGGGTCCCCTCCCGAGCCCCCCTCGCTGAGCCACCCTGTAAAACATGTGCCCGCATGCACGCACTGGGCCCCGCAGCAGGAAGAGTACCTGCGGCAGGAAAAGTAGTAGAGGAAGTGGGGACTGGCCCAGCGGGGCCAACCAGGTTTTTTCCGTGTGGCCCACCGGTCCAGTCCGACCCTGCTGCTATACCCTTTCTAGTGACATTAGAGAATCATGTTTGACATGGGTATATCAATAATGACTTACATAGTTTCAGGTTGGGAATGGACAGGCCTGGACTAACTTTTTGTCGACCTGCGCATCACCAGTAGGAACCTAGTTCGGCCAGCATAGTACTCAGCTGAGGCTGTGCACCTTTCAACAAAGTGTGGGCTCTATCAGCACCAGTTAAAGTCCACCCAAGGTCCTGTTCAGGCAAAGAGTGATACAAAGAGGTTTAGGTACAGAAAAGAGAATGTATGAACAGAAACTGTATAGCTCATAACTGTAAATTTAAAAAAAAAATTGGGTCATGGAGACATACGTTTTGCTCTCATCCTTCAAAAGTCAGAGTAATTTAAATGTTGGGGGAAATGGTACCCCTTGCATGCAATACAAACCTGTTGGCATAAGTCCACAGACTGAGAAGTGCCCTACACCATCCATCATATTTGTACAGGTACTCCCTACAAAGGTCCAAATGTATTTCCTAGAATCTTTTTATAGTGCTCCCCTCTTCAATGTAATATGATTTCATATATTTCAAATATGTGGTCCACAAACCACAATTTTTTTTTATTCAGAGCAAAAATATAAAATTGTGTGAATAGCCCAAATGATAGTCTTGGATTAGCTGCAAACCCACAGCACCCACACTTTAGGGCAGATCTCCCTGTTATAAACAAAAAAACCTATAGACCACTGCCAGACCGAACATGAACATTTTCCCTAGCTCAAAAAAAACATCAGTTAGGACTGCATTCTTAAATGTTTCGTTATTTGATTAACATCAGGGTTATGTAATGGGGGAATCTTTTATTTCGTTCACAGGCCTTGATGTGACAAAAAAGGAACTATTCGCCTTTCTAAAGTGAAACTTAAAATACAAAGGAGGACATTTGCAAATGGTCCTTGAATATCATTGTCTACATGGTACTTAAAGTTGACTCTAATGTATGTAATGTAATTTACTTTGTAAAGTAAAATAAGAGAGATGCAAAATGTATTATAAGTTTGGTTACCAATATCAACCAAAAAGCAGCAGCATTTATGCTCCAATGTCTTGGTTGCTATGGGTTACTAGATCTTCTACATGCCATATCTATTAATAACCACAAGATGGTGCCTACAGGGAATGCCAAATGAGCTGTCCCCGGTCTCTTTAATGAACATACACACAAAGTAAGGGGAAGACTTTATTGAATAACAAAGAGAATTTAACGTTTAAGATCGGAAAAAATGTCTGACAAAATTGACCACTCTAGATTAAGAGGCCCATTTATCAACATTCTGATTTTAGCGGTTTCAGGAACCATGAAAAAACTAATTTTCTCAAAAACCATGAATGGCAAGCACTATATTAAACAGTCAAATAAAAATGTGCAACTAATCCAAATACTAATACAAAAACCTCGAAATCCACAAAGAATGCTTGAAAACATCTAAAAGCCAACCACGTGGAAAAATACAAATTCCATTAACTTGTATTAGAGTAATTAGTAAAATCTACGTTTTTTAACGCTAAAAAATGCTTCCACAAATACAAAATTGCACAAAGCGCAATATAATAGTGGCCAAATCCAAATATTTAATAGTTACTTTCCCCTGCTTGCTTGGGAATAGTTCCATTTGTCTTTAGCATTTGGACGAATCCAAAAAAATGACGTGACTTTTTGTCACACAAACAAGGAAGTAAAAAAAAAATGTGCACAACCTTAAGCCAATGGGAGGAGTGCATCATGGGAATGCAAAAAAACCTAAGAATGAGTAGAAACTAGATGTGAATCAGTGACCTATGGTTCAGAAATTTTCCAAGAAACGCCCACCTCTTCCAAATCCAAAGGGCCCTGCTGTCCTTCCAGCCCAGAAAAAAACTGGATGACATTATTGAATGTGGGGGACGGCACCGCTGAAAGAAGGGGGATAGTATGATGTCATAGTAATAGATAGACCTGGTATGAATCTGAGCTCTCATCTGCCTGAACCCACACGTGCTCCCATTTTTATTTTCAATCATCCCGTGTGTAAACCCACAAATCACTTAGTTTTAGGTAACATACAAATGCAAAATCTCCGATGCCCCTAAGGACATGAATCTGGCACAGATGCAATGCCAATATTACATGCTAGGGCAGTGATCCCCAACCAGTAGCTTATGAGCAACATGGTGCTCTCCAACCCCTTGGATCTTGCTCCTAGTGGCATCACACACAAGTGATATTTTTGAATTACTGATTTGGAGGCAAGTTTTGGTTGCATAAAAACCAAATGTACTGTGAGACAGAGCCTCGTGTAGGTTGACAGTCCACATAGGTGCTATGAAATAGCCAATCACAGCACTTCGTTGGCACCCCAAGAACATTTTTCATGCTCGTGTTGCTCCCCAACTCCTTTTACATTTGAATGTTGCTCACAGGTTCAAAAGGTTGGGCATCCCTGTGCTAGGTTATTACATTCCCCATCAACCATTTTTCATGCTCGTGTTGCTCCCCAACTCCTTTTACATCTGAATGTTGCTCACAGGTTCAAAAGGTTGGGCATCCCTGTGCTAGGTTATTACATTCCCCATCAACCATTCAATGGTTAGAAACCATAATGAAGGTCATGTGCTTGGAAATAAACTGTAGAAGGTTGCGAGAAGAAGGAAAATAACTGAACTAATATCCCAATATCTAAAAACCCATAAAACATTTGTTATTTATAGATCAATCTATTACATACTTAGTATTTTTTACAAGAACTTTCCCTTTATTATTATTTATTTTCCCTTAAATACACATAAAGTGACAGTTTTACAAAGTTGTCCAAGACACTGGCAGTAATTTCAGCAGGAGTCTAATAGAATCGCTAAAAATGCACTTCCCTCCTGGAAGATGAACTTACCATGTATTCCATATTAGCAGCTGGAGGAAATACTTTCGACCGCACTTGGTTATGATAGTCCAATAAAGCGCTCATGTCTCTGGGAGAAATGTAACGCTTCCTCCTGATTCTGGGAATCCCAGTGCCAAACATGTGCTCGGTTTGATTTCGGTTGGAAAGACTCAGCAGTTCAGTAGCTCTGTCCAAGAGAAAAGCACTTGACAATGGTGTAATCCACAGGAAAACTCCAGAGAAAAAGATGTGATGGTGTATCAAAGTCATTCTTTCAGTCTACTGCTCTGTCTTGGATCGGCTTTCCTTCTGGATAGAAATCTTATTCAAAAAAAGGGAATAATTAATATAACAAATTATCCAAATGAAATAAATACTCCCTGTCAATTTAAATTGTTAAAAAAACACACAAAAGACTTATTGTAAAATGCTGCTATGTTATACAGTATTTCTTTGGTTAAAAGAAATTAAATTGACAAAAACATAACACAAAATAAAAAACATACAAAATTTAAAAAAATTCTTTGCTAAGAAAAATGTAAAATTATTATATTTCATTTTTTGCCCAATATCATTAGAATTTCGTATTAAAAAGTATTATTAGTAGAGAAATATTTAATTTTATGCTTCCTATCTTTATACAATTTATTAAGTTACAAACATATTACAAGTTAATAGTCCCTGGTATAGTTTTACCCCTCACTGGGGAAATGCAGACCTAGTTTTATAACCTAAAAAAAATATATATAGCTGTATATATATATATATATACAGTCATTGCAAAAGGAGCGTTCCTACTGTACCTGAAGCAGTGGCTGAGACTCCGCTAGGAAAAGAAAGCAGCAGATTGAGGACTGACCTCAGCAAGCAACCTGTTCCTCCACATGTGGCAGAGAGATTTACTTTAGGCTAATCCTGCAGAGTCTTTGATTGCATCTGGAGCAGAATTTGCATTTTAACTCTTCCCAAGAGGAATGGCTGGAGATCAGGGAAGTGCTCTGCTAGGTGATTTATTGCTGGCTCTGTGTTACCAAACAGTGAAGTCCAGCAAGTTTGTGCTAATGTGTTAAGAAAACTGAGATTTCTGGTTCAAATATAGGAATATTCCACTAGAATAAAAGTTAAACACTTTGTTGTCTGAGTTTCACACGTCTATGACTTGGCCTGGAATGATCCCTTCAGATCTTTAAGTCTTGCTTTTGATGTACTGCAACCCAAAGAACCCAACACAAAGACAGAAACACTGCAGTAAACTCTGTATATTTGTATTTCTACATATGGGGGCGCCATATTGTTTCCCTAAAGAAATGCGTAATAAGCTTTAAATCAGGTAAGTTTATTAAGCAGCACTTGTACATTTTAAACATTTTTATACATTTATAAATATAACCCCACATAAACTCTTGCCTCTTTCTGCCATTTGGTGTTGGGTATTTGTTCCGCCACACTATATTGCAAACTAAAATTCTCTCTCTCTCCCCCACTCCATATTGCACACTGGAATTCTTTAACCATTTTACAGACTGCCAGCACCAGATGGTCTATTATAGGGATCTCCAGTCTTTTTTTACCCATGAGCCACATTCAAATGTAAAAAGAGTTGAGGAGCAACACAAACATGATATAAGTCCCCGGGGATGCAAAAAAATGGCTGCAATTTGCTAGCCCCATGTGGACTGAGAGCCTACAATAGGCTCTATTTGCCAGTACACCTGTTTTTTTTTATGCAACTAACTCATGCCTCCAAGCCTGAAATACAAAAATGAGCACCTGCTTTGAGACCACCAAGCACAACATCCAAGGGGTTGTGAGCAACCGGTTGGGGATCACTGGTCTATAACAAAAGCCTTTGACTAAGTTAAGGTCAAATGCCTTGGTTTGCCATGTCGATCCAGTTGGCCTCCACTAGAAAGACTACTCTCCTTCATTTAATAGAAAGGAACAGGTTGAGGCTAAAATGAAATCCTGTAGAAGTAGTGGCATTTTTCCTGAATAAGAATGAAAGATAAAGTAGATATAACGAAGGAAATAAAGTAGATATAGTAGCAAAATGCTGGAAAGAAGTATGGTGCTTAAAAGTGATGCATGCCAAGGTGTGCGCCTTTGACAAACCTGTTTTTCTTTTCTTGTTGAAGCTCATTGCAACCAGTAGAGCATTCTACTGGGACTCGACGAGGACAAAAGAAATCAACTGGACATACTTTAATACATCATTAAGAAATCAACTGGACTTTAATACATCATTAGGTAAGACGGGTGTGAAGTGAATGGAATTGGATATGATGATAAAATCAACCCAGAGGTTAGCCAACAAAAGACATGAAAGAAGTATTGATACTAACGCCAACACCCAACCAATGTCTAAGCTGGTTTGGTCTGAGAGAACCCATCACCAATAATCCATAAGTGAAGTCAAAATGAGCACAAGAAAATTATGGTTATTTCTTGCTAAGTCACTCTGAGGCAAAGCACAATAACATTTTAAGTCCCAAAGTTACACAGATGTAATGAAGATGTAAAGAAATAACTGTATTAGGTTGTTGGGAGTCAAAGGATGAGGTGGGCTAAGGAATAGCTGGCCAACATTTTCATACCTCCCCCACTTTATTTCCAAGGTGGGTGGGGGTACCTGTTCAATAAATGGCATTTTCTCAAGATGTAGATTTAAAATTTTAGAGATGACAGAAGTTCTGAATCAGCAATCCTGTTACAATATTTGGTTTTGATTGTGCCCTAGGATTAGCAGCTGGGCTGTAGTGCCCATTGAGATTTTCTGTGCCACAACCTGGGCAAGGACATAGGGGTAGATTCATTAACGGGCAAATTTTCATCAGCGTCAGCTTCGCACACCTCTCACCACTTCGTCAGGCGCAAATGCTCTACGACTACACCAATTCACTAATTTGCGAATATCCATCATGGGCACCCAACGATGTTAACTTTTTGCAAGCGTTACTTCTTCAATGCGAGCATTTCATAGCAAAGATGCGTCATGTCATCCAGGAGGTTATCAATCACTTTCAAAATACTTTTGTTTGGAAAACTTTGGCCCGCTAGTCTAAAAGGACCACCACTGGTGGGTTCAAATGGTGCGACCCATTCACATATAAAATCTATGCATATCCGCTGCAATGAAACTGCAACATTCCATCGTAGAGCATGAACTTCTTAGAAGCACAATTGCAAAGAACACATACACCTAGGAGGATTTATCAAGGGTGCTTAGGTGTATGTGGTTCTTTTGCCTGCAAACTAGTTTGCTGTTGTTACTGAGTAGAGGCCTACCTAGCAATTCCATTAATGATACCCTATGGTATGGAACATCTACTATTGCTATTATTTTGTGTGTATTTGAATCACCCTACTACTACTACTACTACTACCCTCTGTAGCTACACCACTGATTTTAAATATGTACCAAATAAAGTAACCAACATTTTAACACCTATCAGTTTTCCAAGTTTCTACATTGTAAATTTGAATTATTTAGTAAATATAATATGGGCATTTGGAAAATGAATGAGTATCCCTATGGTGATGTCCAGGTTTCGTAGTGCGGGTATTTAAGTTATGTTGCAGTTTAGATGGCTTGGGAATGCTTGCCAGAATGGGGAACGGGTCAGTATCCCCCTATTTAGTATGGGACTTTGGTCGGTACCTCCTTGGGAAGTAAGGCTTACTTTGCTTCTATTTGTCCATCCAAGTGCAGCATCTGGATGCCAGCATGGTGGTGGTGTTTGTTATTTTTAAACGACAGTTATGTTTGATAATATTGTTAATAAAAGCATTAGTCTTTTCAAATCCACTCAGAGCTCTGTGTCTTTATTATAGTTTTAGATGACCAGTGACCTTGACGCTGCCCAGGTCAAATATTATTACAAAATGTTTTCGTTTTTGGCTGTAAAGTTACGCTTTAATGGCACACAACTCACATTCTCTCTTAGAGAAAATTGAAACCACAGGTCTTCTCAGAAATGCTAGAAGTTCCACAAAACCACATAATGACTCCTAATGGTATAATGAAAAAAAAAAGCTTTTTTTTTTTTTTTTTGCAAAGGGAGAATTTTTGTTGCTTAATGTAGAACATTTTTTCCTAAATGTTAAAGTGGGATTGACCAAATTGGATTCATGTGTGTTTTAGATCTTAGTTATCACACTATGCTCTTGTACTATACCTCTGGAATTTTCTAACCAATTTTTTGGTATTTTGTATTATATACAGAAAAGACGAACTGGCTCCAAGAGGATACAACTTTATCAGTCACAGGGGCGTTCTACAGCGTGCTCAACTTGGCATGCTCATGGTGGGCAATTGCTTAAAAGAGATGGTTAGGTAGTGTGGGATGACGCCCACCAACCTTGCTATGCTACTCTGCTTTTTGGGAACAGGTAGAGTAAATAGGAGGCTCTCCAGGGTTACTAACTTAGGTACATGGCCTCTTAGGTAAGTGGACTCTTGGTTCTCTTTTAAACTGGTTCTGGGGAGAGTTCAGTTGTATTAAGAGGTACTGAAGGGAACGTCTAATGCTCAAGAGTGCAGTAAGAAAGTTATTTTGAGGCATAAAAACAATAATCCACTTTTAAGCAGATCCTCTACAAAAGTACAATGCAGAATTTTAAAGTTCTGTTTAGATCCCAAATACAGACCAATTTTGCCCTTGTTTCGGTTAGGGATGCACTGAATCCACTATTTTGGATTCTGCCCAATCCCTGAATCCTTCACGAAAGATTTGGCCGAATACTGAATCCTAATTTCCATATGCAAATTAGGGGTGGGAAGGGTAAAACATTTTGTTACTTCCTTATTTTGTGACAAAAAGTCACGAAATTTCCCTCTCCGTCCCTCATTTGCATATGCAAATTAGGATTCTGATTTGGTTTGGCCCGGCAGGCCGAATCTGAATCCTGCTGAAAAAGGCCTAATCTAGTTTTAGTACAAAGATCTGCAAAGAAGAGCATCCCTTTGTACATAAAATCAGGGGAAACTTAACCATAGGTTTTTAAAGCATAACCAGGAAAGATAGACAACTACAGACAAGTTGATTTTGATAAGGATAAAAGACATAAAAAAGTTTTATAGTATAGATCAATCAAACAACTAAGCAAATTTCGCTGTTTCCCAGGGTGTGATTGCAAGTAGCCCTGTCGAATTTAATCCTCACAGAATGGATTTTAGTAGTAACCACACGATTTATACAAGAATGCTATGCCATGATCAAAGGAAATTCCGGAAGAGAATGTTGTTGAAATAAATCAGTGTGCAAAGAGTTACATAGCTATTTCTGGGGCTTTGGGATACCACCAAACCACCGGTTGTGATCAATTAAATGGAGAAGACTTCGAAAAATGGTGAATATTCCCCGAAATAAATTAGCATTTAACAAAAAAAAGAAATGCATGCCGCAGTTAAGGGTCAGCAAAAGAAAGAGACTGGGAAAAACGTGACTCAGGAAAAAGCAGCAAGAAGGAAACAACTGCCATGCAAGAAGGAAACAACTGCCATGCAAGAAAAACACCAGGATTGAAAAACAAAAAACTGGATGATTGTGGACAGTTAAGTCAAAACAGAATCTTTTGACAAAACATGTAGACCTAGCTCGCTCTTCTATATTCATGTGATCATATTTGGAGCCATTAAAAACATTTCTTCTAGCCCGGGAACATCCATAACGCCCAATGACATGCCTGATGCCATGCCATATAACAGCAAATCCGCAAGCCAAAACTGCACAGAAATCTTTCATAGAGTTAGTAGGCAGGACTCTCATTGTAAAGTCCTCTTGTATCTATAACTAATGTTGAGCTCCTACTTCCAAGCTATGGGAGTTTTACGAGAAGTTTTTGTTTCCCATGGACGTCAATAACTGTTCAAAATGTTTTGCATTGCACAAGGTTATACATGTTTCTGGAAATATAGTGTTGCCTTCATCAGCAGTAATTAAGTTAAAATAATTCGTTTTTTATCAGGAGACCCCCACAGTAGACACATTCTGTAATTTATTTTTCCTAGATTCTGGCTTGCACAGAGCCATGGATGTGATGGAAATTTAAGAGTTTTCATGACAGTTCCAGTATTGCTATCCTGGTGCACATTGAAACTTTACCTAATCAGCCCCTCTCCTAGTCAAATTTGAATTCCAGGAAGTTCTGGAGTTTTGTGTTTATGCCAGGTGTAATATCCTGCAGCCCAGACTGTGTTGGCTGCCAAAACACACAGTATCTGGTGAGAGCAGACCGCTAACAGCCAAAAAGGTCACTGCAATAAAAGCAGTTTATGGGAGAGATACAACGAATCTTATAACAGTGAAACAGACACCGTTAATCCTAAATAAAAGGAAAGAACAGCTACCCAATAATATGAGCTGGTTCAACAGCCTAATGTTTTAGGCATTTCAAGTAATCCGAGTTCCCTTTAAACAGATGAGAAGGATTTCTGAGACCAGAACTTGATCGAAAATTCCAAGAAAGCTAAAGTATATCCCTTGTGTTTTACATTTGGTTTCAAGTGTCCTACTAATGAAGTAAGACTTTCAAGAAGGCTAAGCTTTTGCATTCAACTTTAAATTGAACAAGGTGAGCGGTACATATGGAATGCCTAACCACAGCTATACCCTGCCCAGACAGAGGGTATTGTGATTGAGAGAGAATGGGTAACCACAGACATACTTGGCCAGACAGTGGATAAGGTGACTGGGGAATACAGAAATAACAGATGCACCCTGCCAAAGACAGAAAATGGAGAGGGTGGCATAGATGAAATAAGTAAGCATAGATGTACTCTACCAAGACATAAAGGGGGTTATTTACTAAAATCTGAATTTCTCTCATATTTTATTAAGAAAAAAACACGATTGAATTCCGATGCCCTATCTTATCTTATGTATTATAAAAACCTTTGATTTAATCGGATCACAGAAAGAATTGATAAAATCGAGTGAAAACCGTAATCCCTCGAATGTTTCGTCTTTTTCCCTAATAGCACAAATTTTATGGGCTCTTTTCCCGAACCTCTAGAATTTTTTAGTGTTTTTGCTTGAAACCCCCGGCTTTTCAGGCTAAACCCAGTGCAGACCACGAAAATGTAAAATTAAAATAGGTGCATCTCCCATTGACTTATACAGGACCTTGACAGGTCTGACATGACGGCTTTGCGGATTCTGGCTTTTTGCAGCATCTGGGTATAATTAATCTCAAAAGATTTGGTTTTTTTCCTCTAAAAATTCAAGTTTTCTCCTGCAAAAAAAATTTTGGCCAACGACAGAACACTTGCAAAACCAACATACCAAGGGAAAAGCATTAATTATAGTCGAAGCATATCTTGTGATTGCTTGGGGTCCTAGTAGGTATAGGGTCAATGATTGATTAGCAGTTTCAACTATTCCCAAGGTTAGGTGGCTCTTAAATTAATATCCATGAGCAACTTTAGGATCATAAAACCAAGATATCTTTACAGCTAACTTTGTATAAAGTACCTATGAAACCGGCAATTGGCCCAGGTAAAAATAAAAGGCTTGTAAACGAGAAATGATTGGTCAGTCGCCTGGAATGGCTTAACTCTTCCATTGGAAGTCTCCTGATGGTACATTAGCCATGTGCATCAAGGAGAGGCCACACAGTAAAAGACAAAATGCGGACAACTCCTTGGGTGAAGAAAAGATCAGCACCATGTTGAACAAGCCTGGTATCACTAGTCTCTGTAGTGTAGAATCTTAAAATATGTACTACTGTGTTTTGAAAGTATCAATTCAACTGAATCATTTAAGTTGGACCTCCCTAAATCTAGCCCTCCCCACTCTAAAGTAATACACTATGAAATCTGCAGAGTACATTATAAACTGCATTTAGGAATGATAATTATATGTCTTTAACATTTTTTTTAGATTTTTACCTCTTTTTGAACCACATAATTTATATGATGTCTAGACACATGTTTAGCCTAAACTAAAAGGTTCTAAGGCTGGTCTTTCACTAATGGCTTAAGCTTTGGCAGCTGGAAGAGTCCAAGGTAAACTCTATCCCCCCACAATCAAAAATAAAACCTACAAGAAAAGGTGAAATGTTATGTGCAAGTGTGGTTTTGAGGTTTACATCTCATGCAGGGTGGTATTCTGCTTCTCAATATGAAGTCATTAGATGGTTTACCAAAATATTCTATTAAAACATGAGCGACAACAGCAAAGCAGAGAAATTTAATGTAAGAAGCAGCATGAAGGGAGGCCTGCCAGTACTTAATTGCACACTAGTGAGTGATGTCACATGAAACTTAGACACCCCATTACTCATCTGACTAAATTTTGACCATTTTGGCATTTCACATAGTAATATAGACTTTTTTTTTGCTTATTTTGCTCTTTATCTACTTCGGGCTTCATAGCAAGGTCATCCCTACAATTTAGATACCTGTGCTTTAAACCAGCATGGTATAATGTTTAGCATGGTAGACTAATTACTTGACTCATCATGTGTGTAAGCGAATATGACAGACACCTGTAGATGTAGTCACCTGAAGCACACACCATATTACATGCAACTAATTAGTGGAATAACTGCAACTTAGATGACATTTACTTACTTAAAAACTTTGGAAGAAGTCTGTTGGTGTCACCCGGTAACATTGCCATCACTGCAGGTGAAGGCTTTCTCATACATCACATCATTTTGAAGGCAAAAAAAGGTGAAAGGTCCCAAATCTAGTTTATAGTTTATATGACTCACCAGGTACTGAGAGGGGGGGGCAAGTGCACTGCCCTGAGCCTTTAGCTAGGGGTGCGGATCCAACCATATCAATGTAGAGCAGGCACTCAAAGAGTAGTCTCCAAACAGACATATAATGTAAAATAAAATAGTAGTTTATTTAGGTGCACATGGAGGTAGCCTTACGCGTTCCGTTCAACAAACATAACACATATGTGGATCCCTGTACTCCCAGTTAATGGCAGATGGGAAGTAGTGTTTCCTTGGGCCTTAGAGCACACTTAGAACCTACTTAATGCGCTACAGAGGGAAACAAATATACTAATGCTAGGCGTAATGTTTACACATTGCAAGCATTTTGTACTGAGCTTGAGCTGTGTGAGAAGCTTAAGGTAGTTTTCTGCCTCTAAATGTGTTAGTTGTGGCCTTTCAATAAACAGAAGCAGACTGTTGTTGCACCCCTTTGCAGTGTTGCCCTTCTGTTGCCTCTACTTACGATATGAGTTAACATATGGTAAATGTGGACCCGTGGCTGTAAGGAGCACCTGCACAAAGTGGAACAACTTTTGGACTGAATGCAGCCTTATGTTCCGTGGTGGAACTGAATTTAGAGGGGACAACAGATGGGATGCACATGAGCCCCCCTAGCTTGTACATCATTCAGTTGCACAAGCAACAGGGGCCCTATGATGGGTATAAAGTACTCAAGGGTTATTGAGCTCAATACCACTGAGCTCTGCACCTTGCTCCCAATTTCTATTAAGGCGCAGAGCAGTTTTATGCCATTTGCATACATGGCATTGGGGAATAAGCCCTTGAATTTAAAAAAACAAACAAACATAGCAAGCACATGTTGAATGAGACTCCATGAGAAATTAACCCCTACAAATTGTGTTATCAAAGGCCAACAAAAATTCAAACCAATATAAAAACGAAAAAGGATCTTTCATTCATTGAAAACGTTTTCCATCTTAAACGTTTGTCTATAGCTTCAGTCTAAAGTCAAAGAATGTCTCTGCTACAAGGCTTTGATGCCGGTTCAAAGACACTGGAGCACTGAGCTGAGGGATGAAAAGTGTCAGACACTTGGGTGCAAAATTGTGTGGAGCAACATCACCTCCATAAGCAAAATGAAAGTGACATTACACTGTAAACGTTTATTGTTTCGCACACCACTGACCTTTTCCCACAGCTCGGATAAATATTTTGAGTATTGCAATTATTGATAGTCTGTGTTGAAAGATTTCTCTTTTCTGACTTCAAATGGTTTTGCTCAGTCGGTGGTAGGAAGGCAACAAGGGAACATTGTATTTTTTTTTTTAATGTTGACTAAAAGTAAAATTATTTTAACTTTGAAGCAAAGTATTTTCTCCCAAGTCCAGCTGCTCAAAACGTGTGACAATAAGTTAAAAATGTAAGAAAAAAAAAATCCCACCTCAGTTCAAACATAGGGTGTTGAATCTTAGATATACCATTAATATACAGGGGTATCTTGCTGGAAGATTAAGTAAAACAGTAGCTTCTGCACTAAAGAAACACAGGAAAGTATAATGAAACCTCAATTTTACATCCCAATTTTACGTTTTTGCTCATTTTAAACCGTTATAAAAGGCATGTTATGTTATAAAAGGTATACCAGAAATAATAATTTAGTCTATTCATTTTGGCCCGTACGGTGCATTAACCCAGCTGTCTCTGCACTTGGGTGAGTAACGGGAATGCGGATTGTGTCATTGATTTACATATTGCCAGAAAGGATGCTGTAAGGTCATTCAGAAGAGAATGCTATAAAATGGTGAAAACATTTGAACACCTTTCAGCCAGAAGACAGGATCTTTCAGCTTATTTCTCTAAAACTTCAAGTTTGTGCAACACTTGCTGTAAAATTTGGAAGAGTAACCGGACCAGACAGTGCCCATACAGTTCTAGTAAAGAAGTAAAAAGAAAATAAACAAACTGGTGATTATTGTTTTAAAGGTCCCTCTACCCAAAATCAGATTTTTTGCAAAGGGAAAGAAACTGTCATTCCAAGCAGATTGCCCTAAATTTCCATGAAGTCATAAAAGTTATTTTTAATTGGCAGTTGAAAGCTTTTTGAGGAGCAGCCATTTAAGTGTAAAAAAATTAAAGGTATAGTTGATCTCTTCTAGATGTTGTTGCATTCATACCAATATGAACAACAGAACTTACAAAATTTACTGGCATCAAATGCTTTGCCCCAACAAGGGTTCCGATGTTATAATTGTGTGGGTTTGATAAAGAGATAGTGGATTTTGGAAACAGTTACTTGGCCAAACTGAAGAAGAGCAACTTATTCTGACCCCACTCAATAACCAGTTCCAGAAAAACCCCACCCATTTCATATACAAAATAAAAATACTGTTTGATTCACCAGGAACTTTCTCAGTTCTAATAGGCATTGCCACAAGCAATGAAATATAGTCTAAATGTATATATTTGCCCAATCACATTTGAGTAGAGCAGTAGCAGGAGAAACTCAACCAGGTCGGCTTGGGTAAGTGAGGAAAAATGACCATTCGATTTCAAAAGATACACCTGAAAGGTAATTTGCTCTTCTAAATATATTTGAAATGCCAGCTTGAAGGACATTTATGGTGTGAGATATGGGGTAAACAGGTATTTCCTGCCCTAAAGATTTCTGGAACTACGGTTGAATTTTACAGGACATCAACAAAAGTTTGTCAATGCTGTGAAAATCACACAATCCTTTGGTACCAGACCAGATGAAACAGAGACAGTGAGCTGGCTAAAATTGAACTAAGCTTTCTATGTACCCAAGTGTGTATTCCATTAGGTCCTAGGCTCAAATTAACTTAAAAATTTAAGGACCACCACATCCTGTCAGCCACTAACAACTTGTTTGAATCACCTGCTCTACTACAGAGTATGTCCTTTAACTCTGTCTTCAATATTGTACATACTAAAGAAAATAACTAATTGAGTACCAATATAAATACTGATGTTACACACACTTTAGGAACCATTCAAATTCAATTATGAGAGATCTTAGAATGAACATCCCCAAGAAAAATACAAGATTGGATAAAGGTACTTGTAAATTATATAAAAAGATATTTTGCTTTAGAATGAACTGCTTGTATCCCTTCTAATCTATAGTGCAGACAATTATGATTGAGTGTATGTTAGACTGTCAGCAGAGTCTGCAGGCATCCAATTGGGCATCACCTTTGACAAACATACGAAAAGACCTGACATCTGTAGCAGGATTTTAGTCCAGCTCTGATTTATTACCATATACCTTAGCAAGGGTAGTTTTTCCTTTTCCTTTGTGGTGTAATAAAACATTTATGTCAGGGCACTTGATTATTTTCCTATGCCCCTTTGAAAATAAATCGGTACTATTTGCGCTGCAATCTTGCTCTGTCTTCAAACAAGAAGCCTGTCTAGTCTAAATAAAACAGCCTTGTAATGGAAAGAAGAAGTATGCACAGAGGCATTTTACTCTCGTAAAACAGTCAAAGTCTCCTGGAAAAAAAAAGGAATCTTACATACCATCCACAGAGATGCACATAACCTTTGTTAAAGATCTGTGGTTTTTACTGCCATTTCAATTTATTTTATTCATTACAAATTTCTGACATGGTGACTGTTGCTGATCTTAGTCCAAAATTAGTGATGATCGAAATTGTTCGCCAAGACGTGAAAATGACGCCTAGACTGTAAATGGGTGAGTAAATTTGACGCACAATTTATCGCGCATTAAAAAAAAATTGTTGCCCATAGACAATGCATTTCAACACATTTTCTTTATTTCGCGAGTTTTCGACAAAGCAAAATGGGTCAGATTCACACACTTTCACTATTGACTAGCAAAAGTTGCTCTGTAATGGATGTACCTGTACTGATATAATTAGAGACTTTGGAGCAAAGTTGGGAAATGACAGTCCCTCTCCTTGGTCATTAAGTCCTAAATTACTGCAAATATCTTTATCCTGCATACACAGATCTGAAGTCCTGCAAAAAAAGTTGGGTTTGGCATATAAGAAGTTGGCTGTTTCCCCCCTTCACTATGGTTCTGCTATGAAAGAAACAAGATCACAGCTCATGTCCAATTTGCCCTGAAATGCCATGAAAGATTTCTTGGCCCAAGCAAGGGATCCCTACATTTAAGAAATTAGATAATTTCCCGTACTGTATATGGAAACGGTTTACCAGTCCATGTCCCACTGGAGCCCTATATATCCCAGGCCCTCCAGCAGTTACAGGATCTGATTCATCTATGATTACATCTCCTACCCTGCATCTACAGAAGATGCCTTGTCGTTTGTTCTAGAATTTCCAGATTTTTAATACATCATTGCACTTGTAAAATATGAGATTATGGTGACCTTTAATTTCCATTATTTATACAAAAGCACAAGGTCTAAGCATGAGTTTACTTCTACTGGTCTACTGCTGTTGAGAGAATGACTGCAAATATTTGATTGGCTGCTATGGGTTAAGACTTGTATGGCCTTGCACGTCTTAACAAAAAGACTGCTTAGTACATTTATGAAATCAATTTAGAATGTAGAAAAGAACGCTCTAGTTTTATAAAAAAAAATGGAATATACCACATACGTCTCTATTCAAGAAACATCTATAAAGGTATTACATAGAACATATTATATTGTGCCTGCAACCAGCATTGCTTTAGAGGACGCCCAGAAGAAGGAAAAATTAAGAATATATGGTGGTCCTGTAAAATAGAATCGGCCTTCTGGTACTCAGAATTCAACCTCCTCTCAAGATAAGTTTTTTCCCTAAAGATAAGTTTACTCTACTACTAGGGGAAAAAAAACAACAAGTTCACCAATGCAGCGCACAGACAGAGCAGCCAGACTCATAATAGCCAGCCACTGGAAAAAAACTTTCTAGCAACCCTGAAAACAAAAATACTACATAAAGCAACCAACAAAAAACTCACCCATCTCCTTAAAGAAGACATGGAGGCCTACGATAAAATTTGGCAACCCTGGTTGGCTCACGAAAATGACCCTCAACTTTTCTCAGCATTACACCTATGAAATAAGGAGGAGTGATCTCTAGAGCAGAGTTTAGGTAAAACCCCAAGCTGGTCCCTACATCAATAAGTAAGCAAAGTATCCCAGCTGTCCACTATTAGATACTTTGAAAGTATATTTGACTCCTAGCTCTAATGCTTGTGTCTTCTGATTGTTTGTGTTGAACACTTTTTGGTTCCCATCCCTTCTTCCCCCCTAAAATCGCCCTTCCTCTTCATACCCTATATAATGTGGTGTATACTGTTATGTAAGATTAAAAGCTTAAAAAAACTTCAGTTCAAAAAAATAATAATAGAATATACCAGACAAAGGAAGATGGCTGAACATCCTGGGCAATATTACTGTCCTAATTCATAAAGAATTTTTTCAAACCGTTTTGGCACTTAGTGAATACATTTAATAGCTTGTTTAAAGTGCTTGTTTAACAGAATACGTTTAACAAAGATTTCTTGGAAAATGGCATTAAAAATCCAGCAGTCTTTCAGTAACTGACGTGGGCTGTTTGCTACAAGACTCCCAAATATTGAACTTGTTTTCAACGAACCCATTCAAAAAACTGTTTATGTGCAGAATGAATCCTATCTTTGCAAGTTTAATTAAAAGGGACACTTCAGAAGATGATGTGCCAGTATTCTAAAAGGGCCACCACAGAAATATTTGTGAAATCTAAACACTGTCACAAATATGTTTTATCTCCCCTGTTCAGCCAATAACAATTTTCAGCATGAACAAGATTCAGTGGCCATGATGCTTACACTAGTTTGGTCCAATGTTTATTTGTGAGTGGGTTATGAATGTGTGTCTTGGCACTAAGATCATTACACAACCCAGGGAATGTTGAGATGGATTTGTGGAGCAAAAGCGAGGGCTTCAATGAAGTATAATTTTAATAATCCGCCGATTACAGAAAAATATCAAAACTTGTGCATTCATACACTTGAATTATGTACATCTTTGTGGGATTTTATAGCAATTGCACCAACTGCCTGCTTAATAGTACAATGGGGGTGTAAAGCCATCTACAAAGGCAAAGTTTATACAATTTTGTAAATACAGTCCCATGCGCCAGACTTCTCTCAGCAAAACAGACAAAAAAACAAGCTCCCAACAGAATTACGTACCTAGGAGACCTTTCTTATTAGCCCATTTATAGCTTTTCACCTGCATCTTAACAACAACACAGGGAACCCACAACAAGCAACACAACCCCAGGGCACACACCTCTAGAAGCCAATATCCCAGAAGGAATCACAAGACATGGTTGCGGTTAATGTATTGGAAAATCAGTTAGTCTCCCCTGAACTGTCATTATTAAACCACTGTTTTCCCCTTGTTCCCACATATAACAGGTTGGAAAATATTTGGGAAATATGCTTACAAGTTTCTTCTTTGTTGCAAAAATCCATTCTGGGGAAAATTACAGAAATATTGAAACTCAAGTTTAAAAGCTCAAGCAATCAAAAATCAAAATCAAAATATGCCCTATATCCACATTTTTTTGCAGATGTTCTAAAAATTAAGGAAAAAACTGATTATAATTAATAAATATGATCAATAAAATTATCAATAGTCTGGGCAAATTTACCACTACCGTACATTACCGTATGATTGCAGTCAGAAACTGTAGAAGGACCCTGTCTTGCTTTCTTGAAGACAACATAAGACTTGAAAAGGACCGTTTGATACATAATCCTATTTTTTAAGATATTTAATAATTGGCCTTAATTTGCTGTATCGGGTTAATTTATGGGACCTATCTCGGTTTTTCTCTTGTACAATGGCTAACTCATCATAGTTGTCAGCAGAAATACATTTTTGTGCTAGGGCCAGGAGCTCATAGCATGTTTCTCTACTATTCAAAAGTACCCTGAGCAAACCTTTCCAGCAACAGTAGACTGTGATTCTATGTTGTCCGAACAATTCATGGATTAAAAAAGGAAAACCTAAAAACATATCTATTTAACACAATTTACAATTACAGCATTGTAGATTGCTCACAATATAGTGAAAAGTTCAAACAGGGGGGACATTGCACAATAAATATAGTTATCCACATTTAGGTTGCAAGTTCGGCCCAGCAGTGGAGTGATAAGTCTCAAACTATTTTGGCACTAACAGTAAAATAAAGGGCGGAAGAATCTAAATGGAGGACCTTTCCTTCATAAATCATAAGCCCCCTGTCATACCCAGGACTACTTTTGGAGAGTTTGTTTCCAAAGTCTGAACATTTGCTTGGGATACACCTGCAGAACTTTAGTATCCTATGGAGATCATAAGGGACTCATCTGCGCAAATATTTTGGATGGGGGTGCACATGTGCTATGTGATTATACAAGTTTTCATTTAGGGGTCTCAATTTACACAACATGCCATGAACATGCTCTGCTGCTTTTATGGACCCCCCAAAAAAACATCATTTATATTCTTCTTTTGGGGAAATATACAACTATGTCTGCTCGACCAAGGCAAATGTTATTTTACTACCGACTCCCCTAAATACCAGGCATCCTAGACCCCCCTAAATATCTCAGACATTGTTGAATACTGTTGAAAGAATCTATCATATTTCAACATGAACAGTATTCCATTATTCATTGTATTATTCCAGCAGCAGTGTAGGCCCCACCAGAATTTGCCACAGGGTTACTATTGTAATGTACCATTGTAATAAGCATCTCCATTTCATGGAATAAGAAATTACTTTAGGTGGGAAGGGGATTAACATCATCTTAGTACTCTATATAATAGTAGCCAGAAGTAGTCTGAGATACTTCACTGACCACCACCCACAATCAAACATTTGTTTCAATGAAAACACCTTTATTATAGATTAGGACATGATTCTGTAGATAGCATGTCAAGCCCAGCAAAGTCATCCAAGCCAACCAGACCTCAAAGCACAATAGGCCTTAGAAGACAGTTATAAATGCTTAATCCCAAATCAATGTAAAAATATAAACCTGATTAAGACAATAATCTGAAAAGGTTAAAATTATTTTGCAAAATAATTTAAAATGGATAATTTAGAACTAGCTAAAATAATCTGGACTATACTCATACCTCAAGATGGTTTCAGGTTCAGGAGTATTGCAGCAAAAATTAAAAATATTTAAAAGTGATGATATAAATGGCAAGACTTAATTCTGAAGTGGCTTCATTTCAATAATCTGGCCTGAACACATACCTCAAGATGGATCTCCAATTAGGGGAAATTCCAGGAAAAGATCACATTTTCACTACAATACACTTTTTTTATGATTGACAGGTTCTTCAATAATACATGAAACAGTCCAATGTAAGGAGCTGCCAATAATATAAGCAGCCTTTAAAAAAAAGTGTCAAATACAGACATTTATAATGGAACATTTGCATTAGAATAGTATCATAAAATGACAGTAATATAATACAGTAAAGGGGACATCACAGGAGAAAAGTCACATTAAGAAAACTCAAATACTAATCCTCCTAGGAAGATTGCATTGAAGGTCCCTGCGATGAATTAAGAAGATGTGAGGAATAAGAAACCATATCCCATATAAATTATCAAAATTATAAAAAATAAAAAAGTATAAACATTCAGCTAAATGATCAAACCTGGCAAAAGCCCCTAATACACTTCATAGGGGATGAAATTGAAACACAACCTACATTTTGGATTTTGCAGCAAACCATCCACTAATGACTTTCGCATTGTATATTCTTATTTCATATGGGATAAAATGGGATTTGTCGATGCTTGATAAAGTTTACCTTATGTTAACTTCACTTAGGCAAGAATATTACAAAATATGGGGCAATGGTGGAATGTAAGCACTGGGATGAGTATCTTTATTTTCTTCCAGTTGACCCTTTTAGGTTGGAGTCTGGGTGCATTTTACAGCTATTAAAGTTGACCTTGAATGAGACTATTGCACAAGCTAGGGCAGAAAATGGCAACACAAAATGTGTAATACAGGAAGAGGATCATCAAAAAGTAATTGACCTCCTCCTTAATTAAAGAATGGTCCCTGAAAACTTTTGATGTTCCCTCTTAACGATGGATTCTGATTGGTCAGGTAGATTGGCATGCCGTTGAATCAACTCTTCTGAGTCATTATAACCTTAATGCTGTGGGACGTCCTCAAGGTCTACATCCTCTAGAATCGCCACTGTAGGCAAGAAAATTAAAAGTAAAGGAAACTAAACAAAGCCAAACCAATGGAAGTTGAAGCTTAGAAAGAGAAGGCTGATGGAATGATCATGGAATGGATGATGGAATAATGATGATCCTTTCAGACCTGATTAAGATATTGCAACCATTGTGATAGGGATCTAAGATATTTGCAACATGCTGCTGGAACCATCTTTAGCTGTGATGGGGCCAAGGACTGAGACGTTGTGGGGTCTTACAGGTTTTATTAAAACTAGGCCTTTCCGCCATTTGCTCCATCAACTCATTAAGTGCATCCACTTTCAGAATATTATCCTAAACATTTAAGAAGTTTTTGGCCATGGAACATAGCTAGAACTAAAGGTGACCATAGACGCACAGATAATATCGTACAAAACAAATTTTCTTCCGATATTCGTTGTGTGTATGGTGGAAAAAGAGCCGACCGATATCGGCAGAAGACTTGGATATCGGTCGGCTCGTCGATCAGGCCGGACGGAAAATTCCGATCGGGTGCCTTTGAAGGGACCCAAACATCGCCCATTGTTAGTGCTGAATCGTCAGATACAGGTAGAATTCTATTGTTTCTTCCCGTATATCTACCTGTATATCTGACCATTCAGCTTTACACATGTGTGTTGAAACGAACGATCTTTCTTGGAAAGATCTTTTCCAAGAAAGATCGTAATTGTTATGTCTATGGCCCCCTTAACTCTGTAACTATGTGGTCAATTTTACTAGTAGAATCTACAGCCAAGGTGCACTTGTATTTTGTGCCAGTGCCAACAATTCCACAAATTTAGGGCATGGACAGCATTGAAATACATTTCTACATAAAATGAACACCTATCAAATGTAGAGTTTTAAACATTTCCCTGCACATGTGGGACATTATCTGAGACAGTTGTGCAGCCATGTTAGTCCTTGCGCAGCTCAGCCATAAAGTGTGATGGTCATTATATGAGCATTCTTTCTCTGAAGCGTTTTATGATTCTAGTCAAATCCCTGGCGAATATCTAATGCCTTAAGTTCGGCGGCTCCGGCTGCCTGGTTCTGCTGACAGGGGCACATTTCTCTGGAAGCGTAAGCGTGCAGGCCACAGCAGCTGAGTAAATCGTAACACAGTAACTGTAATGTGTGCAGCTGTACATTTTCTTTTTAACAGATGTCAGGAGCAACTCTTTTAGTATTGATATAACACAGTTAAAGGGGAAGGTAGCTATCCCATGAAGATGTTAAGGACATATTTAAGTATAATACAAAATGTAATATTGTGTTACCTTATGGTTAGCGTTGATGCCTGTCTTCTTTTATTGATATTGGCCCAAATTAACATTTTTTCAGTTTATTTTTAATCTTTTGTTTGCAGTTTCAGATCTTTCAGAAAACTACTTCATTAGAAAATCTCAATACAAAAGTGATTTTTATGATGGACTACAGTAGCTGGGGTGGAAGACTTAAAGGGCATGTAACGGCAAAAAAATAAAATCCCATTTTTACTTTCTGTAATGAAAAAGAAACCCATCTCCGATATACTTTAATTAAAAAATGTGTACCGTTTTTATAAGAAACCTGACTGTATGCAGTGATATTCTCCCTTCATTTACTGCTGTTGATAGGAATTGTCAGACGGTCCCTAACTGCTGAGCAGGGAAACAATTATACTTATGAACAGCAGGGGGAGCCCCCAACGTACTTTCCAGCCATGAAGAACTCAAGCAGCTTTGTTTATGACGGTCCCTAAGCAGCCCAGACCACACTGAGCATGTGCACAGTCTTAGTCTTGCAAAGATGTTTAACAAAGTTACAAGATGGTGATCCCCTGTAGCCAACTTTGAAAACATAAATTATTTGTTTGATTAGGGTTGTGGTGCAGTAAGTTCATGTTTATATTTAGTATACAAAATACAGCATTTCCAGCCTTATTCTATTTTAGACTTTACATGCCCTTTAAGGATTCTGGAAATAAAATGTCATCAGAGAACCTTTATTACAAGCTCTGATTCTGGAAGTACGTGAAAACTATCGCAGGTAGGTCATAAATGGCATTATTGTGTCCGAAATAGCTTTTAATTTGTCTATAGCAGTCCAGCAATCCTCATCCTATTTATTAAAAATATATTGTACATTTCTTCTGATTGCAATAAGATTAACTGCATGTTAGGACAAAAATATTTAGAAATTTGAAATATACCAATGACAAAACTGGTGATTTGCAAAGTATCCTTTCTGGCCAATGTCCAAGCTCAACACAATCACATTTCGGGGGAAAGACGAAACTTATTTTGGGGAAACGGTTTCATAATGAGATTTCTTTTTATCTTTCCAAAGCAATAACATCATCAGAATCACACTTCCATTGTTATAATCCCATTCAAATGTTTACATGAACAATTTTTAACGCTGTTCCCTAAATTTAACTTTTTCAAAAATACCATTTTTAACTTTTTCCCATATCTGCAAAACTTTACACAATAATTCTCACTTTTTTAAGGCATTAGAAAATGCTTCAGTATGTCAAACATATCGGACACAGGTCTTTTTTTTTTTTGTGTTTCGCCGCAAACAAAAACTCCCATAGAAGCTAATGTATAGTTACACAAAAATGCCCATTGTGTATTTGCCTAATTTATTGTCATTTCACAAATTTTTGCTACAGCTAAACAGGTCAGATTCACCTATCACTAGTCTCATTTTCTGGACTTGCACCTTACCAGCATTTACACCTGCTACCGAGTGAAAGAAGCAACATATAGAAAGTTTTTAGTCTTAAGGGCTAATAATGCTGTCCACCAAATACCGTATATACTCGAGTATAAGCCGTCCCGAGTATAAGTCGAGGTACCTAATTTTACCTCCAAAAACTGGGAAAGCTTATTGACTCAAGTATAAGCCTAGGGTGAGAAATGCAGCAGCTTCTGGTAAGTTTCAATCAAAAAATTGAGGGTTTCTGCTCCCATTGGAGGTACCGGCGTCTCGTTTTTGGATGCAGGCGACCATTCTTGGACGCCGGCGAATATTCTTGGACGCTGGCGACTATTCTTAGACGCCGGCGACCGTTTTTGCGCTTGACCCAAGTATAAGCCGAGGTAGAGTTTTTCAGCATATTTTGGGGGCTGAAAAACTCGGCTTATACTCGAGTATATACGGTACCCACCAAGAACTGCAGTTTCGAGACCTGTGAGTGTAAAATGCAAAAAAAAAGTCCTGCAAATAACTTTATACTTAATTTGAAAATCTATATCAATATTGATATACAATAAATTCTTAAAATATTAGAAAATCAACCTTAAGTGGTTATATGGCCCTAAAAAACTAAATCTATAATTAAAACGAACACAGTTAATAGTTTATTGCTATTGAAGTAATAAAGTAAAAAAAAAACTAAAATAATACAAAATATTTAATAGATTATGATTATTATTTTGATAAAAAGGCTTGACCCTCGTCATTGTAATGAACTTGCCATACCGCTAATAAACTCATTATGGTGCATCCAAGATTATAATTTCAGAATAAAATTGTGCAGCTTTTGACTAAAAGTGGCCATAGACGCACCGATAATATGGTATGAAACCAATTTTCGTTTGATATTCAGTGTGCGTATGGCAGGAGACGAGTCGACCAATATCAGCATAAGACTTGGATATCAGTTGGAAAATTTTGATAACATCGGCCACTTAGTGCTGAATCAGATACAGGTAGAATTCTATTGTTTCTACCTGTATATATGATGATTCAGCTCTAACACGTCTGTATTGAAAACAAACAACCAACTACTACCAATGGTGGCTGGAAAGATCTATGGCCACCTTTAGTCTGAAATTCCATCAGTAATATAAAAGATAAAAACTTTATTTGCTGAATATCCAGCACCATCTTGTGGTACTCCTAGAACATTAATGTCTTCTGTTAGAAAAAAAATGTAGGCAACTGGCTGAAATCGAAATCCCAAGGTGAATGAAATCCCAAGGTGAATACATTTTCTAGCTATCTATGCCTGTATTGTGGAGTTGCATGCTCTAACTTAAAGACTGTCTTTGCAGCACGAAAAATCTTTAATGAAATCCCGTGTGAGTTTATTAATCTAGCCAGAGTTTTGTGCTGACAAAAAGTGAGCCAAGAAAGTATCTACTTAAACATAAGCTGTCTTTTCCTTCGTTTGAGAAAGTATCATCTATAGATTATTTAAAATCCATATATAAACCTGAATTTCACATTTTGTATGGTTTGGGTGCACTTTGGATTAATTATATTAATTATATCTTCATTTGGATCATGTGCAAGGTACTGTTTTATTATTACAGGGAAAATATGAGTAAAAAAATATTTCTCAGATATACTGTATTGTTTTTCCGGTCTAAAATCCAGTATTTTTTATCAACCAATAATGGTTAAAAAACAACCCTCTCTGAGCAAATCAGAGTCTGTTTTTATATTGGAAGCGGCTAAGGGCCTCATTCAATTTTATGGGGAAAAAAACCTATCCCATTGAAGTATATGGGAAAACCTGGAACTGAATAAGGAGATAAGTTTTTCTCATCAAATTGAATCTGGACATAAGTAACCACATCAAATTACTCATGCAAACTTCTGAATCATAATACAATTATTTACCCACACAGAGTGCGCCAAAAAAAGTACATTTTATTTATAAAATGCAGCACAGCTATGGGAGCTAAACTAGCACCATGGTGGGAGAAAACTAAAAATAGTGTGCCCGTTACATAGATGACCTTTTAATTATTTAGTCAGACACCTCATTTTTTTTTTTAAATGATTTGAATGAAAATATAAGTTTTCCACCAAAACTAGTTAATTTTGATAACTCCACACTCAAACACCACTCCAAAAAACTTTTTTTCTATAGAAATAAACACAATTCATTTTGTTGAGTGCTTCCAGATCTTCTGTGTAACAAAGTCTTTATTTCATATATTTGATTTGACATCTCACTGAGTGCCTTACAATTCTGGTACATCAGATCAGTTGCATTGACTAGTTTATCTTAGATGACAGGCTTTCACATTTTTTTCCCTGTAATGGATCACAAAGCACCAGACTTTTCCTTCAGCAATATGCTTAACTGCTTTCCTAAATTTTCACAGGACTGCTTTTCCCATTTTGTCCGTTTTATTATATGTTGATTATTAATCCTAATTTTCTCAATTGAGCTTCCACATATTTCCCCCCTTAGTTGGACTGAATGACCTCTCCTCTCCCGTTTTGTATTTACAATCTTTCCTTCTATTCCGGATTGAAAGGCTTCTCTCTATATTGCACTGAAAAACTTTTTCTCAATTTCCCCTGCTAGTTTAATATGACATTTCCTCTGTATTGTTTAAAAGACCTCCATTTCCCACTGAATTCGATTGAAAGGCTTCCCTCCATTCCCCATATTGCAGAGAGCAGATTATCTTCACTGTGTTGGATTGGAGTCTCACAATTACCCATTGTATTTGTAAAGAATAGATTCCCAATTTCCCCCTATAATGGAATGAATTCCACCCCATTACCCGTCTTTAAATAACATCTCCCCTCCCACTGTAACTGGACATCCTCATGTATTGGATAGATTGGCTTTCCCAATTTCACCAACCCCTGACCCCCATTATTGCATTGTTTTCCCTCAATTCCCCCCATTTTAAATGTGTTCCCTGTATTTCTACATATTGGACCCGATATCTTACTTCAATTTCCCACTTAATTGAAAGGTTTCCTTCTATTACTCTATAATGAAATCCCTCCATTACTGGACTGAACTGAACATATTCCCTTCATTAATATTGTAATCAATAGATCCCTCCATTGTCCACTGTTTGGATTGAATGGCTACTCTCCATCAAGCCCCACATGAGACTGTAGTTTCCCTCCTTTCCAACTCAGGTTTCCTGCCAAATACGAAGTAAATTCAACATTTACTTCCCTCCTTTTACCTCACATTGGACTGTAAATTTCCTTTACTCCCCCAACTGAAGTGAAAGGATTCCCATCTCCCCAATTAAATTAAATATTCTATTAGTCTATTACACTTAATCTAAATCAACCCTTTATTTTCCCATTTAACCCTGTTAATCAAATTCCATCGTGTTTTCAATATATAATAAATGATTCCCTATGACTGGATCACAGAGCTGCTCCTTGCTTCCAATCCCATTTCCAAACATTTTAGACCCATTTGGGGCGGCCATTCTGCCCCACTGCGCTCATTTCATACACAGCCCCATCTCCCAACCCTCCGTGTGAGAAATGGAGGGACAATGACGAACGACTATAAAGTTCCAGAATCAGAGGAGGGAGGATGGGCGGAGTCGTAGCAGTCCTCGGTTGACCAACCAATAGGAAACAACGGAGGCATCGCACGTACCCAATAGGAGGAAGGCTCGGAGGACTGGCGCGATGTAATCTGATCGTTGTGACTTTTCCTGTGACTTTAGCCATTGGTCCGATGTAGCGGACTATCTGTGTGGCTGAATAAGCTGTCACTCTGCCTGTGAGCCAATCGTAGGTCGTGTTGCAAGTCAGTGTTGCCCCGCGTCGGCGTTTGTAAAGTCAGAATAGTTGTGCTGGCTCAAGATATAGTTATGCTAATGGCGCACTTAAGTTTATTAACTTGCCTCTGCCTCTATAATATTGTATGCAGAGTGGTTGCTTCATATTTTGGTATTTGTCTCACATGACCTGCTCTACATTATACCTGCTGTCTGTTTTTTACCTCAGGTTTATTCACGGAGGTCACAGTGTAGAACTGTGCTCAAACATGGGCAAAATGGCCCTCAATTCATAGACAATATCTTCTGGGAATTGTGTTGTCTGAAAGTCCTATGGCAACAAGTTTTATCAGGCACGAAACAGTAAAATAAATGAAAATGCCTTTCTGCCTTATTTAATGGAAAACACCATGACACGGAAATGTGACGTGTGTAAAAAATACTTGATGGCTGTGGGGATTGAGTAGGGTTGCCACCTTTTCTGGAAAAAAATACCGGCCTTCCTATATATTTATCTTTTTTCTCTATTAATAACATTGATCAACCATCATTTTTACTGGCCAGGTGGCAACCCTAGGGTCAGTCAGCTAGAGAACCTATAATAATAAAGCATGACAGGTGGCAGGGCCGGAACTAGGGGTGCTGGAGGGGTGCCTGGCATGTACCTGCTCTGTCGCCTACCCCATGTCCGGTCCCGTATCTCCCCGGCCGCTGCCGGAAGTTCATTGTGTAAATGCGCTTCTGCGCACTCTTTGTCTCCCCCCAGCCGCTGCTCAAAATTTCTGTGTGGAAATGCGCTTCTGCGTATGCACACACGATCGCAGTTTTGCGCATGCGTGCTTCACGTTATCAGCCGGCACCATGGCTGGCCAGGTTGCCTAGGGCGCCTGGCTGGCCCGGCTCTGACAGTGGACAGGGCTGTTTCACCTCAGATGTACGGTGGAGGACAAAGGGGTTATCATGCAATAAATGTTGCCCTGCTAGCATTATCCCCGTGTGCCAGTGATATACTTTTTCTTCCAATGTTGGTTTCGAGGTAACCAATTCCTCTTTCACTGAACCAGGGAGTCTCTTTTTCAGAGTGCAAGGGTGACTGTTTCTTCCTACCTCATGGAGGACAAAATACCCCGTGTGCTACTAAAACTAAAGGGTTTTTTTTACATTTGGCCAGCTGGTATTTTAACGCCTCTGAATGGTTGTCAACTGACCAGTATTTTACTGACTCGGCTGAAAGAAAATGTTGCTTGGTGCCAATGTTATAGTATGTAAAGTGCGACAGAGCAAAGAAAGATGATATTTTTTTCCAGAAAACATAACCACCCTCTCAACACTCAACTGAAGGTGGTCATACTCATACACTGAAAGATCAGATCACAAGAACAGCGACACAGGCTGGGATGAGAACCAAATCAAGGAGCCAATATGGCCTTTCAGTTTTCATTTAAACTAGGGATGCACCGAATCCACTATTTTGGATTCGGCCGAATCTTATGCGAAAGATTCTGCCGAATACCAAACCGAATCCTAATTTGCGTATGCAAATTAGGGGTGGAAAGGGGAAAACATTTTTGCTTCCTTGTTTTGTGACAAAAAGTCATGCAATTTCCCTCCCAGCCCCTAATTTGCATACTCAAATTAGAATTTGGATTCGGTTTGGCCGGGCAGAAGGATTCGGACGAATCCGAATCCTGCTGAAAAAGGCTAAATCCTGGCCGAATCCTAAACCGAATCCTGGTTTCGGTGCTTCCCTAATTTAAACCTGCCACTAACATACATCGCTCCTGTAGGGCAGAGATGCATGTTCAAATTTGGGGAGATGAGTCACCCAGCGACAAATCTCTTCTTCGGGCAACTCATTTCCCTGAACTTCCTTCCCGCCGGATAGAATGTAAATCGATTTGTCGCCCCGAAGAAGAAGAGATTTGTCGCCGGCGACTTATCTCCCCGAATCTGAGCGTATGTCTCTGCCATTACTCCCAAGATTAAAATATATACACAAAGTTGTCAAGAGGGTTGCGTCAAAACGTACTCCCGTTTCCGTGCTGCTGAAAGATATGTAGAGGTGTAAGTAGTAAATAGAGCCTTCTCACTTAACGTGGCTAGAAGTACAGGGCCCTGTTTGTGCATTTCACCACTTCAATCACATGCAATTCATAGGCCTGTAGGTTTGTGCCCATTTGTGCACAATTTACTATACCACTGCCAATGGTTGCACTTCATTGGGTATAGTGTAATTATACGTACTGGAATTCTGTGAAATAAATTTGCATTGTAGGTAAAATAGTAGGGACTTTATTTTTGCACTTTATCTACTCAGGGACCAATTTGGTAGCGTTCATATTTTTTTCACTATTTTAAATTTTTAAAACATTTTTTATCAAGCATAACAAACCACACCATCTAAAAGCTGACAAGGTCAACGAGAGCTGTCCTTGGCAAATTTTAAAATATTTAGTTACTTTAGAATTTTTTTTAGAAGTGTTTTCCACTTGTAAACGCACAAAAAATGTGAATCAAACCAGCATTTTGAGGTTTTCAGATTCTTATTTCGTATTCTTTTGTGTTGTAATTTGTTTGTTTTTTTTATATTCAGATTGTTTAATAAATAAGTAGGACATCTGTGTATTTTAAAAATGTGATTTGAAAAAAACCTTTAAAATTACATAAATTTGAATTTTGAAAAATAGGCCTCCCAGTAAATGAGCCTTGTAGTCCTACACCTGTCCTATGTTTTGAGACTTGGCTTTCCAGGCAGCAGATCAGCTGGCCGAATGTATTTAGTTGGGAACATTCCCTGCATAGAGCATATTAATTTTTCCATGATGGATTAGCAGCAGGGATTTGCAGTTTTTAGTGCAAGGATGGATACTTACCTCCTTTACAAACTCATGTTCCCTGATATGTAGATCTGTAGATCTGAAAAGCTCACACTTTAATAATAGACCTATAAAAATACATGCTTTAATGAATCATGAGGGAACTCAAATACTACTACTATATTGACACATGGGAAGATACTATCCCCAGATAATAGCATCCATAGACTGAAAACTATTGAAACCAGAAGAAGCAACTACTAGAATAAAGGAGACTTAACATGGCATATATAGATAGATTGATTGACTAAGATTAGGGATGGGCGTATTTTTTTGCCTCGTTTCGCCGAAAAAATTACGCCCATAGACTTGTATGGTGGCATGCGGCAAAAAAAAAAAGATGCGAGTCAAAACAAAATTTTTTTTGACGCCCATAGACTTTAATTGGCGTCTGCGACATTTCGCCGGCGGCGAATTTTTGGCGAAACGGGTCAAATTCACCCATCCATAACTAAGATGGAAGTTTTTTAAAACTTCACTTGTTGCACATATAGGAATAAATAAAAAAAAACACTTTACCTTATTTAAATGAAAATACAACTGGTTTGAAAATCTACTGTACTGCAAGGCAAATTTTACCATTTTGTCTCCCAAATATCCTTTGGTACAAAGATAAAAAATGATACATATGAAGAGTTTGATGCCAGAAAACCATATATTTTTAGAAAGTACATATGGGTACTTATGTCTTTCTTCTCAAACTGCATATCTTTGTTAAAGTTAGACATTTTTACTAAGTTTCCAAAAATCATACATACAAATTTTAATGGATAACAATTCAGTCAGGTAAATTTAAAACAAACAAATACTCCAAACCACAGAACTGCAAAACTTTGCTTAATTTAGAAGTTTTCATACATTTTCTGAAAAAGAGCTTCCACTTAGCATTTTACCACCCACATATTGCAGGGTACTAAGATAAAACATCTTAAATCTGAATGCCAGTAGTCTTCTGAATAATTAATACCCAACATACATAGCATTACATAACTATCTGCCAGGTAGAGATCCCAAAATATAAATAGTGCATACACATTTTCACGGGATGGGTGGCCTATTATGTGAGACAGCCAGGAATGATGTAGGGAGATAGTTAACTTTCGAATCTGAGTGAGGCCAATTTTATTTGTGCTGGGCCATGTTTATATCACCACAGTTTGTTCTCTAGTCTTAAAGAGGTTGTAAAAGTTTAATGAGCACCTTTTACATATATTTTAAATTTTTTCATGATACTAACAGTTCTATACTTGGTTTTTCCACAGTGGCCCTGAGCTGTGATGATGACCATCCAACCACTGAGGATTAAATGACCAATAGCAGCATCTCTGGATGATATTCTGCACTGGTATCACCATCAACATTTGTAAGCTGACTTTAAAGCATAGCAGTTAAGTTTATGTATGTTATATGTAAGTAGTGAACCCCTTAAAGACTCTTTGGCTGACGTATGGACCCAAGGGCCTACCTCAGAACTCAGAAGTGCCCAGGGAAAAATCAATCCATCATTACTCATGTAATTAGAACAGTTGTTGACAGGGCAGAAATAGGAATAGGTCACCCAACTTGGCATCACCAGAGTGGGGTCAGCACCCCTATGAGCTCTCCATCCTACCAGCACCTCCATATTCTGTAAGTATCCAGCTTTGCCTTTTGGCTGTGACCACCACAAATGACCCAGGGACTTGCAGAACATGGCAGAGCAGCTCTGACAATACTATTCCCTGGATCTGCAAAGACTAACATGTGGGTTTAATGTTAGCGATCATTATGACTGGGGGGGGGGTGCCCCCAGTGATTCAGACTTTCCTTTAAGGATCTCATGCCCCCCTAGTTTGGGGTGCATTTCAACCAACCAGAATTGCTGGGACACATTGCTTAGATGGCAGAAGGGGGCACTGCTCCCATCCACAAATGCTGATGATCATACTATAAGAACAGAAATGAGAATATTTTTTATAAATGACTAGCCCATATTTATCCAGCTAATCTGATGACCAGCGTATAAGAGTTGCCACTTTAAAACTGTCATCTCTTAAGTGACTATTCAGCAGTTTAATTATGCGGCTGACAATGATTTCTGGGCAGCCATGCAGTATGCATCTGAACTATTCAGAATTGTGTCTGAATTGAGTTGCCACCTTTTCTAGAAAAAAATATTCTTGCCATTTTTTCCTATTAATAACATTGACATCAAGCATCATTATTACCGGTCAGGCCGGTAAAATACCAGCCAGGTGTCAACCCTATATGTCTGAATGTATTGCTTGTACTGGCCCTTTAACTTGCAAATCACTACGCTGACTTGCAGCTAAGCTTGTGTGAGAAGCAGGGGTTGCAACATGCTCACACACAGAACCTTGACTGACGACTCACATGGAATTTTCATCCAATCAGTAGAGGAGGAATGTAAACCCCAGGCCTTTTTCAAAATCCCCACCCTGGAACGTAACGTAATAGAGCTGAGCCACTGGAACCAGCAGGGAGTAAGTAAAAACCAAACCTTCCTCTGCACAATTTCATGCATACGGGCAGGTGAGGGTTATGATTCCACCAACAAGGCATGTACAGGGTTAAATATCAGAGACTGACAGCTGAGGGGTATTTGCCGGTGCTATTAGGAGGGTAGAAATGGATGCATGTATCTGGCTACAGGCAAACCTATCCAACTTGCAGCCACAGACAGGGAATGCTGGGAGTTGTAGTTCATGAACAGATGGAGGGACTTGTATCGGTTTGTCTTGTTTTATGTTAACACTGAGACCCACAGTTGTTGTGTTTTCGACCACAACCCCAATTAATCTAATGTTTTTGTTTTTTAACTTTTAGGCTCAGTAGATGCTGACAGTTGTAGTTGACAGCTAGAGCCATGTTTAATATCAATTCAGGGGACCGTACTGTTTTTTTCCCATGCTGAAATAATTCAGTTCCTTAATTGCAGGAGCTAATGTGCTGAGCCGGCACAGACTCTACACATGGCACACACACAGACAACACAATGAACATACTGACAGCAGAGCTCAGCAGGGGGGTCATGCTATTTGGATAGGCTCCTCAGATCACATGGTACAGGGAAGGTCATTCATTTTAAGAAACCCAGCCCCCTAACTAATTTTTAGATGGCAGTTCGTGGAGGCAGCAGGAACAGTAAGTCGGTGGCACAATGTTGTATTTGCAGGCGAGTGAAAGGAAATAGAATCTGAGTGTTGGCGTGCTGAATTTAACATTAGTTTGTATTCGGGTGAGATCCCCTTTAAGGGATTCCAACATGTGACTCAGCAGTTATTCCTGAACTCCAGTTGACTGCATGGTGACAGTTAGGATTGTAGCAGCTGGGACGTGACAGGGCAAAGTTCTGTGGGTTAGGCAGGGGGTAAGGGGACAGTGCAATGTGGGACTAGGGCACAGAGAGAGAGGATGGGGCATGGCTGCGGGCATAGTACATAGTAGGGATATGTGAGAAGAGAAAGCATAGTTATACGTGGGGTGGGTTTCCTTATTAGGTAGAGGGGCTCCTACTGGAAGTCACTTTGTGTTAGTAACTTCCATTAGAACCCCCCCTGTCCCAGTGCCCTGCTGTACAGACAATGAAGCGGCACAGTGAGTACAAGTATAACCTGCAGCAGCCGTGATACAGCTAAAGGATCTGTGCCAGGGACCTGGGGTTTTCCAGTTAAAGGATCTTGCTATAATTTGGATCACCATACCTTAAGGGCTAGTCCACACGGGGAGATAGCGACGCGTTTGCGGTCGCGGCGACAAAGCGCCGCGACAGTCGCCGCGACCGGCGCAGGCGACAGTTTTGTATGGGCGCCTATGTAAAAACGCCTGTGCTAACCACACGAGGCGATGCGCTTTTCAACAGTCGCCTGAAAAAGCCTGGCGAGGCATTTTCAGGCGACTGTTGAAAAGCGCATCGCCTCGTGTGGTTAGCACAGGCGTTTTTACATAGGCGCCCATACAAAACTGTCGCCTGCGCCGGTCGCGGCGACTGTCGCGGCGCTTTGTCGCCGCGACCGCAAACGCGTCGCTATCTCCCCGTGTGGAATAGCCCTAAGTCTGCTGAAAAAAACATTTAAACACTAAATAAACCCTATAGGAGTGTTTTGCCACCAGTAGGGGTTCATGCAGCTTAATTATAGTTTTAAAGGGGAAATTCACTTATAAATTGTTTTATGCTGCTGATTCTGTCTGCGTATTTGCAAGTGGTATATTTGTTTTACTGATGTGTAGACTGACAGATTGTATTGTTAATGTTTTCATTGCTTATCTGTCTCTTTATTCATTCTGACAGGTGCCTGGCTCTAGGGTTAGTGCCTCATGACCAAATAGCACTTAAATAAATAGAAAATAGGGGCGCAGGGGGCCCACTTGGGGTGGATGTTGATAAAAGCACAAAAGGCAGATTACATTGTAGCATATCTATCAGGAATGTCCAACCTGGTATAAAGGTATTTATTGATAGCCCCAGCAATTTATGAATCCATTGGAAGGACTATAGAGCACTCCAGAGTGGGTTTATTTACTAAGGGAACCCAACGTGATGTCTTCAGATTTTTTTCCTGCTGGGTTTGTGTATTTTTTCCAAAATGCTGTGATGCTTATATAAGCTTATATAAAATAAAACAGTATGGCTGACAAGGGTGTGACCTGATCCTAAGCCATCCTGTGTTTAATTACTTCTATAGCTCTTGTTATTCTCACTGAGTCAGCTGATTATGGAGCTGTTTGGGTGTAGTTGGATGAAGGCCCTGCTGATACCTAGACTGGACCCTGCAAAAAGAAAATGGATTTAATATATCATTATGTAGGATGGGATAAGGTGGATACAGTTTAACTTGGTGATACTCCATTTCAGATCATTGACACCTGAGACGTAAGTGAGGGGTGAAGAGTAAAATTGTCCCACTGTTATACCTTATGGTATATATGACTGGAGGAAGTGAAGTCACATGACTGCTCTGTGTCCTTTCCCGTGATCGGTGTAGGTCCTTCAGATTTTCGAATCTTCAGAGACGGGTGGGAGTGAGACCAAGTGCTGGCATGGAGCGGCTGGAGAACTGTGCTCAGATGTTCCAGAGAAAATTTCTCAACGAGGCCTTCCGTCGGCATTGCCCTGTATTGTTGGCTTGTATAGCACTGGGTGGGTCACTGCTGAAGGAGCTGTCGCCCCTGCCGGACTCTTATTGGAACAACAAGAGGAATGTTCTGAATGTGTAAGTTGCATAGGAATCAGGGATGGCACTTGAGTCCACTGAAGGGGAACACAGTTTAGGAAGCCACCCATATTGTTAAAGGAGAACTAAACCCTAAAAATGTTATATACTGAACTTATTGCACCAGCCTAAAGTTTCAGCTTGTCAATAGCAGCAATGATCCAGGACTTCAAACTTGTCACAGGGGGTCACCATCTTGGAAAGTGTCTGTGACACTCACATGCTCAGTGGGCTTTGAGCAGCTGTTGAGAAGCTAAGCTTAGGGCTCGTCACTAATTATCCAGCAGAAAATGAGGTTCCCCTGTAATATAAGCTGATGTTACAGGGCTGATTATTAAATTCTGATGCTAATTGCACTGGTTTCTGTGCTGCCATGTAGTTATTATCTGTATTAATTACTAATCAGCCTTATATTGTAACATTTCTATTCTATGTGTACTGTATATTGTGAGTGGGTCCCTAAGCTCAGTAAGTGACAGCAGCACAGAGCATGGGCAGTGAATCAGCAGAAAAGAAGATGAGGACCTACTGGGGCATCTTTGGAGACAAAGATCTTCCCTGCTAAAGGGCTGTGGTTGCCTTGGGCTGGTACAGAAGCCCAAAACATAACGTACTCCACACAATAGAGAAGTGCTCAACCTCTGTGCCTTATCCCTTGGAACCAGGTGCTTAGCAGTCAATTACCCAATCTGTCAAGGGTTAGTAAATGCAATATCCATAAGACCTCTGCACACTGACAAAGTAAATGATGTGCTTTGTGATTTTTATTTGCTCATATCAAGTAGACAAAAATGGCAACGTTTCAGGCCTCACAGGGCCTTTTATCAAGGCTTCTCCTTTAAAGACTGCAACCAACTGGGCATTAATTCAGGGAGCCCATTGACTCCTGCCTGCTGTAAACTATACAGAAATTATAACCAGTCACGTGTAAATTATGATCATCTATGGCTTGAGACACCCACTGGAGTAGTTCACTAGTGCATGTCACACTTTACCTTAGGCTATTCGTATTGCCTGGCATAATAGGGAAAAACATGGGCTCTACACCAAGCAATGAGACAGATTACATAGCTACTCATAATTGAGCCCCAGAGACTTACTGCTGTATCAACCAAGTATTAATATATGTAATACATTTTCAGAAAATGTGTTCTTGGATAGACAAGGGAAAGGCAAACATTATTCTAGTGTGCCAAAATGTTGCAATAGCCTGGATATAAGCAAAGGGTCAAAATGGCCCTCTGTGGTATATGGAAAGATATTTTCTGGCCAAATCTCTCCTGCTGCCCAAGGATTTGCTCAAGCTAAAGGTGACTTGTACAAACAATATTTCTGTTATGAAGAGATCAGATATTACAGCACATGTTAGGGACACATATAAGAAGCGGCACTGCAAATAACGTTGTTTTTCTTGGTTTCAGGTATTTTGTCAAATTTTGCTGGGGTTGGACATTGTGGCTACTTCTCCCTTTCATCACACTAACGAATTATAAACTGACTGGAAGCATAACCAAAGTTCTTCGGAGGCTGAGCTCTCTGCTGGTTGGCACGTTATTCTGGTACCTCTGCACCAATCTGTTCCTGTACATCGAGCACATTACTGGCAGTTGCTACAAGTCGGAGGCCCTGCTGGACTCCATAGAACACCAAGACAGAAAAGAATGCCGGCTCCATGGCGGATTCTGGCACGGCTTCGATATATCAGGACACTGTTTTCTGCTTTCCTATTGCATATTGATCATTTTGGAGGAAACGTCAGTTATCCGCAGCATTCAGTTTGAGAGACACTGGCACAGAATGGCCATCAATGCCCAGTTCACTGCCTTAAGCATTTTGGTGATCATTTGGGTGTGGATGTTTTTGTGCACAGCTGTTTATTTTCACAACATCTTCCAAAAAGTTATCGGCACAGCCTTTGGCATGCTGGCTTGGTACATAACATACAGATGGTGGTATCTGCAGCCGATATCTCCTGGGTTACCCCCAGCCAGTGCCAGTCACAGTGAAAAGGAACCAGTCTACAAAAACTAACCTTAAGTGCATGTGCCACAGCCTTTAAATTATTTTTAATATCAGTTGTAGATATCTGCCTTATTTGTAGAACAAAAGGGGGAAAAGAACTATATTTTCCATTTGTATAAAGCTTTAAGAAAACCATGTCCTTGGATGCATGTAACTGACATTGTGCGTTATTTACCCTGTATAGGAATGTAAAGTAAAGGAGTAATGTCCACTCTGATTTATAGGGGTTATTAACCTTCTATAGCAGAGTTTCCCCATCCTGATGTTGCAGGGCTACTACTACCAGTATTCTCAAACATGTAAGGATGGAGTGGAGTATGCTGGGGTCTGTAGTCCATCAATATGAGGGATGTAATCACTGCTAAAAGATGTCCATACAGGGGCAGTTTAACCCTTTAGACCAAGTTGGCATCTTTTATCTGCCCTGCCGACTAACAGCCAGATATCTATAGGGTAGGATTGAAAATCCCATTGGGTGTGGACCTCTTTGGTTACGGTATATTGATACAGTTCTACTTGTCTGGCAACCTCACCAAGCAAATGGATTGTAAGCTGTATGACTAGCTTTAAAGCAGGACTATTGCACCTGTTTTTGAGAGCTTGGGGCTGCGCATGGGTGGCAAACATTCCCTTTAAAGGGGTTGTTCACCTTTGAGTTAACTGTTAGTATGATGTAGAGAGTGAGAGTCGGAGACAATTTGCAATTGGTTTTTATTTTTTGTGGTTTTTGACTTATAAGTTTTTGACTTATTTGGTTGGTAGGGTCCTAATTCCCCTAGCAATCATGCACTGATTTGAATAAGAGACTGGAATATGAATAGGTAAGGCCTGAATAGAAAGATGAGTATAAAAAGTAGCAATAACAATAAATTTGAAGCCTTACAGAACATTTGTTTTTAGATAGGGTCAGTTACCCTATCTAAAAAAAGAGTCAGAAAAAATAATTAAAAAACTATAAAGGCCAATTGAAAAGGTGCTTAGAATTATCCATTCTATAACATACTGATAGTTAGCTTGAAGGTGAACCACCCCTTTTAATCTTTGGAACCGTATCATTTGAAAGCTGAAAGAGTCAGAAAAAAATAATTAAAAAACTATAAAGGCCAATTGAAAAGGTGCTTAGAATTATCCATTCTATAACATACTGATAGTTAGCTTGAAGGTGAACCACCCCTTTTAATCTTTGGAACCGTATCAACTCTTAAACTGCAACTCACAGCCTTTGGTAAGAGTAATTTATTCAGCTTTATTTGATTGGTGTTGTTCATTTCAGTGGCATGTCCAGGTAATATCTCATTTCAGTATTTCCAAGGCCATGAAATGGGGGAAAAAAATCTATATTGACAGCTCTCTGGGGGAATGCTTTGATTTAAAGTCATTCTGACACTGCCACACATTTCATTTGGCGGGGTCATGAACCTGAACAGGATTCTGTTTTAGGGTCAGGGCACACAGGCAGATTCAGGGAGATTAGTTGCCCGGCAACAAATCTCCTCTTCTTCGGGGTGACTAATCTACCCAAACTGCCTCCCTTCGGGCGACTTCGGAAAACGAATTGCTCCTGGTGCCATCCCGAAGAAGAGGCGATTTGTCGCCAGGCGACTTATCTCCCCTAATCTGGCTGTGTGCCCTGACCCTTACTCTGAGACTCCATGACTCGATATCTGGGGTATACGTTAATACTTCATAGCAAAAGATCAATAGTTCCACACTGCACGGAAAATAAAGGACACTATTAGAACTATAATAAAGGACAGGGAAAGGAAACTGTTTAAAAGAATGAAGTAAATAGATGGGATCTTTTATCTAGGAACCCATTATCCAAGAATGTAATTTCCCATATAGTCAATCTAAGCAAACAATTCTCATTTTTAATCTTTTCCTTGTAGTAACATGACAGTAAATTGTACTTGATGGCAGCTGATGCTCCAAATTACAGAATGACTCCTCAACTGGAAATCTCCTGGTTTCAAGCATTCTAGATTGTAGATCCTATACCTGTATACCAATGCAGATATTTCAGTGTCACAACTGTATACGAGTATAGTAATATTTCATGGTCAATAGGCATTGCTCACTTATGAGGATATAAATAACAGCGGTGGGCAGATCACATTTTCAAACCTGACCTATCGATCAGCTTTGAAAATGTAATCTGCCAATGCACCATGTCGGCCAGTGCATGGGACATCGCATTTCCTTCACATCCTGATTAAACAACCATAACAATAGAAAACAGTCTATAGATTTATGGCCTCTCGTACATTCTCCTTCCAGGGTGATCAGTCACAATGTAGCCGATCAGCCACTTTATTTCCAACTGGCTCACCCATAAAACCGTGCCAGCATTGATGTTACTCTGTAATGAGCACAATTCTGCAGGAAATTGTAGGTGTGCAGTGGCCCTTTAAGTCACTCAGGCCAGAGTTATGTACAGGTATGGGACCTGGGGATTTCTGGATAAGGGATATTTCCATAATTTAGATCTACATATCCTAAGTCTACTAAAAAATCAATTGAACATTAATTAAACCCAATAGAATGGTTTTTGCCTCCAATAAAGATTAATTATTTAGTTGGTATCAAGTAAAAGCTACTGTTTTATTATTACAGAGAAAAAGGAAACCATTTTTAAAAAAATCGGAATTCTTTGATTAAAATGGAGTCCATGGGAGGTGGCCTTCCTGCTCTAAAAATACATGTTAATAATAATTTGGAGCTTTCTGGATTACGGATTCCCAGATAAGGGATCCAATGCCTGTTTCAACATTTCACTTTTTCAAAAAGTCACTGAGCAGTTTATTTTTCTTTGTATGAATTGTTACTACTACTACTGCTAACGATGGTTCGGGCAGGAGAACATGAACAGCTGTTTTTATAAACACTACCAATAATAAAATAATAGCTCTTATCTGTACAGATATTAGCACATTACACTATATAAATACATGATGATAATAATACACTACATGGGGCTGCCGTGATAGCAGCATTTGCATTAATAATCTCCCGACCCCGAATGCATCCATGGAGAAGCAAGTTTGATATCTTTAATTAATGGGCAGCTACGATTTTTAATTATTTTGGATTTTGGTGACCTCTCTGAACCTTAACATTTATTTAATTGTATGTGCAAGGTGAAAATTGTTGATGGAAATTCCCGCCAGGCCATTGATGCAATCTTCTTCCAACAGATTCCTATTACGATGCAATCCTCTGCTCAGGAGCCAAAAGATTCTCATATCAGCCCGATTTGGTCAAATCGTGGAAACATTTTCAAAGCTCTAATACATGATTGGTTAGTGCTTACTTTCCATAGATGATTTATTAGAGATAACTGTCTTTTATTAAAACAAACTCTGCCACAAAGCCTACATGTACAAACAGATTGCTAAACGGGAGATAGTTTAGATTAACCTGCTAATTTATTTTAATCTACAACTCAACATCCTATATTTGTAGTACAACAGTGGCTTAAGGGACAGTAGACTTGATGTCCCTGGGCTGCCATATTATAACTGATTATTTTGGTGCTACCGGTACAGTGTTATCAGGGTATGTCACCATTAGGTAATGCATTGGTTTAGTTGCTATTCGGCAAGGTTAGAATTCCTCTTGATCATTAGTCATGGAGACTTCTGCTTTATAGCATACAGATGTTCAAATCTGTTATGTTATGCCTAGATTGGTTTGTTAACTGATGTTTTATATTCTGATTATACAATTCATAAATTCAATTGTGTTTTGTGTATTGTTTTTCTCTAATACTGTTTGGATAACAAATAATAATCAGCACATTGGATGAGTTCATTATAATATTGTTCAAAGTGGTAGGTGGCCCAAACTGAATTACATATGCAAGAGGATTGTACAGTAAAAAGCTCCTAGTGCTACGTCAGGCATCTTGCTGTTGTATAACATAGGGAGATTACTGTGCAGTGGTGATATGCTAGTATTAAAGGAGAACTTAATCCCCCCCAATAAGAAAAGCCCCATCTACTACCCTAGATAGTCCCCCCTCCCTGCTTCCTACACATATAGTGCATTATTCCAGAAAGTGCCCCTGGACAGCATGCTCACTTATTTATGCAGAGTAGCGCAGCAGAGCTCATAGGCGCCATCTTCCAGGTCTTCGCTCTTCTTCGGTAAGGGAACGCCATATTTGGAGCATGCACAGTTGGAGCAGTCCAACTGCACATGTGCCGAAAGGTTCCGTGAACTGCCAAAGAGAAGGAAGAGGATCCGAAGAAGACCAGGAAGATGGCACCCATGAGCTCTGCTTGAGCTACTCTGCATAAATAAGTGAGCATGCTGTCCAGGGGCACTTTCTGGAATAATGCAGTGAGTAATAATAATAATGAGTGTAGGAAGCAGGGAGAGGTGACTATCTAGGGTAGTAAATTTTTTCTTATGGGGGGACTTAGTTCTTAGTACTGTAAGGATTATTTCAAAATGAAATAGGGCCTTGACTTTATTTGGCAGCAAGCCCTGAAACATGAATTTGTACATTCGTCAATGCTTCAGGGACATTTCAGGGTGTCACCAGCCCTTTAAATTGTCTTCACAAGGCATCACAGTTTTGCAAACATACTGGGACAGAGGTGCATGTTTTCCCCATGAATCACAACAGCGCACTCTCTGTAGGCCATGGGGCTGGAATCTATTATGTTCACACAAATCCTTGTCTGTCCTACTAAACAGACACTTCATGGCAGCTGCACATATCTGTGCCACAGACAATTCTGAAATTATGGCTTCAGGGGAGAAAACAACTCCAAAATCATAGATGCCTGCAAATACTTTTATAGTGCCATTGTATTCTCTAACTCCAGTAGCAGTGAGTGATATGATGCTTACTTGGCCTATTTAACACGTATCCTTTCAGTCTCAGGATTTCTGAAGCCCAAACTATTTTCCAGCCATAAGTTTGGTTTGGTTCATGGTTTGATATAGACCAGTTTGATTGTCCATCATGAATTTGAGTTCCTTTAAAGGAGAATGAAAGGTTCCACTGCACCCCGAGGACTCGCCTTACAGCAGATATTGCTTTTCCTGGCTGAAAAATACAGAGTCTTGGAGGATACCTTCTCATTGCGCTTCAGGTCCTCTTTACAGTGCTCTTTACCAGAAGAGCATTCATATTTGAACGATGACCTGGTTTCAAGGGGCCATGCTCTGTGTCGGCAATCAGTGATGAGGACCTAAGAGGATGTGAGATAGCACCTGCCAACTACACATTTCTCAACCAGGAGCAATAGTAAGCTCTTTGAGCCAGGTCCTCCATAAATGATGATGAGGCCTGTGGTTGTCAGTAGGCATTCATTCTCCTTTAAAAGTGACAGCCCTGCCAAAAGCTGTTCCCTAATTTATACTGTAAGGATACTGTCCGGCACGCTCCGGTCCTGTCAAGACACCTGTGAATTGTCGTCAAATTAACAATATTTAAGGAAAAGCCAGATGCAGTTCTGTGCCTTGTTAATAAGGTGAATTCCCAAAATCTAGCCTTAAACCTACTGCTGTTATATCCTGTTGCCGATCCTGCCTGTTTCCTGACCACGAATCTTGACCTTCTGCTTGTGACCCAACCTTGAATCTATGCTACCTGCCCTTGACCCGGATCTGTTGACCAAGCCTTCAGTCTCAACTCTGGTACCTCGTTTCTATTCTATTAGCCTCACTGGCTTCTCTCCACCCGCAGTTCTCCTGTTCAACCTTCGGGTAGGATTTGCGTTGTGTGAGAAGCTTGTGGGTCAAAATCAGCTTGACTGAGTCCTTCCTTCGCTGGACTCTCCGGTAAGCCTGACATATACAATACTTGGTTCTCAAATGATACATTGCTGCAATTTCAGCACTGCCAAACTTCACATAGGAGGCCAGTTAAACGAACGTCTTTGGTAATCATATCTGGGCCTCCAGCTGGTTGACCCTGAACTAAACGTTGGCATTAGAATAAGTTGAAATACCTATTATGGTTTCTCACCAAAGTTTTATTGAAGATCTGTAATACTTTCTTGGCTCAGAACTTCATCATTTTTTTTCTGACATACAAAAAGGCACAAGAAAGTGTTGAACCCTGTGAAATTATGATCATGTGCAGACAAAACACCAAACAAAAACTCATCAACCGAAAAAGGAGGGAATCAGCCCCCAAAATCTTTGTGTAACAAATTCTGTGTGTCACATAGAACTAACAGGATATCAGACAAATGGTCACAATCGTTTGAAACTGTTTCAAAGGCATCGAAAAGGGGGGTATCAACAAAAATACATACATTCTAAAAAAAAGCTCAATTAAAAATATCGGATTTAATGAAAAATAAAAATAAATAAAAAAAATCACATATCTCAATGCAATAATTCACAAAAATATCCCCACCCCCGAAATAAAAGAAATAACCCATTATCGCTGATATTTAAAGGAGTCAATGGTTGTTTTTTTTCCTGTGCTCTTCTTACTATTCAAACCTTTAAAAAAATATATAGCAGAAATAAAAAACACGTTTGAGACAGCGATGGCTTGTTTTGGTCATCCTTAATGGACCGGGAGCAGAGTAAACATTTTTAGTCATTGAGATTCAAAGCATCAATAAATTGGTGGAACTCTCTGAATTCTACTTATTTTTTTTCTTCTCAGTGAGACTTATTATTATGGGAACAATCTATCAACAATTCTTTTCACCTATGGAACAGTTGTACCTTGTCTTTTTTTCTCTTCACTATTGTTCTATTGGTTTCCTAATATGGAATGTTAACATTAGCAGTAAGGAATCGGATTTTTGGAATCATGGCAACTTTTTTTTTGTAGATTTCATATACTGTTACTAGGCTTGATAATACCACATATAGCACAGAGACATCAAACTAACACCAACTGTAAGTCATTACATGTATTTTTTCTTTAAGTACCAGTAAGCAAAATAGCCCATTCCTCCCAATGACCCCATAAGGAAAGATGCCCCAAAGAATGATGGCGGTTTCCGTTTCACAAGCCGGAAGGCGTTGGGCAAGACGGCTGATAGCAGTGTACTGTGGATGTCTCCCAGTACTTTGCGGAATGCATATCTCTTCTGTATTCTCTCAAAGAAGGACTGGAGGTTCGGTCGGCTTCCGTCTTCCCAGTATTTTTTGGAAAGTCCTAGGAACTTGAGCCGATGTAGCGTAGCTCCCAGCAGAATATCGGCTAAGGTAAAGACATGGCCGCAAAGCCAAAGTTCACATTTTTGACCTAGAAAAGCAAAATAATCATAAGAAAGTGATATAAAATACTATGGATGATGCAATATAGAGGGTGACAATACTGCGCATGTGCAAGGTCACTGACCACCAGGAAAGGACCTCCAAGGACACCTTTGAAACTGTGAAATTTCATTGTACCTCTTGACTGATAAAGAGCGATGCATCAACAAATCACTAAACTATAATAGTCTAATTACTTTTCAGGCTTTAGTTATCCTTTTCATTATATATAATGCATATATTTTCTCTGATGCAACTTGCTTTCTATGGTATCTATTTTCCCTAATAGGAGAACGCATTAAAATAACTTAAAAATGTTAATTAGCCATTTAATAGATTTATTTCTATAAATATTAAAAATTTACAAACCCTTTCCTTTATTTTGCTCTGCAAATACTGACTTGATATACCTTCCTTGGATAGCCAGTGGGTGCAAACAGGCGTGCTTGAGGGAAGTTAGGGGGTTATTTATTGAAATCCGAATTATTTCCTAAAATATACTCCAACCAAATCTGCACGGGTTATTTCCCCTTATTTATCTACACATTTTCACGAAAAATTCCTGTTCAGGAAAAAAAATAAAATTTTTCAGATTTTAGGGCAAAAATCACAAAATGTTCAGATTATTGCACAAAACCCACCGCAGATAAGAATATCTTCGGGACTTTTCCCATTGACTTATTTACAACCTCGACAGCTCTAACATGCCGGATTCTCGGATTCTGACTTTTTCCATCCTCGGGGTATAATAAATCGCGAAAATTAAGAGTTTTATGAGTTTTTTGCATTCAGACTTTAAAATAAATAACCCCCTTAATGTCCCCTTTAATGCAATGTAGTGTAGTGGTAAATACATATTTGTATATATAAATACATAAGGTACATAAATACAGTATATTTGTAGCATACCTTCATATTCCAGTTTTCTTTTTTCCAGCTCAGCTTCAATTTGATCTAGAACCATCGATAGCTGTATTAGAATCTTCATCAAATAGTTCACATTGTCATGTTCCAATATCTTAGCCTAAAAGAAATCCAGATATTTACTACATTATCCTTGGACCCTTCTCATATATTGTTTTTATAGTCATTTGAATAGAAACTTGAGGGGCAGATTTATCACAATATATAAGAAACCTTCTAATTTTTTTGGTCACCTTGCAAGTGAGAAATATTGTTTTGCTCTTACACATTTATTATTGCTTGTGTCCAACCCAAGAAAGTTCTTCTCACATTGGCTGAGGCTCTCATAGGTTTCATTAATAGACTTACTAATGCAACTCAAGAATTCTAATGTAAGACTCATGAGAGAGATATTTCATAAAATAACTGCTAATGTGCCCTATTGCCTTGACTGGTTTTTCTCTGCTCTGAGCTCCCAGTATTTTTATATTTGCTGTCCTTGGAATCCTTAGGTGTCCTTTGGAAAACCTCAACGAGACTATATCCACCCATGGGGTTATTAATTCAATTGTGATATCAGCAAGCAAAAATGCCCGTTAATCTTTCTATGTTGACAGTGACAACACCTTCAAAGACGAATTCTCTTGTATCTGTAATGAAATGAAATATATGGACTTTGGAGAGCCACAGGGTGGGCAGCATTTTTTAAAAGTTTATGTAGGGGCCCAAGGGGTACTGATTCAGGAAGTCCCAATTCTGTCATACATGGAAGTGGGGAGTTTCCATAACTAGCTCAGGGATCTGTGATTGTAGTTCCTGTCAATAGGTTATATAATGGGAGAGCACATGGCTCTTCCTCTTTGGACTCCACTCCAGAAGGGGTCGGTGCTCCTGGGGATTCTGAAGCATAGGCCCAGAACACTAAGGAGACCAGCATCCATCCTTGGATAAATCAGGGATCATGTGAACAAGGTAAAGATTGAGTTTAGCACCTTCTGTGATAGGACATAGGATTCTCATAAGAGTTGTGAGACAATCTACTAATAAAAGCAGCTTTGTGCTCCAATGAGGACCCCTGATTACACTCACCAAGTATATGGACTCAAGTTGGTAGAAGTCAGGGATATCTAACATTTATTCCCTTTAAAATTATGACATTTCATTAACATAGAAAAGAACCCAGACTCTATGTGTTGCTTTAGACTTTTCCAGCTAATAAAATTAAAAAGGCTGGCTTTTTTTTTTACCATGAGCTTCTTCTGTTTGGAGAGATATGGCTCTGTAAGCTGAGGCTCCTCGTGATCAAGTTTTGTCAGTTCTGTGCTGGCATTGACCAAGTGTCCTATAAGGTGATCAAGAGAAATATGTAAAAATTTACAGAATCCATGTTGGAAAATAGTGGATAGACATAGAAGAGTACTTGTCCTTATTAACTATTCCCTACGTAAAATGGTGTGCTCCATACACTGTAAGATATTGCCTGACAGCTTGGTCCTTGTTGAGCTAATCCATTGTTGTCCTATGTGTGAAAATATCTTGGCTGAGCAGACATCAGATTTTGTTATGGTCTGTAACTAACAGCCATTTTTATGCCCTCAAGGGGATCTCACTCTTGGCCTTGTATAGGGCCAAATTAGGCAGAGATCTCCTTTTAAATGACCTTGCCCAAGAAGTGGGTCCTTCTGTGTATGGTATTGTATGTTAAATGAATGGATTAGGGTTTCTTAGTTGAATATATCTCATAGATCGAAATCTAAAACAAATAAAACAGAGTTTTAGTATTTTGGTGTTCAGTGTAAGGTGCTTAATTATTAAATCTGTTAAATGTATCTTGGTCCAAATGTTTCTATTTGGAATTGCTGTGGACCTGCTGTGTTATGGATACCTGGCAACATGACTTTAAAAGGCCGTCCTTCTAACTTGCTGACTTAGATAAAGGCAGCCAGCTAACATGGCCACTTACGGCGGATTTCAGCAGTGGCGTACTTTGGGATCATGGAATCCGTAGTAAGTTCCGGGTGGAGGATACATCCATGTGTGTAGGCATCCATCGGGAGCTTCTCCAAAATGTCTCTGTATTGGAGTACTCTAGAGTGGAGAATTGTCCCCGTTTCTGGTATCAATTTGGGGATAAGTTCTGGAATTATAATCAAAAATAGAATGTGTTACTACAACCTGCATCTGATCTACATTTTAGTTTCAAGCAGATGAACATCAGGGTTTATAGAATTGTCAACCTGTACTTAAATCACACTAACACTGTATTACAAGATAACCACAGGAACACAAGTGGCTTTATAAACGACAAAACTATTAATACTAGCACCAAAATAAGCACTTGCTTTGAGGTCTCTGGGAGCAACATCCAAGGGATTGGTGAGCAACATGTTGCTCTTGAGCCACAGGTTGGGGATCACTGATATAGAATAATGTACCCACTATTATAAAATATAAGGGAATGGAAAGTGCCCGAGAAGAAGGTTTTGCTGTTATAAAGGTCATGGAACCTCAAGGAGACTTCTAACATCCACATATTTTAAGAGAGATATAAACCCTGTATTCATGCTCCATCCAAATGTTACTGGACCACATCTCCAGGGTTAAAGCATGATGGGAGCTGTAGCTCAGTGAGAAAAGGAAAGCTTTTCCCTGGGTCTCCTGGTCAACCATGGACCTTTAAATGTAATAAGACCCACCAGTGACAATTTCACTTCATCTATGGATACCTGGGGGGCAATAAACATTTCTTCTAGCACCTAAACAGTACTTAGTTCACCCTGATATTTACATAATGAGATCAGTTCTTGATCAAGAAAGTTTTTGTATCTGTAAGTATGTTTAGAATGCCTTTTTTGAAAAGCTAGGGGGTAGAAATGGCATAGTTTTAGGAAAGATTTGTGTCCCCTTTAAAATAGGAGGTTTATTATCAGCATCCTATGGACTGGGACTGGAATGGTTCCTATAAAACAATTTTAGTGTGTACCAGAAATCGGCTGCCTTGATGGCATACCAACAATTGCCATGGAAAAGCACAGACATAGGAAGCAATCACTGTCCATCTGCTGTAAATCTATGACATGTGCTGTGTGACCCAGTCCAACACTGTTGTGGTTCTGCTCAGCCAAGGACAGACTGCAAACATGCAGTGATAGGTCCATATGGCTTAGTCTGTTCTTTAAGTTAATCAATGCACTGCCACTGGAGAAATGTATCATTATTATTCTGCCGCATAAACACCGACTTATTATATGAGCCACTGATTAAAATGCAGGGTACATTGGCCAGAAAATGAGCCAACCCCTGGCAAAGCTATTGACAAAGCAGATTGGCCTTGGGACAGGAACGTTATAGATCTTTTACTTTTTCCAGTGTGTCTAATATATCAATAGAAAATCAAATTACACCTGGCTTTTTGCCTACAGTTTGGGTATGTTTTATAGTCAGGTTTATTGTATTACAGCTCTGAACAAGCAGAAATATAGGGGCAGATTTACTAGAGTGCGAAAATTTGCCAACGACCGTTTCGCACCCATCGCTACACTTTGCTTAGACAACGCAAATTCACGGGAATGCGGAGTCATGGGCGCCAAACGCTGGCGACGTTTCGCTAGCATTACTTCGGCAATGCAAGCAATCGAAATCGAAGATGCGCTATTTTTGCCTAGCGAAAGTTCACTAGAGGTCTTGTGCTCAGGTTAATTTGCATACAGCGGGAAATTTAAAGTTGAATGGACGTATCATTACATTACACAAGCCCAGGGAACCTTAATAAAGACAATAGAGTTGTTATAATGCCCTACACATGAGCCCACTGTATTGTTAATGTTCCATATGTTAGAAAATGTATGGGGGAAGCCGGTTATCCGAAAATTTTACGGACTTTTGCAGGCTATCACTCTGAAAAAAGGAAAAGACGCCAGCATTTTTTGGAGATTTTTCCACTAAAAAATATGATGTAAGTAACAGAAGATTGAGGAAGATCTATGCTCTCCAGTGCACTTCACCTGGTCTGAGCTGTTGAAGGCAAGTCTGGGAAAGAGGTAACGTTCAGTAAAATCCACATTCCATTGAATATGCGGAGCAACGTCCAATTGCCAGAGTGAATTGTCGCCTTACGATAAAGTGCGAATGGCCGCTAGCGTTTATCGCCTGTGCCTGTTAGTCAATTGGCGATGTCCCTGCGGGCGGTACGCTAGCGAATTGACGCTAGCATTAGCCACTTTGCCCTCGAGTAAATCTGCCCCATAGTCTGTCTGTGTGTGTGTCAGGGCATTAACCAGACGTGTGCATCAGAGTGCAATATATAAATATTGAGGCCATTATTTATTTACCCCTCCATCCAAATTAAGATAGCACAAGCTACAATATCTGCATATCAGAGGCCCATAAGTCTAACCAAATAGATAGCCAATTCAATCCACCATCCCTGGAAGCAGAACATGAACCCTTCACAGGCTTTGAGTTGCCTATGGTGTCACATAAGTTGGACCTTGTTTAAGCCAATATGCAAAAAAAAAGCAACATCTAGGAAAAAGGAAAGACAATTTAACTTCTACATGGACAACAGTATCTGAGCCCTGGCCTTGGTATGGTGTCTTTTGTCTGGGGACCCGTTATCTAAATATATGCCACTGCAATTTCCTGTAGGGTCCTATGTAAAACAAACAATTCTTAATTTATGACTGATTTGCTATAATAACACTTTACCTTGTGCTTGATGGTAACTTAGCAACTGTACACATACAGTACATTGTTCTGGCAACAATATTGTTTTCTTTTCAGAAATGGGACATTGTTTTGTTTTCATTGCTGTAAAATGACCTCTAAAAGATGGTAGCTTGGGAAGAACATGCATGGGATCTTTTATCCGGAAAGCCGTTATCCAGAAAGTTCTAAATTAAAGAAAGACTCCATTTTATCCAAATAGCTAAAAATTTTTAAAAATTATTTTCTTTTTTTCTGTAATAATAAAACAGTCGCTTGTACTTGATCCCAACTAAGATATAATTAATCCTTAGTGGAAGCAAAACCAGCCTATTGGGTTTATTTCATGTTTATATGATTTTCTAGTTAGTAGACTTAAGGGGGCAAATTCACTATGTGCCGAAGCGCCTAAGGCTAGCATCAATTCGCTAGCGTTGGGCATTTTCGTTACTTCGCAAATTCACTAACGGACGCTGGCGCAACTTCGCTAGTGTTACCGCACCCTTACGCCTGGCGAATTTGCGCAACGGACGTAACTGCAAATTCACTAACGCGCGCAGTGTACTGAACGCTACCTTTTACGCCAGACTTCCTTCGCCACCTCAGACCAGGCGAAGCGCAATAGAGTAGATAGGGATTTCTTCAAAAAAAGTTAACATTTTTTTCAAGTCCCAAAAAACGCTGGCGTTTTTTCTATATTATGGGTGATAGGCTGAAAAAGATCGAAAAAAATTTTTTCCTACATTTCCTAACTCATGGCAACTTAACTATACAGTGGGCACATGTGTAGGGCAAAATAAGAATTTTATTTCATGTTTTGAAGGTTTCCCAGGCATTTGTAGTGCTGCTACATATTCCTCCATTGAAATTTGAATTTGGCGCCGTATGCAAATTAACCATCGCTAGCGTAACTTCGATTCGCTTAGCGAATCAACGCTAGCGCAACTTCGCAACCTTATGCTACCCCTGAGCGCAACTTCGGATTTTAGTGAATTTGCGGAGCGCTGCCGAAACTACGCCTGGCGAAGTACAGCGAAGTTACGCCTGGCGCAACTACGAATCTTAGTGAATGTCCCACAAGGTGTGAAGATTCAATTACAAAAAATATTTGTTCTCCGGAAAACCCCAGATCCTGAGCATTCTGAAAAACAGATCCCATACCTGTAATAAAACAATTGTAAAATTGTATTATTACTGCTTTCCTAGCTTGGCTGCTCGTCTAGAAAGTATAAACTTTGTAAGACCCAAGAGCTTTAATTCCAGACAGTTTTGGAATGTGCCAATTACTTAATCAGGGAGGTCACTGACATAGTTGGCCAGCTTAAATGTATCGCAATACCTGAACAAATCTTGGTTTTGCCTAATAGGGAAGATATGTTTTAGTAGCTTTCTGCAAATAAACCTTATTACACCAGTATGTTCAGCAACCCTGTACAATAGATGGGTGAAAACATTGGAAATACAGGTTACATGCAAGCATTAACCACTTCAGTAATACTGATATACAGTAGCTCAGTTAAAAGGCCAGCTAGGATAGATTTTGGATGAATACTTAATTGTCCTCCTAGTTACACTTGAAATTACAACTTGCAGGGACATTTGGGGTGAACACTTATTTGCTGCCAAAGATATTCTTGATACTATGGCTTAATGACTGTTACGCCAATGTTTTTCTATATCGGTAACCTTGTTATGAGCTAAGGGGCCCAAACTAAAGGCCAGTTAGGGTGATATTTGGGATGAACACTTATTTGTTACCCATGGTATTCTTGGGACTATGGCTTAATGACATTCCACAATGTTTCTATATATCTGTAACCTTGTTATGAGCTAAGGGGGCCCAGCCTGAAGGCCAGTTAGGGGGAGATTTGGGGTGAGTGTTTATTTGTACCCTGGGTACCCCTGGAACTATAGCAGGGTGACTGTTACCCCAATGTTTCTATATATCTGTAACCTTGTTATGAGCTAAGGGGGCCCAGCCTGAAGGTCAGTTAGGGGGAGATTTGGGGTGAGTCCTTATTTGTGCCCTGGGTACCCCTGGAACTATAGCAGGGTAACTGTTACCCCAATGTTTCTATATATCTGTAACCTTGTTATGAGCTAAGGGGGCCCAGCCTGAAGGCCAGTTAGGGGGAGATTTGGGGTGAGTGTTTATTTGTACCCTGGGTACCCCTGGAACTATAGCAGGGTGACTGTTACCCCAATGTTTCTATATATCTGTAACCTTGTTATGAGCTAAGGGGGCCCAGCCTGAAGGCCAGTTAGGGGGAGATTTGGGGTGAGTGTTTATTTGTACCCTGGGTACCCCTGGAACTATAGCAGGGTGACTGTTACCCCAATGTTTCTATATATCTGTAACCTTGTTATGAGCTAAGGGGGCCCAGTCTGAAGGCCAGTTAGGGGGAGATTTGGGGTGAGTCCTTATTTGTGCCCTGGGTACCCCTTGAACTATAGCAGGGTGACTGTTACCCCAATGTTTCTATATATCTGTAACCTTGTTATGAGCTAAGGGGGCCCAGTCTGAAGGCCAGTTAGGGGGAGATTTGGGGTGAGTGCTTATTTGTACCCTGGGTACCCCTGGAACTATAGCAGGGTGACTGTTACCCCAATGTTTATATATATCTGTAACCTTGTTATGAGCTAAGGGGGCCAGTTAGGGGGAGATTTGGGGTGAGTGCTTATTTGTGCCCTCTGTACCCCTGGAAAGATAGCAGGGTGACTTTTACCCCAATGGTTCTATATATCTGTACAGTAACTAGAGGTTACTGGGCCCACAGAAAATTCAATTTAGGGCCTCAAAATATTGATAAATTGGCCTGTTCTACCAAGATATATTAAAATCGTTCATTAATTAGGGCCTAATCTGGGGCCCCTGCAATCACAGGGTTTGCTCCCTCTGTAGTTACAACCCTGTATCTGTAACCTTATTATGAGCTAAGAGTACCCTGGCAAAGGCTAGAACTATGAGGTGGATCTTAAACTGAAAAAAGACAACTACTGCATTAAAAGGATAAGTATTTGTCCTATAATTATATGCTTGGTTTAGCAAGAGAGTAGCATTTTAAATATGTATTTATTTTTATTTGTAAAAGGTTATTGGAATCTGTTTGCTGATAATCATATATTTCAGATCTCTAATCAAACTCAGGAAATCAAGTTCTTTAGATGTGTATTTTTGACTATTTGGTTTCAAGCTGCCCTTTTTGGTCCAATACCTGATCAGGAGCCTGTATAGCTTACTACAAGGTTACACATATATCAGCCGTTCAGTCATGCTTCCAAGAATATCTCATCCAAATAGGGTCTAACAACTAGGAAATTAAATAAGCTTTCTTCTCAAATGTCCTCCAGGCTATGTCAATCCCAGCATCTTCTTTGGTCCCACTCAGGTGGGACAAGGCCAACACTTTGTGGGCCGCTCTAGAAGATTTTGAAGTCTTTGTAGTTGGGACATAGATTAGACATCTAATGATCTTAATGACCTTACCTCCGACAAAATTGTCTTCAATGTAATCGATAATTTGGTTGTAGTCACTAATAATGTTGTCCCCATGGATGACCACAGGCACTTCTTCTCCGAGGTTGAGGCGCATGAACCAAGGCTCTTTGTGCTCTGTGAGTGGCAAGCTGACATCTCTCTCATCACACGGGAATCCTTTCTCGGCTATCACCAAACGTATCTGGAATAAAACAGTAGAGTTAGAGTTGCAGCCTTGCAATGGTGAGGTCCTGGTTGGAGTCCAACCTGTGCACAATCTACATGGTGTGTGTGTAGGTTCTTCTTGTGTTTGCAAAGGTTTCTTCCATGGGATCTGGATTCATCCCAGAAAAACAGTTGTCTCCTGATAAAATTCATATGTGAACTGTAAAGAGGAACAAACCTTTCCTAAAGTTCCTCCTAAAAATATTCCCAAAGTTAATTACAGATGCAATGGAACTCTTCAATAAGAACTCTTCTTCTCTGAAGGGTTGTTATTTAACAGTTTTAATGAAAACAGTGACTTAAAAAGATTGTTAGACATTTTATTACATGGGAACAATAAATCGTCACTTACCTAAGTAAAATTTGGGTTACAAGATTTGAAGGGCAACTATTCCTGCTGAATTTTGCTTATACCTATGCTGACATAGTTATATCATATGTCTCTACATCCAGGCTATAAGCAAACTTAGAGAGTTGTGTATTGAAGCTATACCAGGTGAAAACCATTAGTAGGTATTTTACAACTGGGCACGCCCCCAATGACTTCAGAACCCACCCCTTTTATCATTTAGCCACACCCTCTGCAAAAGAAATTATTTAAAATTGGGAGATTTCTGCCCAATTTCAGCTTGCTGATATCACACTGTAAACACACTTCAAGAGGGAGCCTTTCAGGTGTACATTGCTATGAAAATATATTTAATGGTTCTAGAACAGGAAACTGGCTATGCACAGTGTATGCAGGATTCTCATTGGAGGATTCTCTTGCATACAGTAATTACTATGTGAAATCACTGAATGGACTTCATTACAGGAGAAGAGACTGTCTGCCCTTACGTTCCTTGTGCCATGCCCTTCAGCAGTACAAGCACTTCAGGTTTCTGCAGATGGTATCATTAATAGCTGCGACTGTAGCAAAATAACTCGGTGTTCTTCATGCTAGGATAGAAACAATAATGCAGCAGAACTCAATAAGGTATTCATCGGCTCAACGCTTTAAAGCAACGGTCCCCAACCTTTTTTGTGGGCAATTCTGGTGTCCACTTTGTTGCACCCGTGTCCAATTCGGCGTGCCGCGTTTATTGGTCGCTAGGCTCGACGGCCCAGTTCAAGACTATCCACGGACCGGTGGTTGGGGATCCCTGCTTTAAAGGGTAGGTAAGCCACCTTAAAATTGACTTTTAGTAGGGTGCAGACAGAAGAGTTCCAAAGAAAATCGGTCTTCATCTTTTATCTTTTACAGTTTTTGAAATATTTTTTTCTGCAGCTTGAGGCTCTCCCATTGCATTCCACAAATTAGCATGCATTTAATTACAGATGCAAATAAATCCACCAATGGAAATCCTGCACAATGTCAGCCATGTTGCAGGAATCTAACATAGGGAGATTACTGTTCACTTTTGACTTGCTGATATGATCAAACACCAGAAGGGAGGACACAATGGGGCAAATTCACTAACCTGCGGAAATTCACCAGCAATGAAAATTTGCAAGGACAATGCTAATTCACTAAAATGCGAAGTTGCGTCCAGGGTGATGAACGATAGCGTAGTTGCGCTAGCGTTAATTCGGCAAACAAAGCGAAGTTGCGCTAGCGTTGGCTAATTTACATATGGCGGAAGGGAAAGTTCAATGGACGTATATGTTGCAGCAAATACATTACACTACACAAGCCCGGGAAACCTTAATAAAATAAAATAAAGTATAGTTTATGTGCCATATGTTAGGAAATGTAGGGGGGAAGCCGGGTATCCTAAAAAAAATTTACGATCACCCTGAAAAACTGAAAAGTCGCCAGCGTTTTTTGGGACTTGTTCAATTCAAATGTTCAAATTTTTTTTGAAGAACTCCTATCTACTCTATTGCACTTCGCCTGGTCTGAGGTGGCGAAGGTAAGTCTGGTGCTTGAGGTAACGTTCAGTAAAATCCACATCTTAGTGAATTTGCGTAGAGTGCAACTTCGCCAGGCTTAAGGGAGGGAAGTACCGCTAGAGTCTCCTTGGCTAGCGAAGTTACGCCTGCGCTCGTTAGTAAATCAGTTAAGTAACAAAATGATGTCACGCTGCCGAATTTTCACTAACGTTAGTCACTTTGTCCTTTAGTAAACCTGCCCCAATGTATCTTAGTGGTTCATAGCAAGAAGAATTGTGTTTATTGCCCCCAGTCATGATCCCATGGACAAAGAAGTGAACCCAGATGAATAAGGAGCAGGCAGGATTCTCATTGAATTATCTTATTGCACTAAATAGGTAATACCCTGGAGACATGGGGGCATGTTAGCTTTATCAATATATCCCTGGTTTTGCTGGACTACAGCTTCCAGCATTCTTTTAACCCCTGCAGCATGATGGGAGTTGTATTCCAGCAGGATTATACCCACTTTAAAGGGATACTGTCATGGGAAAAACAGATTTTTTTATATTCAATTTTGAAATCTCACATGGGGCTAGACATATTGTCAATTTCCCAGCTGCCCCAAGTCATGTGACTTGTGCTCTGATAAACCTAGATCACTCTTTACTGCTGTACTGCAAGTTGGAGTGATATCACCCCCCTCCCCAGCAGCCAAACAAAAGAACAACACTCAATAGTAAAAACCCATGTCCCACTGAGACACATTCAGTTACATTGAGAAGGAAAAACAGCAGCCTGCCAGAAAGCATTTCTCTCCTAAAGTGCAGGCACAAGTCACATGACCAGGGGCAGCTGGGAAATTGACAAAATGTCTAGCCCCATGTCAGATTTCAAAATTGAATATAAAAAAATCTGTTTGCTCTTTTGAGAAATGGATTTCAGAGCAGAATTCTGCTGGAGCAGTGCTATTAACTGATTCATTTTGAAAAATAAATTTTTCCCCATGACAGTATCCCTTTAAGTAAATTTTGCTTTACTTGCCCTTAAATAAAAAAAGAAAATGATAATGTTTTGCCCCCAGAGATAAATGCTATGGAGTCGAGTGAGCAAGATTCATTAACCGAACTGTCTTTTTTGGGTTGGTAATAATCTGTCCCCAAGGGCAGCAGGAGCATGTGTGACTGATCAATATTTAGTCATGAGAGAGAGAAAAAGACCAAGGACTAATTCAACTGAAAAGACTCATTAATTATTGATCAGTATTGTTATTGTTGGCTTGATTTCCCAAACATTTAATTTTTAACATTTAAAAAAAAAGGACTGACTATATTTCAAGGTGACATCGTACAGACAGGAATTACATTCGTGTTCATGAATATTTTGCTGCTTTTGTCAGAGATGTCCCATTACAGTTATATATGATGATGTTATACTACCATATACATAATATTTATGTACCCCTTACTTTAAATGATAAGGATATTAGAGGGGTTCTGTGGCCATATAAAGGCACAAGGCTGCAGGCTGAGTTATACAGGGAACTCTGAGTATCACTCATGTATTATAAGGGATAATGTACCCCTACTGTAAATGATAAGGATATTAGAAGTCACTGAGGGGTTCTGTGACCATATAAAGGCACAAGGCTGCAGGCTGAGTTATACAGGGAACTCTGAGTATCACTCATGTATTATAAGGGATAATGTACCCCCTACTGTAAATGATAAGGATATTAGAAGTCACTGAGGGGTTGTTCTGTGACCATATAAAGACACAAGGCTACAGGCTGAGTTATACAGGGAACTCTGAGTATCACTCATGTATTATAAGGGATAATGTACCCCCTACTGTAAATGATAAGGATATTAGAAGTCACTGAGGGGTTGTTCTGTGACCATATAAAGACACAAGGCTGCAGGCTGAGTTATACAGGGAACTCTGAGTATCACTCTTATATTATAAGGCATAATGTACCCCCTACAGTAAGTTATAAGGATATTAGAAGGGACTGAGGGGTTCTGTGACCATATAAAGGCACAAGGCTGCAGGCTGAGTTATACAGGGAACTCTGAGTATCACTCATGTATTATAAGGGATAATGTACCCCCTACTGTAAATGATAAGGATATTAGAAGTCACTCATGGGTTGTTCTGTGACCATATAAAGGCACAAGGCTGCAGGCTGAGTTATACAGGGAACTCTGAGTATCACTCATGTATTATAAGGGATAATGTACCCCCTACTGTAAATGATAAGGATATTAGAAGTCACTCATGGGTTGTTCTGTGACCATATAAAGGCACAAGGCTGCAGGCTGAGTTATACAGGGAACTCTTTTGAGTTATTTAGATTTTTATTCAGCATCTCTCCAGGTTTCAATTTCAGCCATCTGGTTGTTAGGGTCCAAATTACTCTAGCAACCATACATTGATTTGAATGAGAGACTGGAACAAGAATAGGAGGGGGTCCAAATAGAAAGCTAAGTAATAAAAAGCAACAATAACAATACATTTGTAGCTTTACAGAGCAATTGTATTTTAGATGACCCCCCATTTGAAAGCTGGAAAGAGTTAGAAGAAGAAGAAGGCAAATTGAAAAGTTGCTTAGAATTAGCCATTCTATAACATACTAAAAGTTAACTTAATCCCAATGTTTTCTTTGAAACAGCTGGAAAATACTAATTGATCTGTAGGATCAGAGAGAATGATGCAGCTCACTGTTAGTCTCCTAGAAGCTTATCTCTTTCTGAGCCCTTGATAAGAATAAAGGTACTTTATGAGCACGGTATCCCTATAATAATAATAATAATAATAATGATGATTATAATAGCTATACAGGCTTACCCATTAGGAAGCAGTACAGTAGTGAAGACTGTGATGGATGGAGTTGTTTTTATGAGATCTCTGCACCATTACGTTCCTGTACCGGATGTGCTTTAATAAATAATGCCATTTACAGCCAGAGAATCGGGCACAGTACAGCAGAATAAGTGATCCCCTGCTGGTTAAGCCGCTCTTGTGTTAAAAATGCTGCTTCATTTAGCAACAGGGGGGAGAATGTAAAAAAACTCCTTTAAAAAAAAAAAGGCCAGGGTCTCCATATGAGTGATAACGAATAATTATGTGAATTAAAATAAATAAACTCACCGGGAGGGCGATATAAAAGAAAGATGGGGAGTACAGGTCTAATTGATCAGGTACATTCCCAGTACAACTGCAGGACAAGCCCTACTGATATCATAAGCAGAGTGCAAGCCCACTATCTTCCGCACGGAACAGATATAAACCATAAGGGTGGAGGACAATAAACTCCCAGAGTAGAAATCAATTCCAGCTGCCCTTGCTCTCGCTGGGGAAGTCCGAGCACTGTGTCCTTGGATTGTGTAGCCATGATGGGTTGCCACCTGGCCGGTAACAATGATGGTTGATCCCAATGTTATTAATAGGGAACAAAGATAAATATATAGGAAGGCCGGTATTTTTTTCCAGAAAAGGTGGCAACCCTACGTGCAACTGGAATAAAATCTCAGCAACAGGACAGTTTAACAATTGTAGCCCCCCTCCCATTATTCTATTACTAAGTGCACAATATTGGCATACAATCCCCATTGTCTGAATACCTCCCCCACTGTGCAACCAGATTGTCAGCAACCCTGTATGTGTGTTAGCAACCCCCCCCCCCATTACATAGAATGAAAGCAAATACCTTTTGAGAACTAAACGACTGAGTCCAGTGATACAAAACAAGCGTGTCCTTGGATTTGGGGCTGAAAGACTCCGGGTGATCTTCAGGCTCTTTAGAATTGCCGGCATCGTTCTCTACAGCCGAAATGGGCCACCAGCTGCAGTTGGTGGGAGTCACACTGTTAGGAGTCGCCATGACAGCTGAGGATGCAAGAGAAGATTCGGGAGGGGGGGGAAGCTGGAGAGGCTGCTCTTGCAGTTGGTCACATGGTCTTGCGAGCACCGTGAGCTGATACCCTGAATATAATTACTCAGAGTCATCACTGATGAGGCTGCTGAGTAGGACGAGTCATGCAAGTGCCTCCCCTGTGTGTAACACTGTAACAAGGATTAAATAGGTGCAAGTCCCCCAATACCGCAGTCTATTATTTTATGGATCTGTAGCAATGTTTCTTTTCTATTTTTGTGTCAACTAAAACAGATGTTTAGGAAATTTAAAGGGAAAAAACAACACATTTTGTATTTCAGAATGAAAATAGATTGACCTTTCTAAATTTGTGCTTTCTGGCATGCGAATATTATCAAATATCTGGCAAATTGCAGGCCAGAGTAAAAGGGAAGGGGTGCTGGGGATTAATGGCAATGTGCAGGGGAGAGTAACAGGGAAGGGGCTCCAGGCTTTAGTGCCAATGTGCATGGGAGAGTAATAGGTAGGAGGTGCCAAGTATTAGTGCCAATGTGCAGGGGAGAGTAATAGGTAGGAGGTGCCAAGTATTAGTGGCAATATGCAGGTGAGAGTAACAAGGAAGGGGTGCCAGGGAATTAGGATCAATGTGCAGGTGAGAGTAACAGGTACGGCATGCTGGGTATTAGAGGCAATGTGCAGTGGCAAGTAACAAGGAGGGGGTGCTGGGTATAAGTGGCAATATGCAGGTGAGAGTAACAAGGAAGGGGTGCCAGGGATTACAAGCAATGTGCAGGGGAGAGTAACAGGGAGGGGGTGCCGGGGATTAGTGGCAGTGTTCAGGTGAGAGTAACAGGGAAGGGGTTCTGGGATTAGAAGAAATGTGACGGGGAGAGTAACAGAAAGGGGGTGCTGAGTAATAGTGGCATTATGCGGGTGAGAACAATCGGAAAAGGGTGCTTGGATTAAAAGCAATGTGCAGGTGAAAGTAACAGGGAGGGGATGCTGGGGATTAATGGCAATATGAAGGTGAGAGTAAAGCTGTCCATACACATATAGATCCACTTGCCTAATAATCAGATGTTTAATTTGGTACCTACAGGTCAACGATCAGATCCTAATGTGGGCCTATGCAGACCCATCAAGAGAGGACAGTATCAGTATGCCAATGCAGTCCTTGCCAAACAGGATTTTTACACTGCCCAAAAGATATGTGCCTAGTGTTTTGGGTGATTTGCAGTAGCATTGTTGGCTAGAGTAACAGTGCAGCATGTTGTGGGTAGTGGCTATATGTAGGTAAATACAGGTCTTGACTGGCAATCTGTAAATTCTGGCAAATGCCAAAGGGGCTGATGTAAGATGCCATAGACAGTCACTATCTATTGGGCCTGTGGAGGGCTGTTTAGGCCTCAGTGTACATGAGATGCTAGGGCCCATTTCAACCCAACCAGACCTAAGTGGCAGTAACAGTAAGTCCTGCAACAGAACAGTAAATTCTAGTCCTGCATTTAAACTGTGCCTGTTTGTTACGGTAAGTTGGACCCAACTGGACATAGCATTTGTTTTGCACCTTCATTGTCTGCTTGTCTGGTCTGGATTTATAATAACTGTCTCAAGTTTAGGACAGACCGGAATGGAGCAAGGACAGGGATTATATTATGAGTGTGCATTTAATAACGTCTGTGCGGTTAATAAAATTAGTGCAGGCAGCAGATGGGTCATTTAGCATTTGAAGGAGGGTCAAAGATCAACACAGAGGGGCCATATTCACCCATCTCCTGGCTAATGTAAGTTGCATCACTAAAATACTTGGGAAAAGAGTTCTGAACTGTGTTGTATTACAGTTACTATAATAAATCACTCAGACTGCACCATCTAGTGGATTAAGTGTTTGGATTCCGGTTCCCAAACTGAGATTCTGGGGAGATTTTAATAAGAATATAAAAATAATCAGTTGTTTATCAAAGGGTAATCAAAGTTTAAAAAGCAGAATTTGGCTGGTTCATGAACAACAAGTTGCTGTCAGAACATTAGGCCAAGCCTGATATGGAGGATTCAATCATCAGAATCTGGGCATGTAAACAGAGCTCTGCACAAAGTAGTATATAGACATACAAAGTAGTGCAGAAATACATTCTACATGGTCTGCCATTCTACACATTGTGTCCATGATGGATCCTTATGCCCAAAGAAAGAAGTAGGAACTTTGAGCATTGCTAAATTATCTACATTTTTTTCTTAGAATAGCTGAACAATGCACTAATTCTTTGAATGAGGATGGGGATTGCAAAGGATACAAAATAGAACATAGCCAACCGATCCTTGAATTGCGGCCTAGAAGGGATACGGTGGAATTAAGTGTTTTGTTTTAAATTAATTAGATTAAGAACATGATATTGTTTAGATGTTAGATACAAATCTGATACCATACTCTCACATACTATAAGATAACCCACTCTGCTATAATAAATATTTCAGTAGTTGTATTTATTATTCGCCACAGTCTCTCATTGATTAGCTGATCCATGCCTTCTCCAGTGAGTAGTATTGGGGGGGGGCGTGTTAGGTCACACCCACTGCTCCTCTGGTAGTTCTTAAACTGAACATAGTTTTGACCAAGAAGTTGCCTCATTAAAGAAGCATTGGTGGAGATTCGATAGGCCCTGCCAAAAAAGTAGTGAAAAGAACAAGAAACATGGCGCTTTCCTTCAAGGAAGAAGAAAAAGAAAGATGGCAGCCCTTCTACAAGGAAGAAGAACAAGAAACATGGCACCCTCCTCCAAGGAACACTGGTTCAGAGAGCTTAAGCAACCTGTGGAGGAAATTGTATAAAGAGCTCTGAGCCTGAGGGTCCTTCACAGAAGAAAAGTAAATCCTAGGCTGTATCATTATGGGAATGCTAAGCCAGAGGCCTAACAGCTCACCTGGCAGGAGCTTTGAAGAAATCATTGGAAATCTGAGAAAATACTGAGAATATTGTGCAATAATACTCAGTAGATTCTGGAATGAGACAAAGATGTAGGTGGAGCTGGACTAGAACTAACTAACAGTCTGAGGGGATGCAAGAATCAGATGGAATTAGTGGTGGGCAGTAGTGATGGGCGAATTTGCGCCGTTTCGCTTCGCCGAAAAATTCGCGAATTTCGCGCGAAATTCGCGAAACGGCGAAAAATTCGCGAAACGGTGCCGGCGTCTCGTTTTTGACGCCGGCGCCCGTTTTTGACGCCGGCGCCCGTTTTTCCGACGCCGGCGCCCGTTTTTGGCGCCGGCGACTTTTTTCGAAAAAAAAATTTTTTGACGCCGGCGAATTTTTACCGCGAATTTTCGCTGGCGTTTCGCGAATTTATTCGCTCGACGCGAATCGCGCAAATTCGCCGCGAATTCGCGCATGGCGAATAAATTCGCCCATCACTAGTGGGCAGAAGATGCCACAGGGTAGAGAAGTGAGAGGACCAGGATGGTTGCCTTCAGAGGAAACTAAGACTATGCAGAATAAAGGGTGTGGAGGTCAGAACTGCACAGAGAAAGATGATATACAAGGGCAGCATAATTATTCCCTGGTCTTTGCCCTGTCTCTGCAAGGGCGTTTATGGCGTGTGGGGTTGAATTACCATGAATTTTTCTTTATGGGATGAACTATATGGATGATCAAACAGTGTGGATTTACACGCCCTCCTTTCTGATGTCAATAAATCGTTGAAATTTTCACGTAGGCCTGAGTGTCGTGAGGTTTATCTACACTGCTACAGTATATGGATGATCAACCATTCATTTTCCTGCAATATATGTGGATCCCCAAACAATCCTTTGGAATAGTCAAATCCTATTACATAATGGTACTGAGAATAAAAATATGGTAGGATGGGGGCTTCTCTTGTATTGTTACAATATGTGGCACTTTATGCCCTAGATATTATCTGAGCCTGGGAATAAAGAAGGAAGGGATAATTGGGTCAGTCCATCTCACAACATGGTCTGAAAGTCAGTTGTTCACTTGGGCTTATTTCTAATTAACATTTGCCAGGCCCACCTTCAGAAATGTTGGGTCCTGTATTACTTATTTAAAGCTCCCGTCACCCTGGGGGCCAGGTTATGAGTCCAAGTCACTGCTTCCTTGGCCCCTTAATGGTTGGCCCAGCCAATTATGTAGAACAAGGGCCCATTAAAACATTTAAATTGTCCAGCTCAGTAGAATGGCTAGTAACACCACTGACCCACCATGACCAGGCTTGTTACCAGCAATCACGCTCTACTTCAACCTCCACCCACCCTCACAGCCCCATGCCTTATGCCCAACAAAATAAGAGCTTCTTGTCTGTCCAGGCTATAATTTTGTTGTCATTCTTAATTTTAATTCCTTATCTTTCTGTTCAGGCCCTCTCCTATTTACTTTTTAGTCTCTCATTTGAACCACTGCCTGGTTGCTTGGGTAAACTGGACCCTAGCAACCAGATAGCTGCTTAGATTCCACATGGGAGAGCTGCTGAACAAAAAGCTAACTAATTCAAAAACACAACATATTTAAAATTAAAACCAACTGCCACCTGTCTCAGAGGCGGGGCCAATTGCACTTGCACAATGAGGCAAGAATGGTTTCCATGACGCAGCGCATGACATCACAATGAGATCTATACAGCATCATGCACTGACTGGTAAACAACTTCAGTTCGTGACACGTGACGGTAGCGATCAGCAGCCATCATGAGTCAAGAGAAAGATCAAACTTCAAATACTAATTATCAATCTTCGAAATCTCATCATGAAAGCCAACGTGACTCAAGTCCTACTCCAACAGACCAGCCTCCAAAAAGCCGACCCTCTATTGTCGATCCTATTTGGGAAATTATCGACCCAAAGCCAAACCTCCAGGATCTGTTTGATGAATTCAGAGAGACCATCTTCCTCGGCATATTACCTGAGCTTAAAGTCAAGTGGAGCAGGAAGATGACTCGGTAAGTCATGAGGGTTGTGACCCAAAACAAACACACACATAGAACACCCCCAAATTCCTTTGCAGCTACAAACTCCAACTTTCCACAGTTGGCTGAGCTGGATAGAGGATAGGCTTCACAAAAATAACTAAACCTAAAGGTTTTCTTTTCAACAACTTATTTCACAGTATCAAAGAGAAAGAAATACATTTTACTTTATCCAATACAGATTTATGAATATGCGGCCGCTGGCAATATTAGATACAGATAGAATATTAGATACAGAAAATGACCAGTTTTGACAGTTGAGCCTTTTCTTGTTATTAAGTCTATTATTGTCACTTCTTTTATTTAAATGAAACGTGTGGGCCCTCATTTAAAGTGAAATGGAAGCAAAAATATTCACTATTGTAGAGGTTTTACATTTCCTAAAACCTACTTATGCTGTTTGGCAGTTCAAAAGTCAAACTGTTGCTTCATGCAGAAGTCAGTTACCCAAGTAAATCCCTAAGTCTACTGCAATGTATGAGAGAAAGCTGTGTATGTCTAGTATATGTGCATACAAGAGGCCTTATCTATAAAAGTACCTACAAAATAGTTCTACATGGACTGCCATTCTATTCATTGTACAGGTATGGGATCTGTTATCCAGAATGCTCAGGATCTGGGGTTTTCCAGATAACAGATCTTTCTGTAATAAGGATCTTCAAAGCTTAAGTCTACTAGAAATTCAAGTAAACATTAAATAAACCCCATAGGCTGTTTTTGCTTCCAATAAGGATTAACCTTATCTTAGTGTGGATCAAGTACAAACTACTGTTATTATTATTACACAGAAAAAGGAAATTAATTTTTAAAAATGTGGATTATTTGGATAAAATTGGAGCCTATGGCAGACAGCCATTCGATACGTCAGAACATTCTGGATAATGTGTTAGTGGATAACAGATCCAATACCTGTACAGGATAGCATACATTATGGTTTTAGTAACGTGTGTACAGAAAGATATATTTTTTCCAAACATCCCAAGAAAGAAGCAGGAAGTTTTTGGGTAGTGATACATGTGGGTCACAGATCGATTGTCACTTAATATCTACATTTTTTTCCTAGATCGTCTGGACAATGCGTTCATTCTATGAATGAGAATGGGGATTGCAAAGGATGCGTAATAGAACTGAGCCAACCAATCCTTGAATTACGGCCTAGAAGGGACACAGTGGAAGTAAGTGTTTTGTTTTATAAGTATTAGATAACTTAAGCTTTGCATGCTGTAAGACAGTGATCCCCAACCAGTAGCTTGTGAGCAACATGTTGCTTTCCAACCCCTTGGATGTTGCTCTCAGGGTCTTCAAATCAGGTGCTTATTGTTGAATTCCAGTTTTGAAATCAAGTTTCAATTGCATAAAAACTAAGTATAGTGCCAAGTAGAGCTTCTTGTAGACTGCCAGTCCACATAGGGGCTACCAAATAGCCAATCACAGCCCTTATTTGGCACCCAAGGGACTTTTTCATGCTTGTGTTGTTCCCCAACTCTTTTTACATTTGAATGTGGCTACCCCTGCTGTAAGATAACCCAGTTGCCTGTATCCAGTATTTAAGTAACTGTGTTTAATATTCCCTGCAGTCTCTCCTTCATGAGATGATCCATGCCTTCCTATGTGCCAGAAACCAGAGAGACCCAGACGACCCGCATGGGAAAAACTTCCTAAAGATAATGGAGGTCATCAATAGAAAGGTCGGCACAAATATAACGGTAAGTGATTTATTACAATATGGTATTTGAATTAGATATAAATCCTGCAATGGTGGTGCTGGTCCTCCTCTGACCCAGCTAGGTCACTCAGCAACTGTAGAAAATTCACATATCCGCACACACACTATTATCTGCAGTCGTGGACGTGGCCCCTCTTTTTATTAATATTCCCCAACTGCAGATAATAGTGTGTGTGCAGATCTGTGAATTTTCTACACTCTAAGATGTATGACTATGAAGATTTTCATTCATCCAGGTCATGGTATATCTAGTATAGGTAAAGTTAAAACAACTGGACTTGCTGAGTAATCAATGAAGACGTTTCACTACTCATCCGAGCAGCTTCTTCAGTTCAACTGACTGGTGTGGGAAATTTAAATCTTTTATATCTTACATTTAAATCTTACACATGGTAACCAAACACAGCAGGTCGGCGGGGGGCCACACAAGGGGGGGTCGCGGGCCGCCAGTTGTACTAGATTATGTATCATCACGGATGTTACATGTTGCTTTTATGTTATTTCCTTAGATTGAACACAGTTTTGATGAAGAAGTTGAGGCATTAAAGAAGCATTGGTGGACATGTGATGGGCCCTGCCAAAAAGTAGTGAAAAGGACAAGAAATATGGTGCCCTCCTCCAAGGAACGCTGGTTCCGAGAGCATGAGCAGACATGTGGAGGAAATTTCATAAAGACCTCTGAGCCTGAAGTACCTGCACGGAAAAAAAGACAATTCAAAAAGACCCCTGAGTCTGAGGGTCCTGCAGGGAAGAAAAGGAAAACCTAGGCTGTATCATCACTGTAAATGCTAAGCCAGAGGCAAATCAGCTCAGTTGATAGGAGCTTTCAAGAAAATATTGGTTCCAACAGAGAGCTGGCATGAGATGTGAACCAAAAAAGCTCCCGAAATTTCTATCTGTAAGTATCAATCATCCCATAAATTAAAGGGCTGCCATGACTTTCTCTGTATGACATTGTACAATAAATGATAGGTGGCTCTACCCAGAATGCAGATCCAACCATACCAGCACTAAACCTAACCCCAATGGTCATTAGTAGGAAAGCTAAGTCTATAGCTAGCCAGGTTGCCCCAAATCAATTAAAGAGAAACTTTTTATTTATAAAACAATACTGACTTTTAACTTTGACAATTCTAAATAATACAGAAGGGCTGCTCCCTGGACCCCATGCCCAGTATTGGCAACAATTCTGCATTTGTCCTTTATTGTATTGTGCCCCTCTTGTATATGCGTTTGTGCCTATTACTTTCTTTCATTCATTGCTTTTGTTTTCTTACCATTAGGTCACCAGAGCAGCCAAACGGATACAACCCTGGCAGTAAACTTGTGCAAAACAGAGATTCCTTCTTCAGTACATTCCTTTCAATGAGGTGACATCTGTACTGGTTAGCGCCAGGAGAAAGAAGTGTTAAAAGAAGAATGCTTGGCAATAATTCTCACCGGAGAATCCAGCTTTATTAAGGAGATCCTCCAGATGGCCAACTCTTCTCAACCTTCAAGTGTTATAATTTATCTTGTCATCTGTATTCTAAATACCTTGTATTAATAAATGTAATGTTTTATTTAATCACCTTTTTGTCTCACTGTCTGTGTGTAAGAAGAATATTGTCAGGACTTACCCTGGTGGTCTAGTGGGCAGCGGGGTCCACCACCGCTCCATCAGAACAGTTAAAAAGGGGAATTTAGTTTTCAGCAAGTTGCCCGTTGTTAGGTTCAATTAGCTTGTTCCTGGGTGTTTATTCCTAGTGATTCCTGTTTGATCTACTGTGTTTGACCCTTGCCTGCCTGCTTACTACTCTAGCCTCTCCAATCCTGACCTTGCCTGTCTGAAACTACGTTGATCTCTCAAATCCTGAAACCTTTGCCTGTCCTCCGATTATTCTATGATCTTTATTCTGATTCTGGCCTGTCTGACTATTCTAACTGCTTGTGCTGGCCCAGGCTGCCTGTTTCTGGTGGTGTTCTTCCTTCATTTTCCTGGTGAGACGATCGTGCCCCTTTGCTAGTCCAGAACCCTTAGCTTTGCTCCTCTCTCTGTTAAGACCTGGCGGCATCCAATTAGCCGAGGGCTCCTCCCGAGGTGAAAGGCGGCGGTTAAAGGCAGAAGTGAGAGCCGAGACCAGGGAGCTTAGCTTGGGTTCTGGATATAGGGTGCCAAACTTGACAAATATGTATGTATGAAACATAAAGCTCAGAACCAAGAAGATGCATTGGGTTTACATGAAGAGGGACAAGGGCATTAGTAGGATATATTAGAGGTCTCTTTAAAAGGTTCATATTAGGTCAATCTATCCTTCTCACTAAAACTTTCTCAGCATGGCTGTGCCCTGTATAACATCAAACATTTGGATGGACATTTATTTTTTAAAGAAAGAAAGTGTCCTTCTAGCAAAAATAATTGAAGATACAAAAAAGCCTACTCATTAATTGAGAATGTTGACCTTTCAATAAACAGCAAAGACTCCTAACAAGCTACATGAGCAGTTCTCCTTAAAATGAACTTACTATGAAGGCTGAGCAAAATACAAAAAAATAGGAAAGGAGTCTTGCTTTTTACCCAAAATGCAAACATCCTTTTCCTAGAAGTGTAGTGTTATTGCTACTGCTGCAAACGAAAGCAAAAGTTGGCACCGGAATCAGGCAGTACAATAATTTGCACAAGTTTTGGACATGTGGACATGGGGAAAATTCACTAACCTTCGAATTTGCATCCAGGGTGCCGAACGCTGGCAAAGTTGCGCTAGCGTTACTGCTCCAAATGAAGCGAAGTTGCGCTAGCGTTGCCTAATTTGCATACAGCGGGAAGTTAAAGTTCAATGGACTTACATGTTGCAGCTAATACATTACACTACACAAGCCCGGGAAACCTTAATAAAATAAAGTTGTTGTATTGCCCTACACAAGAGCCCAGTGTATAGTTTATGTGCCATATGTTAGGAAATGTAAGGGGGGAAGCCAGTTACCCCAAAAGAAATTTATGCTATTTTTCAGCCTATCACCCTGAAAAAAGAAAATACGCTAGCGTTTTTTGGGACTTAGAAAAAATTTCAACTATATTTTTTAGGAACTCCTATCTACTCTATTGCACTTCGCCTGGTCTGAGGTGGGGAAGGCAAGTCTGGCGCAAGAGGTAACATTCAGTAAAATCTTTGTGAATTTGCTTAATGACGTCCATTAGCATGATCGCAAATTCGCCAGGCGTTAGGGAGCAAAGTAGAGTCTATCTCCTTCTCTAGTGAAGTTACGCCAGCGACCGTTAGTACATCGGTGAAGTACCAAAATGACATCACACTGGCGAATTTTCGCCCGCATTAGTCACTTCAAATGCATGATATCCAGGTAATGCATCTTTGAACACAGCATACATAGGAAATCTGGACATGCTCCTTGACTTGTGGCCCAGAAATATAAGTAGAGTCTAAATGAGAGACAGAGAGAGAGAGAGAGAATGCTACATTTCTGCTTGGACAGACATTACCTGAAGGCTTAAGGAAGAAGTGGAGGAGGACTCATGATAGATATACAAAATAAATCCTTTGAAACCAATGGGGCTCTTTAAGTAATTAGTTCACATCCCATTCACAAGGGCCATGTATAAAACGCAAGGCCTATCCACACCTAGTTACGTTACTGCATGTTAGGGAGGTCCCCCAGCATTTTGGCTTAAGACATATTAGTGACTGTATATGTGGGGTGATAATTGAAGGATGTTGTGCAAGAACTAGGGTGAGGTTGATGCCCAACTTGGTATCAGGAGTACTGAGAATAAATGTGCAATAATACTCGGTAGATTCTGGAATGAGACAAAGATGTAGGTGGACTAGAACTAACTAACAGTCTGAGGAGATGCAAGAATCAGATGGAATTAGTGGTGGGCAGAAGATGTCACAGGGTAGAGAAGTGAGAGGACCAGGATGGTTGCCTTCAGAGGAAACTAGGACTACGCAGAATAAAGGATGTGGAGGTCAGAACTGTACAGATAAAGATGATATACAAGGGCAACATAATTATTCCCTGGTCTTTGCCCTGTCTCTGCAAGGGCCTTTATGGAGTGTGGGGTTGAATTACCAGGAAGCTTTTTTTATGAGATGATCTATATGGATGATCAACCATTCATTTTTCCTGCAATGTATGTGGATTCCCAAACAATCCTTTGGAATAGTCAGATCCTTATCCTATTTCATATCATTACTGAGAATAAAAATATGGTCGGATGGGGGCTTCTCTTGTACTGTTACAATATGTGGCACTTTATTCCCTAGATATTATCTGAGCCTGGGAATAAAGAAGGACTGGATATTTGGGTCAGTCCATCTCACAACATTGTCTGAAAGTCAGTTGTTCACTTGGGCTTATTTCTAATTAACATTTCGAGGCCCACCTTCAGAAATGTTGGGTCCTGTATTACTTATTTAAAGCTCTCATCACCCTGGGGGGCAAATTATGAGTCCAGGTCACTGCTTCCTTGGCCCCTGAATGGTTGGCCCAGCCAATTATGTAGAAAAAGAGCACAATAAAAAATGTAAATTGTCCAGCTCAGTAGAATGGCTAGTAACACCCCTGACCCACCATGACCAGGCCTAGTTACCAGCAATCACTTGAACTTTCAGTAGAAGAGAGGAGAGCACTCTGACGCAGATTAACTGCTTGTGATTAATATTTATTTAAGCTGCTATACACAACATTCATCAGGTGCTAATTGGCAGAGCGCGGATTCCCTACTTCCACTTACCAGCAATCACGTTCATTATCACTTCAACCTCCACCCCCCCATGTCTTATGCCCCACAAAATAAGAGCTTCTTGTCTGTCCAGGCTATCATTTTGTTGTCATTATTAATTTTAATTCCATATCTTTCTGTTCAGGCCCTCTCCTATTTACTTTTCGGTCTCTCATTTGAACCACTGCCTGGTTGCTTGGGTAAACTGGACCCTAGCAACCAGATAGCTGCTGAGATTCCACACGTGAGAGCTGCTGAACAAAAAGCTAACTAATTCAAAAACATAAAATATTTAAAATGAGAACCAACTGCAAGCTGTCTCAGAGGCGGGGCCAATTGCACTTGCATAATGAGGCAAGAATGGTTTCCATGGTGCAGCGCATGACATCACAATGAGATCTACCAGCATCATGCACTGACTGGTAAACAACTTCAGTTCGTGACACGTGACGCTAGCGATCAGCAGCCATCATGAGTCAAGAGAACTATCAAACTTCAAATACTAATTATCAATCTTCAAAATTTCATCATGAGAACCAACGTGACTCAAGTCCTACTCCAGCAGACCAGCCTCCAAAAAGCCGTCCATCTATTGTCGATCCTATTTGGGAAATTATCGACCCAAAGCCAAACCTCCAGGATCTGTTTGATGAATTCAGAGAGACCATCTTCCTCGGCATATTACCTGAGCTTAAAGTCAAGTGGAGCAGGAAGATGACTCGGTAAGTCATGAGGGTTGTGACCCAAAACAAACACACCCAAAACACCCCCAAATTACTTTGCAGCTACAAACCCCAACTTTCCACAGTTGGCTGAGCTGGATAGAGGATAGGCTTCTTGTTATTAAATCTATTATTAAGTCACTTCTTTTATTTAAATGAAATTAAATGTGTGGGCCCTCATTTAAACCAAAATGGAAGCAGAAATATTCACTATTATAGAGGTTTTACATTTCCTAAAACCTACTTATGCTGTTTGGCAGTTGAGAAGTCAAACTGTTGCTTCGTGCAGGAGTCAGTTACCCAAGGAAATCCCTAAGTCTACTGCAATGTATAAGAGAAAGCTGTGTAGGTCTAGTATATGTGCATACAAGAGGCCTTATGTATAGTACCTATAAAATAGTACATAAATACATTCTACATGGACTGACATTCTATTTATTGTACAGGTATGGGATCTGTTTTCCAGAATGCTCAGGATCTGGGGGTTGTCCAGATAACAGATCTGTTGCAGATTGCTTTCTGTAATTTGGATCTTCACACCTTAAGTCTACTAGAAAATCATATAAACATTAAATAAACCCAATAGGCTGGTTTTGCCTCCAATAAGGATTAATTATATCTTAGTTGTGATCAAGTACAAGCGACTGTTTTATTATTACACAGAAAAGGGGAATTCATTTTTAAAAATGTTGATTACTTGGATAAAATGGAGTCTATGGCAACGGCCTTTCCATAATTTGGAACTTTTTGGGATAATGGGATTCTGGATAACGGATCCAATACCTGTACAGGATAGCATACATTATGGTTTTAGTAAAAAGTGTGGACAGAAAGATATATTTTTTCCAAATGTCCCAAGAAAGAAGCAGGAAGTTTTTGGGTAGTGATACATGTGGGTCACACACATGATCTTCGCTTAATATCTAATTTTTTTTCTTAGATCGTCTGGACAATGCGTTCATTCTATGAATGAGAATGGGGATTGCAAAGGATGCGTAATAGAACTGAGCCAACCAATCCTTGAATTACGGCCTAGAAGGGACACAGTGGAAGTAAGTGTTTTCTTTTATAAGTATTAGATAACTTAAGCTTTGCATGCTGTAAGACAGTGATCCCCAACCAGTAGCTTGTGAGTAACATGTTGCTTTCCAACCCCTCGGATGTTGCTCTCAGGATCTTCAAATTAGGTGCTTATTGTTGAATTCCAGGCTTGAAATTGAAAGCAAATTTCAATTGCATAAAAACTAAGTCTAGTGCCAATTAGAGCTTCTTGTAGACTGCCAGTCCACATAGGGGCTACCAAATAGCCAATCACAGCCCTTATTTGGCACCTCAAGGGACTTTTTCATGCTTGTGTTGTTCCCCAACTCTTTTTACATTTGAATGTGGCTCACAGGTTAAAAGGGTTGGGGACCCCTGCTGTAAGAGAACCCAGTTGCCTGTATCAAGTATTTAAGTAACTGTGTTTATTATTCCCTGCAGTCTCTCCTTCATGAGATGATCCATGCCTTCCTATGTGCCAGAAACCAGAGAGACCCAGACGACCCGCATGGGAAAAACTTTCTAAAGATAATGGAGGTCATCAATAGAAAGGTCGGCACAAATATAACGGTAAGTGATTTATTACAATACGGTATTTGCATTGGATATAAATATATATTTACATATACTAGATCAGTGCTGTCCAACTTCTGTGTTATCGAGGAACGAAATTTTTCCTGCCAACATGTGGAGGGCCGATAATGGAAGCCAGTGTTGACCACTCCCTGTTTTTAAACCACACCCTCTTTAATCCACACCCATGTTACCACAAGACCATATCCACATTAATTGTAGTAGCACCCCAAAAAATCAAATGGCTGGTGGTCACTGCAGGGATATCACTCATATGTGAAAAAAGTTGTCATATTAAGACATACCCTTAAATCCATATACTTCCTCATCCCCTGTGGATAACACAGCACCCCCAGCACATGATTAAACACCTTAGGGGCCCCTAACAATAATTTATTTTCAAATGCTAACAAAACCCTCAGAACCAATACCAAACTTATGTTCCACAGGCAGAGTATGTCACACACAGGCAGAGCAGGGCACACACAAGTGTGAACAATGCAGGGGGGTCACAGGTGTGAACAATACAGGGGATTAGTCTAAATTTGAGGTTTAAACAAAGCAGGGGCCAGGTAATCTCTGTAGTGATACCATTTAAAGTTTACACAAGGTAAGAAAACACAGCAGGTCGGCGGGGGGGCCACACAAGGAGGGGGATCCGCCCACAGGCCGCCAGTTGGACAGCCCTGTACTAGATTATGTATCATCACAGATGTTACATGTTGCTTTTTTGTCATTTCCTTAGATTGAACACAGTTTTGATGAAGAAGTTGAGGCATTAAAGAAGCATTGGTGGACATGTGATGGGCCCTGCCAAAAAGTAGTGAAAAGGACAAGAAATATGGTGCCCTCCTCCAAGGAACGCTGGTTCCGAGAACATGAGCAGACATGTGGAGGAAATTTCATAAAGACCTCTGAGCCTGAAGTACCTGCACGGAAAAAAAGACAATTCAAAAAGACCCCTGAGTCTGAGGGTCCTGCAGGGAAGAAAAGGAAAACCTAGTCTGTATCATCACTGTAAATGCTAAGCCAGAGGCAAATCAGCTCAGCTGATAGGAGCTTTCAAGAAAATATTGGTTCCAACAGAGAGCTGGCATGAGATGTGAACCAAAAAAGCTCCCAAAATTTCTATCTGTAAGTATCAATCATCCCATAAATTAAAGGGCTGCCATGGCTTCCTCTGTATGACATTGTACAATAAATAATAGGAGGCTCTACCCAGTTGTGCCACCCTCATACCCAAGCACCAACTTTCCCACTCATATCCCCCAGTCACATAAGGGGTAATTGTGTGACACTTTTAGTTTATATTTCTTTACTGAAAGATTTGATTTGGTGGGCTATTTAGATTCCATGACTTATTGATAGCTATACCTCAAATCCCAGGCTTTCTTTATATATAAAACAATATTGACTTTCAACTTTAGCAATTCTAAATAATACAGAAGGGCTGCTCCCTGGACCCCATGCCCAGTATTGGCAACAATTCTGCATTTGTCCTTTATTGTATTGTGCCCCTCTTGTATATGCGTTTGTGCCTATTACTTTCTTTCATTCATTGCTTTTGTTTTCTTACCATTAGGTCACCAGAGCAGCCCAACAGATACAACCCTGGCAGTAAACTTGTGTAAAACAGAGATTCCTTCTTCAGTACATTCCTTTCGATGAGGTGACATCTGTACTGGTTATCGCCAGGAGAAAGAAGTGTTAAAAGAAGAATGCTTGGCAAAAATTCTCAACGAAAGACCCACCGCAGCTTTATTCAGGAGATCCTCCAGATGGCCAACTCTTCTCAACCTTCTTCTACCATTTCTGTTCAATTCTTTTGGATCACAAGTGTTATAATTTATCTTGTCATCTGTATTCTAAATACCTTGTATAAATAAATGTAATGTTTTATTTAATCACCTTTTTGTCTCACTGTCTGTGTGTAAGAAGAATATGTATGTATGAAACATAGGGCTGAGAACCAAGAAGATTGGGTTTACATGAAGAGGGACAAGGGCATTAGTAGGATATATTAGAGGTCTCTTTAAAAGGTTCATTTTGGGTTAATCTATCCTTCTCACTCAAACTTTCTCAGCATGGCTGTGCCCTGCATAACATCAAACATTTGGATGCACATTTATTTTTTAAAGAAAGAAAGGGGCAAGTTCACAAAACGACGAAGCGCCTAACGCTAGCGTTAATTCGCTAGCGTAGCGCATTTTCATTAATTCGCCGATTCACTAACGGACGCTGACGTAAATTCGCTAGTGTTACTTCGCACCCTTACGCCTGGCAAATTTGCCCAACGGACCGACAGTGAACGGACTACGCAAATTCACTGACGCGCGAATTATTCTGAACGCTACCTTTTACGCCAGACTTCCTTCGCCATCTCAGACCAGGCGAAGTGCAATAGAGTAGATAGGGATTGCTTCAAAAAAAGTTAAAAAGTTTTCTAAGTCCCAAAAAACGCTGGCGTTTTCTCTTTTTTTATGGGTGATAGGCTGAAAAAGATCAAAAAAAATTTTGGGGCTACCCTCCTTCCCCCCTACATTTCCTTACTCATGGCACCTTAACTATACAGTGGGCACATGTGTAGGGCAAAATAAACATTTTATTTGCTGTTTTGAAGGTTTCCCAGGCTTGTGTAGTGATGCTACATATACCTCCATTGTAACTTCAATTTGGCGCCATATGCAAATTAATGATCGCTAGTGTAACTTCGCTTTGCTTGGCGAATTAACGCTAGCGCAACTTCGCAACCTTATGCTTCCCCTGAGCGCAACTTCGGATTTTAGTGAATTTGCGTAGCGCTGGTGAAAATACGCCTGGCGAAGTGCGGCGAAGCGGACTCTGGTGCAACTACGAATCTTAGTGAATTTGCCCCAAAGTGTCCTTCTAGCAAAAATAATTGAAGATACAAAAAAGCCTGCTCATTAATTGAGAATGTTGACCTTTCAATAAACGGCAAAGACTCCTAACAAGCTACATGAGCAGTTCTCCTTAAAATGAACTTACTATGAAGGCGAAGCAAAATACAAAAAAATAGGAAAAGAGTCTTGTTTTTTACCCAAAATGCAAACATCCTTTTCCTAGAAGTGTAGTGTTATTGCTACTGATGTAAAAAAGCAAAAGTTGGAAGTACAATAATTTGCACAAGTTTTGGACATGGGGCAAATTCACTAACCTCCAGTTGTAGATTTGCCAGGACAAGGCCAATTCACTAAAATCCAAAGTTGCGTTCAGGGCGCTGAACTCTGACGAAGTCATGCTAGCGTTACTGCGCGAAGCGTAGTTGCGCTAGCGTTGCCTAATTTGCATATGGCGGGAAATTAAAGTTCAATGGATTTACATGTTGCAGCCAATACATTACACTACACAAGCCCGGGAAACCTTAATAAAATAAAGTTGTTGTATTGCCCTACACATGAGCCCAGTGTATAGTTTATGTGCCATATGTTAGGAAATGTAGGGGGAAGCCAGTTACACCAAAAAAAAATTACGCTATTTTTCAGCCTATTACCATGAAAAAAGAAAATACGCTAGCGTTTTTTGGGACTTAGAAATAATTTCAACTATTTTTTTAGGAACTCCTATCTACTCTATTGCACTTCGCCTGGTCTGAGGTGGGGAAGGCAAGTCTGGTGCAAGAGGTAACGTGCAGTAAAATCCGCATCTTAGTGAATTTGCATAATGACGTCCATTAGTATGAGCGCAAATTCGCCAGGCGTTAGGGAGTGAAGTAGAGTCTATCTCATTCTCTAGTGAAGTTACGCCAGTGACCATTAGTACATTGGGCGAAGTACCGAAATGACATCACACTGGTGAATTTTTGCCCGCATTAGTCACTTGACCCTTTAGTATATTTGCCCCCATTAGTGTAGACTCCAACTGCGTGATATCCAGGTAATGCAACTTTGAACACAGCATACATAGGAAATCTGGACATGCTCCTTGGCTTGTGGCCCAGAAATATAAGTAGAGTCTGAGAGAGAGAGAATGCTACATTTCTACTTGGACAGACATTACCTGAAGGCTTCAGGAAGAAGTGGAGGAGGCCTCATGATAGATATACAAATTAAATCCTTTGAAACCAATGGGGCTCTTTAAGTAATTTGTTCACATCCCATTCATAAGGGCCATGTATAAAATGCAAAGCCCGCCCACACCTAGTTACGTTAGTGCATGTTGGGGAGGTCCCCAAGCATTTTGGCTTAAGACATATTAGTGACTGTGTATGTGGGGTGATAATTGAAGGAGGTTGTGCAAGAACTAGGGTGAGGTTGACGCCCAACTTGGTATCAGGAGTACTGAGAATAAATGTGCAATAATACTCGGTAGATTCTGGAATGAGACAAAGATGTAGGTGGAGCTGGACTAGAACTAACTAACAATCTGAGGAGATGCAAGAATCAGATGGAATTAGTGGTGGGCAGAAGATGCCACAGGGTAGAGAATTGAGAGGACCAGGATGGTTGCCTTCAGAGGAAACTAGGATTTAAGAATAAAGGACGTGGAGGTCAGAATTGTACAGAGAAAGATGATATACAAGTGCAATATAATTATTCCCTGGTCTTTGCCCTGTCTCTACAAGGGCATTTATGGTGTGTGGGGTTGAATTACCATGAAGCTTTTTTATGAGATGATCTATATGGATGATCAACCATTCATTTTCCTGCAATGTATGTGGATTCCCAAACAATCCTTTGGAATAATCAGATCCTAATCCTATTTTATATCATTACTGAGAATAAAAATATGGTCGGATGGGGGCTTCTCTTGTACTGTTACAATATGTGGCACTTTATGCCCTAGATATTATCTGAGCCTGGGAATAAAGAAGGAAGGGATAATTGGGTCAGTCCATCTCACAACATTGTCTGAAAGTCAGTTGTTCACTTGGGCTTATTTCTAATTAACATTTCCAGGCCCACCTTCAGAAATGTTGGGTCCTGTATTACTTATTTAAATCTCTCGTCACCCTGGGGGGCAAATTATGAGTCCAGGTCACTGCTTCCTTGGCCCCTGAATGGTTGGCCCAGTCAATTATGTAGAACAAGGGCCCAATAAAAAAATGTAAATTGTCCAGCTCAGTAGAATGGCTAGTAACACCCCTGACCCACCATGACCAGGCCTAGTTACCAGCAATCACGCTCACTATCACTTCAACCTCCACCGACCCTCACGACCCCATGCCTTATGCCCCACAAAATAAGAACTTCTTGTCAGTTGGACAGCCCTGTACTAGATTATGTATCATCACGGATGTTACATGTTGCTTTTTTGTCATTTCCTTAGATTGAACACAGTTTTGATGAAGAAGTTGAGGCATTAAAGAAGCATTGGTGGACATGCGATGGGCCCTGCCAAAAAGTAGTGAAAAGGACAAGAAATATGGTGCCCTCCTCCAAGGAACGCTGGTTCCGAGAGCATGAGCAGACATGTGGAGGAAATTTCATAAAGACCTCTGAGCCTGAAGTACCTGCACGGAAAAAAAGACAATTCAAAAAGACCCCTGAGTCTGAGGGTCCTGCAGGGAAGAAAAGGAAAACCTAGGCTGTATCATCACTGTAAATGCTAAGCCAGAGGCAAATCAGCTCAGCTGATAGGAGCTTTCAAGAAAATATTGGTTCCACTAGAGAACTGGCATGAGATGTGAAACAAAAAAGCTCCCGAAATTTCTATCTGTAAGTATCAATCATCCCATAAATTAAAGGTCATGGCTTCCTCTGTATGACATTGTACAATAAATAATAGGAGGCTCTACCCAGTTGTGCCACCCTCATACCCAAGCACCAACTTTCCCACTCATATCCCCCAGTCACTGCATAAGGGGTAATTGTGTGACCCTTTTGATACTCTAGTTTATATTTCTTTACTGGAAGATTTGATTTGGTGGGCTATTTAGATTCCAGGACTTATTGATAGCTATACCTCAAATCCCAGGTTTTCTTTATATATAAAACAATATTGACTTTAAACTTTGGCAATTCTAAATAATACAGAAGGTCTGCTCCCTGGACCCCATGCCCAGTATTGGCAACAATTCTGCATTTGTCCTTTATTGTATTGTGCCCCTCTTGTATATGCGTTTGTGCCTATTACTTTCTTTCATTCATTGCTTTTGTTTTCTTACCATTAGGTCACCAGAGCAGCCAAACGGATACAACCCTGGCAGTAAACCTGTGTACAACAGAGATTCCTTCTTCAGTACATTCCTTTCGATGAGGTGACATCTGTACTGGTTAGCGCCAGGAGAAAGAACTGTTAAAAGAAGAAAGCTTGGCAAAAATTCTCACCGAAAGACCCACCGCAGCTTTATTGAGGAGATCCTCCAGATGGCCAACTCTTCTCAACCTTCTTCTACCATTTGTGTCCAATTGTTTTGGATCACCAGTTTTATATTTTATCTTGTCATCTGTATTCTAAATACCTTGTATAAATAAATGTAATGTTTTATTTAATCACCTTTTTGTCTCACTGTCTGTGTGTAAGAAGAATATGTATGTATGAAACATAGGGCTGGGAACCAAGAAGATTGGGTTTACATGAAGAGGGACAAGGGCATTAATAGGATATATTAGAGGTCTCTTTAAAAGGTTCATTTTAGGTCAATCTATCCTTCTCACTAAAACTTTCTCAGCATGGATGTGCCCTGCATAACATCAAACATTTGGATGCACATTTATTTTTTAAAGCAAAATAAATTGAAGATACAAAAAAGCCTACTCATTAATTGAGAATGTTGACCTTTCAATAAACAGCAAAGACTCCTAACAAGCTACATGAGCAGTTCTCCTTAAAATGAACTTACTATGAAGGCAGTGCAAAATACAAAAAAATAGGAAAAGAGTCTTGTTTTTTACCCAAAATGCAAACATCCTTTTCCTAAGTGTAGTGTTATTGCTACTTAGGTAAACCAGAGCAAATGTTGGCACCGGAAACAGGAAGTACAATAATTTGCACAAGTTTTGGACATGGGGCAAATTCACTAACCTCTCACTCTCAGCGCAACACTTCAGCAGGCGTAGATTCACCAGGACAAGGCCAATTCACCAAAATCCGTAGTTGCATCCAAGGCACAGAACGCTGGCGAAGTTGCCCTAGCGTTACTGCGTCAAGTGAAGCGAAGTTGCGCTAATACATTACACTACACAAGCCCGGGAAACCTTAATAAAATAAAGTTGTTGTGTTGCCCTACGCATGAGCCCAGTGTATAGTTTATGTGCCATATGTTAGGAAATGTAGGGGGGAAGCCAGTTACCCCAAAAAAAAGTTTACGCTATTTTTCAACCTGTCACCCTGAAAAAGGAAAATACGCTAGCGTTTTTTGGGACTTAGAAAAATTTTTTTTAGGTACTCCTAGCTACTCTGTTGCACTTCGCCTGGTCTGAGGTGGGGAAGGCAAGTCTGGCGCAAGAGGTAACATTCAGTAAAATCCGTATCTTAGTGAATTTGCGTAGTGACATCCATTAGCCAGAGCGCAAATTCGCCAGGCGTTAGGGAGCGAAGTACCACTAGAGTCTATCTCCTTCACCAGTGACCGTTAGTACATCAGCGAAGTACCAAAATGACATTACACTGGCAATTTATTGAACGCGTTAGTCAATTGGCCCTTTAGTAAATTTGCCCCCATTAGTGTAGACTTCAACTGCGTGATATCCAGGTAATGCAACTTTGAACACAGCATACATAGGAAATCTGGACATGCTCCGTGACTTGTGGCCCAGAAATATAAGTAGAGTCTGAGAGAGAGAGAGAGAGAGAGAGAGAGAGAGAATGCTACATTTCTACTTGGACAGACATTACCTGAAGGCTTAAGGAAGAAGTGGAGGAGGCCTCATGATAGATATACAAAATAAATCCTTTGAAACCAATGGGGCTCTTTAAGTAATTTGTTTACATCCCATAGAGCTAAGGGCCATGTATAAAACGCAAGGCCCGCCCACACCTAGTTACGTTACTGCATGTTGGGGAGGTCCCCCAGCATTTTGGCTTAAGACATATCAGTGACTGTGTAAGTTGGGGTGATAATTGAAGGATGTTGTGCAAGAACTAGGGTGAGGTTGATGCCCAACTTGGTATCAGGAGTACTGAGAATAAATGTGCAATAATACTCGGTAGATTCTGGAATGAGACAAAGATGTAGGTGGAGCTGGACTAGAACTAACTAACAGTCTGAGGAGATGCAAGAATCAGATGGAATTAGTGGTGGGCAGAAGATGCCACAGGGTAGAGAAGTGAGAGGACCAGGATGGTTGCCTTCAGAGGAAACTAGGACTACGCAGAATAAAGGATGTGGAGGTCAGAACTGCACAGAGAAAGATGATATACAAGGGCAGCATAATTATTCCCTGGTCTTTGCCCTGTCTCTACAAGGGCCTTTATGGTGTGTGGGGTTGAATTACCATGAAGCTTTCTTTATGGGATGATCTATATGGATGATCAACCATTCATTTTCCTGCAATGTATGTGGATCCCCAAACAATCCTTTGGAATAGTCAGATCCTAATCCTATTTCATATTGTTACTGAGAATAAAAATATGGTAGGATGGGGGCTTCTGTTGTACTGTTACATTATGTGGCACTTTATTCCCTAGATATTATCTGAGCCTGGGAATAAAGAAGGAAGGGATAATTGGATCAGTCCACCTCACAACGTTGTCTGAAAGTCAGTTGTTCACTTGGGCTTATTTCTAATTAACATTTGCCAGGCCCACCTTGAGAAATGTTGGGTCCTGTATTACAAGTTATGAGTCCAGGACACTGCTTCCTTGGTCCCTGAATGGTTGGCCCAGTCAATTATGTAGAACAAGGGCCCAATAAAAAAATGTAACTTGTCCAGCTCAGTAGAATGGCTAGTAACACCCCTGACCCACCATGACCAGGCCTAGTTACCAGCAATCACGCTCACTATCTAGTCAACCTCCACCCACCCTCACATCCCCATGCCTTATGCCCCACAGAATAAGAGCTTCTTGTCTGTCCAGGCTATAATGTTGTTGTCATTCTTAATTTTAATTCCTTTCTGCTCAGGCCCTCTCCTATTTACTTTTCGGTCTCTCATTTGAACCATTGCCTGGTTGCTTGGGTAAACTGGACCCTAGCAACCAGATAGCTACTGAGATTCCACACGGGAGAGCTGCTGAACAAAAAGCGAAATAATCCAAAAACACAAAATGTTTAAAATGAAAACCAACTGCAAGCTGTCTACAATCAATGTCTACATCATAACGGTTTATTTGAACAGTCCTATTGTATAGTTGTTTTGTACATATATTTTCAAAATGGCTAAAAATCTACTATGCAAAGTAGCCCTACATTCCTATATAACCCAGCATGCTACTTTATGCTGAAACATAATGCAGAGGCGGGGCCAATTGCACTTGCAAGGATGGTTTCCATGACGCAGCGCATGACATCACAATAAGATCTACCAGCATCATACACTGACTGGTAAACAACTTCAGTTCGTGACACGTGACGCTAGCGATCAGCAGCCATCATGAGTCAAGAGCGAAATCAAACTTCAAATACTAATTATCAATCTTCAAAATCTCATCATGAAAACCAACGTGCCTCAAGTCCCACTCCAACAGACCAGCCTCCAAAAAGCCATCCATCTATAGTCGATCCTATTTGGGAAATTATCGACCCAAAGCCAAACCTCCAGGATCTGTTTGATGAATTCAGAGAGACCATCTTCCTCGGCATATTACCTGAGCTTAAAGTCAAGTGGAGCAGGAAGATGACTCGGTAAGTCATGAGGGTTGCGACCCAAAACAAACACACATGGAACACCCCCAAATTCCTTTGCAGCTACAATACCCAACTTTCCACAGTTGGGATAGAGTTGGGATAGAGTTGGATAGAGGATAGGCTTCACAAAAATAACTCAACCCAAACTTATTTCACAATATCACAAAATATATTTTACTTTATCCAATAGAGATATAAGAATATGCGGCTGCTGGCAATATCAGATACAGATACAATATTAGATACAGAAAATGACCAGTTTTGACAGTTGCTGTTTGGCAGTTGGGAATTCAAACTGTTGCTTCATGCAGGAGTCAGTTACCCAAAGAAATCCCTAAGTCTACTGCAATGTATGAGAGAAAGCTGTGTATGTCTAGTATATGTGCATCTATAGAAGTATCTACAAAATAGTACATATATACATTCTACGTGGACTGCCATTCTATTTATTGTACAGGTATGGGATCTGTTCTCCAGAATGCTCAGGATCGGGGGTATTCCAGATAACAGATCTTTCTGTAATTTGAATCTTTAAAGCTTAAGTCTACTAGAAATTTAAGTAAATATTAAATAAACCCTATAGGCTGGTTTTGCCTCCAATAAGGGTTAATTATATCTTAGTTGGGATCAAGTACAAGCAGCTGTTTTATTATTACACAGAAAATGTTGATTAGCTGGATAAAATGGAGTCTATGGCAGATGGCCTTTCCATAATACAGAACTTTCTGAATAACGGATCCAATACATGTACATACATGATAACAGCATACATTATGGTTTTAGTAAAAAGTGTGGACAGAAAGATTTTTTCCAAATGTCCCAAGAAGCAGGAAGTTTTTGGGAAGTGCCACATGTGGGTAACAGATCGATCGTCACTTAATATCTACATTTTTTTCCTAGATCGTCTGGACAATGCGTTCATTCTATGAATGAGAATGGGGATTGCAAAGGATGCGTAATAGAACTGAGCCAACCAATCCTTGAATTACGGCCTAGAAGGGATACAGTGGAAGTAAGTGTTTTGTTTTATAAGTATTAGATAACTTAAGCTTTGCATGCTGTAAGACAGTGATCCCCAACCAGTAGCTTGTGAGCAACATGTTGCTTTCCAACCCCTTGGATGTTGCTCTCAGGGTCTTCAAATCAGGTGCTTATTGTTGAATTCCAGGCTTTAAAGCAAGTTTCAATTGCATAAAAACTAAGTATAGTGCCAAGTAGAGCTTCTTGTAGGCTGCCAGTCCACATAGGGGCTACCAAATAGCCAATCACAGCCCTTATTTGGCACCCAAGGGACTTTTTCATGCTTGTGTTGCTCCCCAACTCTTTTTACATTTGAATGTGGCTCACAGGTTAAAAAGGTTGGGGACCCCTGCTGTAAGAGAACCCAGTTGCCTGTATCAAGTATTTTAGTAACTGTGTTTAATATTCCCTGCAGTCTCTCCTTCATGAGATGATCCATGCCTTCCTATGTGCCAGAAACCAGAGAGACCCAGACGACCCGCATGGGGAAAACTTCCTAAAGATAATGGAGGTCATCAATAGAAAGGTCGGCACAAATATAACGGTAAGTGATTTATTACAATACGGTATTTGAATTAAATATAAATATATATTTATATATATACTAGATTATGTATCATCACTGATCTTACATGTTGTTTTCTTGTCATTTCCTTAGATTGAACACAGTTTTGATGAAGAAGTTGAGGCATTAAAGAAGCATTGGTGGACATGCGATGGGCCCTGCCAAAAAGTAGTGAAAAGGACAAGAAATATGGTGCCCTCCTCCAAGGAACGCTGGTTCCGAGAGCATGAGCAGACATGTGGAGGAAATTTCATAAAGACCTCTGAGCCTGAAGTACCTGCACGGAAAAAAAGACATTTCAAAAAGACCCCTGAGTCTGAGGGTCCTGCAGGGAAGAAAAGGAAAACCTAGGCTGTATCATCACTGTAAATGCTAAGCCAGAGGCAAATCAGCTCAGCTGATAGGAGCTTTCAAGAAAATATTGGTTCCACTAGAGAACTGGCATGAGATGTGAACCAAAAAAGCTCCCGAAATTTCTCACTGTAAGTATCAATCATCCTACAAATGAAAGGGCTGCCATGGCTTCCTCTGTATGACATTGTACAATAAATAATAGGAGGCTCTACCCAGTTGTGCCACCCTCATACCCAAGCACCAACTTTCCCACTCATATCCCCCAGTCACTGCATAAGGGGTAATTGTGTGACCCTTTTGATACTCTAGTTTATATTTTTTCCTGGAAGATTTGATTTGGTGGGCTATTTAGATTCCTGGTCTTATTGATAGCTATACCCAAAATCCCAGGCTTTCTTTATATATAAAACAAAACTGACTTTCAACTTAACAATTCTAAATAATGCAGAAGGGCTGCTCCCTGAACCGTACGCCCAGTATTGGCGCCAATTCTGCATTTGTCCTTTATTGTATTGTGCCCCTCTTGTATATGCGTTTGTGCCTATTACTTTCTTTCATTCATTGCTTTTGTTTTCTTACCATTAGGTCACCAGAGCAGCCAAACAGATACAACCCTGGCAGTAAACCTGTGTACAACGGAGATTCCTACTTCAGTACATTCCTTTCAATGAGGCGACATCTGTACTGGTTAGCGCCAGGAGAAAGAAGTGTTAAAAGAAGAATGCTTGGCAAAAATTCTCACCGAAGGACCCACCGCAGCTTTATTGAGGAGATCCTCCAGATGGCCAACTCTTCTCAACCTTCTTCTACCATTTCTGTTCAATTCTTTTGGATCACCAGTGTTATAATTTATCTTGTTGTCTGTAGTCTAAATACCTTGTATAAATAAATAAATAAAATGTTTTATTTAATAACCTTTTTGTCTCACTGTCTGTGTGTAAGAAGAGTATGTATGTATGTAACATAGGGCTCAGAACCAAGGAGATGCATTGGGTTTGCATGAAGAGGGACAAGGACATTAGTTGGACATATTAAAGGTCTCTTGAAAAGGTTCATTTTAGGTTAATTTATCCTTATCACTAAAACTTTCTTGACATCCCATCATGCTAAGGGCCATGTATAAAACATGTTGGGGAGGTCCCCCAGCATTTTGGCTAAAGACATGTTAGTAACCCTTTTAAGTGGGGATGATTGAAGGATGTTGTGCAAGAACTAGGGTGAGGTTGATGCCCAACTTGGTATAAGGAGGCTAAGGGAATCTTGGCATCAATGTCTGAAGAGAAAATATTACCAAAAAGCCATCTATATGGTGAAGGGTACATTGTCCTACATAACATTTCACATAGCACAATTGCATGACATCCCTGGAGAAGTTCTGGACAAAGTGCGTTGAACCTGTTCTTCTGGCTTATGGAGGTTAGATGTACTATATGTGGAATAGGCTTCCTCCAAATCTGGTGGAGACCAATTCAGTAGAAGAATTCCAACAGGCACTGTATAGATACAGAATTAAATCTGCAGACCAGATGGAGCAACAGGTAACTGCCATAAAAATAAATGCGTCAGTGTTTTTATTGTCATATGTCTGGGGTTATTTATCAAAGGTCATGTTTTAGAGCTTTGTGAGGTTTTTTATACCTCGATTGAACTCACAACCCAGATGTTTTCTTATTTAATAAAAAAAATCAAATCAGTGAATTCGGGGTGAAAAAGTCAAAAACTCTTATTAATCGAGTTTTTAGCAAGAAAAAATTGAATTCCTCAAATTAATTGAGCTTTCAAGAGAAACCCACCAAAAGAAAAAAAAAACCAACATCATAAAGGCTACATACATCTTCAGACGGTTGAATGGTTTTCCAATTTAAGCTATTTACAGCTTCAGGGTATAATAAATCTTGGAAAATTGAGAGCTCCCTTCTAATTCATACCGACATGTATTATTAAAGTTTTATATATTAATCTACAAGGAGCACACATATTTTAAGATCTTCAGAGCCACATATCAGACTTCAGTGAGGTTCATTAGATGGTAAGGGAGATAAGTATCTACCCTTGCACTGGAAACAGCTAAGTCAATCCCTGCTGCTAATCCATCATGGAAAAATGAATGCGCTGTACCCAGGGCATGTTCCCGAGGACATTCTGCCAGCTGATCCGCTGCCTGGAAAATCAGAACCGAGTCTCAAAACACAGGACAGGTGTAAGACGGCTGTATCTGTATTTACAAGGCCATGGGTATGTCAAGACATTTCACAGGATAAACACGCTGTGTGTAATTTTAATTATGACTTCATTAACTGCAATGGTTCAATAAGAACATTTAAAGAGACAGTAATATAAAAGAGAGTTTGTGGGGAAATATTTAAAAAATTAAGATGGATTATAGTAAATATGTAGGACTTTAAGACATATATGGGCATATTTTGGTGGATAGCCTTCTATCCCATGTATAAAGGCTAAATATTGGCCTACTAGATGGATACCTGCTTTGCTCTTGATTAGATATTGATCAAACAGAATGGATAATCCAAAGAACCATGGTGGCAGGATTGACGTTAGAGAAATTCCTAATTAAATTTAGGCTCACTCACTTGGGAGTTGAGTTGGGTTGAGGAGCGCACGGGGATTGTTTATGAAGTGTAGACCCCTTAAAGAAGTGAAGTTTCTAAAGGCGCAGCAGTTTGGAAACCAGAAAAATATTTTTTCAGTTTTCCATTCAGTAAATAACCAAGGGTGATTGCACAGCAGGATAAGACAAGGTGGAGATCGTCTGCTTAATTTAGAAATGTGTCGCATAAGACTTGGCATTACTCCTGGGTAACAGGATCTGGGTTAGGTTAAGAAACAAGACCGGTTACTAATGAAGTTGCTAGCTCTGAGCTACAGTTTGTAACCAGTGTTTAAAGAAATAAATATACTGCTGATTTAAGTAGTCTAAGGCATGTTGCAGTTGGTCTTTTTTGTAGAAATATTCATCTAACAATTCTGCCCCTTACATGTAAAATGCTTTCTAGTTGGGAGATCCATGCTTTAAAAGGATCTAAACAAAAATCAGCCTGTGAACTCCACTGGACAGAATCTGCCCAGAGGGGTAAGTAAAGGCTTAAGGTCCCCATAGATGCAAACATTTCTCTTGCAGAACAGCCAAATTCAAATAAATGATTAAAGGGAATTTGAAATTAAATCATTGCCCTTTGTAGGTTTGCTTTAGTGTTTCCTGGGTGCTATTTAGTATTGATTCCTGTTGTGATTCCTGCCTGTCTGACCATTGTAACCTCTGCTATTCTGACCTGTGCCTGTCCGACCATTCTAATCTCTGCTATTCTGACCTGTACCTGTCCGACCATTGTAATCTCTGCTATTCTGACCTGTGCCTGTCCGACCATTCTATTCTCTGCTATTCTGACCTGTGCCTGTCCGACCATTCTAATCTCTGCTATTCTGACCTGTGCCTGTCCGACCATTCTAATCTCTGCTATTCTGACCTGTGCTTGTCCGACCATTCTAATCTCTGCTATTCTGACCTGTGCCTGTCCGACCATTCTAATCTCTGCTATTCTGACCTGTGCTTGTCCGACCATTCTAATCTCTGCTATTCTGACCTGTGCCTGTCCGACCATTCTAATCTCTGCTATTCTGACCTGTGCTTGTCCGACCATTCTAATCTCTGCTATTCTGACCTGTGCTTATCCGACCATTCTAATCTCTGCTATTCTGACCTGTGCCTGTCCGACCATTCTAATCTCTATTCTGACCTGTGCCTGTCTGACTATTCTGATCTCTGATATTCTGACCTGTGCTTGTCCAACCATTCTAATCTCTGCTATTCTGACCTGTGCCTGTCCGACCATTCTAATCTCTGCTATTCTGACCTGTGCCTGTCCGACCATTCTAATCTCTGCTATTCTGACCTGTGCCTGTCCGACCATTCTAATCTCTGCTATTCTGACCTGTGCCTGTCCGACCATTCTAATCTCTGCTATTCTGACCTGTACCTGTCCGACCATTCTAATCTCTGCTATTCTGACCTGTGCCTGTCCGACCATTCTAATCTCTGCTATTCTGACCTGTGCTTGTCCGACCATTCTAATCTCTGCTATTCTGACCTGTGCCTGTCCGACCATTCTAATCTCTGCTATTCTGACCTGTGCCTGTCCGACCATTCTAATCTCTGCTATTCTGACCTGTGCTTGTCCGACCATTCTAATCTCTGCTATTCTGACCTGTGCCTGTCCGACCATTCTAATCTCTGCTATTCTGACCTGTGCTTGTCCGACCATTCTAATCTCTGCTATTCTGACCTGTGCCTGTCCGACCATTCTAATCTCTGCTATTCTGACCTGTGCCTGTCCGACCATTCTAATCTCTGCTATTCTGACCTGTGCCTGTCCGACCATTCTAATCTCTGCTATTCTGACCTGTGCCTGTCCGACCATTCTAATCTCTGCTATTCTGACCTGTGCCTGCCCGACCATTCTAATCTCTGCTATTCTGACCTGTGCCTGTCCGACCATTCTAATCTCTATTCTGACCTGTGCCTGTCCGACCATTCTAATCTCTATTCTGACCTGTGCCTGTCTGACTATTCTGATCTCTGATATTCTGACCTGTGCTTGTCCGACCATTCTGAACTCTGTTACTCTGACCTGTGCCTGCCTGACCATTCTGATTATCTTCATGGATTTGACCTTTGCCTGTCCGACTACGCTTGAATTCTGCCCGCACCGACCTGGCTTGTCTGACTAGGTTTTGGTCTACACCTGAACTGTACCTCTCCTCCAAAACCTTGCTAACCATCGTGCCCCTTTGCTCCTCCAGAACCGTTAGCTTGGCTCCTCTCTTATTAAGACCTGGCGGCATCCAATTAGCCGAGGGCTCCTCCGGAGTGAAAGGCGGCTGTTAAAGGCGGAAGCAAGAGCCGAGACCAGGGAGCCTAGCGTTGGTTCTGGATTTAGGGTGCCGTTCGTGGCCTAATTAGTGTTGCCACCTGGACGGTATTTTGGTTGATTCCAATGTTATTAATAGGAGAAATAGATAAATCTATAGGAAGGCCTGTATTTTTTCCCGGAAAAGTTGGCATCCCTACGCGGCCTAATAAATTGGCGATGTCCCTGCGGATTGTCATTTTGGCGAATTTTCGCATGCACTTGCCCTTTAGTAAATCTGTAAAAGTGTAAACGATGACTTTTAGTCAGTCCTCAGATAAATAATGGATCTGTGTGGAAAGAAAACGAATTGTTCAGCTAATAAATGTTGCTTCATGTTTTATTTCATTCAATGTAACAGGACTTCATTTTTATTTTTTTTATTTTTTGGTCAAGCAAAGTAATGACGAGTTCTGTGGGCATATTAGGGGCTGGTGTGGCGTAGAAAACAGCATCCAACCTACAGGAAAGCCTAGAAACATTAGATTGTACATGCTGACTGACCACTGTATATTATATTACATTATCACGCCCACACCAGGCGGCGACGTAATGCGTCGCGGCGCTTACGCGTAGCCGTGACGTCAATCTCGCGCGATGAGACTTGGACGGGAGGCTGCAGTAAACATCTCTGCGGGAGGAGTAAGTAGCGATTGGGAAAGTGCTTCGTAACGGGACTGGTGGGCGGTGGGTATTTGTTTGGATTAAGCGGGTGTCGCTTCTGTCCGTTTTGGGGAGGGCGGGAGCTGTGGAGCCGACATGTTATTATCACCTCACACACAAACTGCTTTCATTTCATTGCTGCTGCTTTTGTCACAGAAGTGAGAGTTGTAAGTTGTATAGGGATTGGATAGTCTAAACTCTTCCCTATTCAACTTCTGTGGCCTCCCTGCAAACTTAAACCACTGGCCGACCCCTTCCCTGGTGACTCTCCTGTCTAAATCACATTTGTTTCTCTTTTACACTCAATAAAGGACACGGGCTTTAGAAACAAAACGAGCAGGAGCTTCTGGATCACAGTAGCTTTATAAGAGACATGTGAGACCTACACTGAGAGACATGTGAGACTGTCCCTACACTGAGAGACATGTGAGACTGTCCCTACACTGAGAGACATGTGAGACTGTCCCTACACTGAGAGACATGTGAGACTGTCCCTACACTGAGAGACATGTGAGACTGTCCCTACACTGAGAGACATGTGAGACCTACACTGAGAGACATGTGAGACCTACACTGAGAGACATGTGAGACTGTCCCTACACTGAGAGACATGTGAGACTGTCCCTACACTGAAAGACGTGTGAGACTGTCCCTACACTGAGAGACATGTGAGACTGTCCCTACACTGAGAGACGTGTGAGACTGTCCCTACACTGAGAGACATGTGAGACTGTCCCTACACTGAGAGACATGTGAGACTGTCCCTACACTGAGAGACGTGTCAGACTGTCCCTACACTGAGAGACATGTGAGACTGTCCCTACACTGAGAGACATGTGAAGCTGTCCCTACACTGAGACATGTGAGACTGTCCCTACACTGAGAGACATGTGAGACTGTCCCTACACTGAGAGACCTGTCAGACTGTCCCTACACTGAGAGACATGTGAGACTGTCCCTACACTGAGAGACATGTGAGACTGTCCCTACACTGAGACATGTGAGACTGTCCCTACACTGAGAGACATGCGAGACTGTCCCTACACTGAGAGACATGTGACACTGTCCCTACACTGAGAGACATGCGAGACTGTCCCTACACTGAGAGACATGTGAGACTGTCCCTACACTGAGAGACATGTGAGACTGTCCCTACACTGAGAGTTATGTGAGACTGTCCCTACACTGAGACCTGTCAGACTGTCCCTACACTGAGAGACATGTGAGACTGTCCCTACACTGAGAGACATGTGAGACTGTCCCTACACTGAGAGACATGTGAGACTGTCCCTACACTGAGAGACATGTGAGACTGTCCCTACACTGAGAGACATGTGAGACTGTCCCTACACTGAGAGACATGTGAGACTGTCCCTACACTGAGAGACATGTGAGACTGTCCCTACACTGAGAGACATGCGAGACTGTCCCTACACTGAGAGACATGTGAGACTGTCCCTACACTGAGAGACGTGTGAGACCTACACTGAGAGACATGTGAGACCTACACTGAGAGACATGCGAGACTGTCCCTACACTGAGAGACATGTGACACTGTCCCTACACTGAGAGACATGCGAGACTGTCCCTACACTGAGAGACATGTGAGACTGTCCCTACACTGAGAGACGTGTGAGACCTACACTGAGAGACATGTGAGACCTACACTGAGAGACATGCGAGACTGTCCCTACACTGAGAGACATGTGACACTGTCCCTACACTGAGAGACATGTGAGACTGTCCCTACACTGAGAGACATGTGAAGCTGTCCCTACACTGAGAGACATGTGAGACTGTCCCTACACTGAGAGACATGTGAAGCTGTCCCTACACTGAGACATGTGAGACTGTCCCTACACTGAGAGACATGTGAGACTGTCCCTACACTGAGAGACCTGTCAGACTGTCCCTACACTGAGAGACATGTGAGACTGTCCCTACACTGAGAGACGTGTGAGACTGTCCCTACACTGAGAGACGTGTGAGACTGTCCCTACACTGAGACATGTGAGACTGTCCCTACACTGAGAGACATGTGAGACTGTCCCTACACTGAGAGACATGTGAGACTGTCCCTACACTGAGAGACATGTGAGACTGTCCCTACACTGAGAGACATGCGAGACTGTCCCTACACTGAGAGACATGCGAGACTGTCCCTACACTGAGAGACATGTGAGACTGTCCCTACACTGAGAGACGTGTGAGACCTACACTGAGAGACATGTGAGACCTACACTGAGAGACATGCGAGACTGTCCCTACACTGAGAGACATGTGACACTGTCCCTACACTGAGAGACATGTGAGACTGTCCCTACACTGAAAGACGTGTGAGACTGTCCCTACACTGAGAGACGTGTCAGACTGTCCCTACACTGAGACCTGTCAGACTGTCCCTACACTGAGAGACATGTGAGACTGTCCCTACACTGAGAGACATGTGAAGCTGTCCCTACACTGAGACATGTGAGACTGTCCCTACACTGAGAGACATGTGAGACTGTCCCTACACTGAGACATGTGAGACTGTCCCTACACTGAGAGACCTGTCAGACTGTCCCTACACTGAGAGACATGTGAGACTGTCCCTACACTGAGAGACGTGTGAGACTGTCCCTACACTGAGAGACGTGTGAGACTGTCCCTACACTGAGACATGTGAGACTGTCCCTACACTGAGAGACATGTGAGACTGTCCCTACACTGAGAGACATGTGAGACTGTCCCTACACTGAGAGACATGTGAGACTGTCCCTACACTGAGAGACATGTGAGACTGTCCCTACACTGAGAGACATGCGAGACTGTCCCTACACTGAGAGACATGTGAGACTGTCCCTACACTGAGAGACGTGTGAGACCTACACTGAGAGACATGTGAGACCTACACTGAGAGACATGCGAGACTGTCCCTACACTGAGAGACATGTGACACTGTCCCTACACTGAGAGACATGCGAGACTGTCCCTACACTGAGAGACATGTGAGACTGTCCCTACACTGAGAGACATGTGAGACTGTCCCTACACTGAGAGTTATGTGAGACTGTCCCTACACTGAGACCTGTCAGACTGTCCCTACACTGAGAGACATGTGAGACTGTCCCTGTGACAAATACTGAGTGTGACCAAAATCTCCTTCTACTGGTCCCACTTTATCCATAGCTAACTGACTAGTACACATTTAAACCAAGATGGTGTTTCTTCTTTGTTCTACTTTCCCGCCAAAAAACTTTAAACAAAGGAGCTCCCAGGATAGCCCTCCAGAAGAGCTGGACAACCCCCTCCAAGGTATTTCCCCCTCCCCTAATGATGCAGCAGGGCCCCTGCCAATCAGACCTGCTTGGGTGGGGTTAACCAGAAGCAAGGCCGGCCTCCCAGCCAATCAACTCTAGGGGGTGGGGAAAAGGCCAGGTATACCAGAGGGGAGGGCTAGAGAGTTGTTGTTGTTCGTCTGGGGTGTAACCTGGCTGCGGCAGGTCACCCTCCTCTGCGGTTCCTTGGAGTTTATCCTAGCTGAGGCAAGAAGACTCCCTCCAACAGTTTGGATCTCCCTACCTCCCAGAGGACTGCTTATACCTGGATCCCCTTGAGGTATGGTTATTCTGTGGATTCACCCAAAGGCACTTTGCTCCTTACCCCTTTGAAATTGCCCAAAGGAACTCCCTGACTTTGGATTTGGATTGGCCTGGAGGGCGTGTGCATCTTGGAGTGGATTGCTCCAAGGGAGGCTCTTTATTTCGGACCAGGAGTGTTTTGGGACTTGGGGGAGTTCACATGCTAATGCCGTGTTCCTGATCTACTGTTTGTTGTATATCGGAAATAAACCCCTGTGTAAACCCCTCTTAAAGGTGTGGTATTTCCCGGTGTGTGCTAGTTGGTCATACGTCACACGTTTACGTGACATTCTGGTGGCAAGCGGTGCGGATAATGGAAACTAGAACATCAGGGAACTTCGCAAACCTTACAGCTCAGGAGATTACTGAGCTCAGGCTACCAACGCTACAAAGGCTCTGCCACACATGCGGTATTGACACAGTGGGAAAGCGGAGACAGGAACTCATAGAACTTCTCACACACCATTCTCTACCTACCCAGGAAGGTGATGCCCAGGGTGACCCAGAAACCCCTGAGGAGGGAGAAGGAAGCTATAATTTGCACCAAGATGCAGCTGGGGAACCTGAGGACAACACCGTTACCTTGTTTCAGAAACACCTTGCTGCTATTGGTCCAGGGCTGACCCCAGCAGAACGGCTAGAGGTATTGCGCCTAACTATACAGGGAAATCAGCCTAGGAACTTGAGTTCTGGGCCCACAGCAGGGCCAACCATTGCACGACAGCCAGTTGTGAAACTGACTCATGCTGCCTTCCCTGCCTTTGATGAGTCTAAGCAGAGCATAGACAGCTTCCTTCGCTCCTTTGAAGGTTTATGTGAGGACCACCAAGTTCCCCAGGATGAGTGGGTGCTTATTTTGGCTGGTAAACTCACTGGTAAAGCTAGCGAAGTCTATTTGGAAATTCCATACCCCCAGCGAGCAAATTATTGGAAAGTGCGTCAGATTCTCCTCGCCAGCTACGCCATCACTCCAGACTTCTACAGAAGAGCTTTCCGCACCCGGCGTAAAGCCTCCCAAGAAACTCACCAGGATTACGGGAATAAGTTGCAGAGGGATTTCCGCAACTGGGTACGGGGGAATAAAGTTAATTCCCTTGAGGATTTGTGCCAGTTGATGCTAAAAGAACAATTCTTCGAAAACTGCTCCCTTGAAGTGCGACAATGGGTTGGGGACCGTAAGCCTGGTACCTTGGAGGAGGCCACCCAGTTAGCAGATGAGTACCTGGAGAATCGTGTCCAGTCCCAGCCACTTACCCTACCCCTGAGTCCTACAAACCACTCCTGTGAGGCTGATCGTACCCATGCTCTACATGCCAGCCATGTGACAGTCAGGGCCCTTCCAGATTCTAAACCAATTAGGATTCCTCGGGCCTGTTTTATTTGTGGTTGTACTACTCACTTACAGGCAACATGCCCACGCAGACTCCCTAACCTGACCCCAATAAGACTGCCACCTGCCAAATCTGCAAATATTTTATCACAGGGGGTCACTGAGTGTCAAGTGCAGGATGCCCAAGAGACTGGTCCCCATATCTACAGGAAGCAACAAGTGAATATTGATGCATCAGACCTAAAAGAATTTAGAGTGTCAGCAGTCAACTTGTGTGCCCCAAAAAGGTGGGAGAACAACTGTGCACCCAGGAGAGGACACAGGGGTGTTCCACAGACAAGACTGGAACATCAAACAAAACTTATAACCCCTACTCCAATTCATAGTAACAGATACAAAGTCACCAATTCTCCAAACTGCAAAGTCTACATTGGAAACCTTGGCAAGCATGGCCATAAGACTATATTGGAGCAGGCATTTGGATATTATGGCCCTTTACGTAGTGTGTGGGTGGCCAGGAGCCCCCCGGGTTTCGCATTTGTGGAATTTGAACACCCCAGAGATGCTGCTGATGCAGTACAAGAACTAAATAAACGGACTTTGTGTGGGCGTCAAGTTAAGGTCGAATTTGCATCCATAGACAGACAAAGTAGCAATAAGGCTCCTCAATCCCCATGCAAATGGCTCCCAACACAAAGCAGAATATGGACTGAGAGAAACAACTATGTCACCCAAAGATTTAATTGAGCCAGTGGGGCCTTCAAAGTGCAGCCGGGACTCACCCTACAAAGGGGATCCCCAGCAATGCACTTACTATGGGGGGGAAGAAATGTGACAAATACTGAGTGTGACCAAAATCTCCTTCTACTGGTCCCACTTTATCCATAGCTAACTGACTAGTACACATTTAAACCAAGATGGTGTTTCTTCTTTGTTCTACTTTCCCGCCAAAAAACTTTAAACAAAGGAGCTCCCAGGATAGCCCTCCAGAAGAGCTGGACAACCCCCTCCAAGGTATTTCCCCCTCCCCTAATGATGCAGCAGGGCCCCTGCCAATCAGACCTGCTTGGGTGGGGTTAACCAGAAGCAAGGCCGGCCTCCCAGCCAATCAACTCTAGGGGGTGGGGAAAAGGCCAGGTATACCAGAGGGGAGGGCTAGAGAGTTGTTGTTGTTCGTCTGGGGTGTAACCTGGCTGCGGCAGGTCACCCTCCTCTGCGGTTCCTTGGAGTTTATCCTAGCTGAGGCAAGAAGACTCCCTCCAACAGTTTGGATCTCCCTACCTCCCAGAGGACTGCTTATACCTGGATCCCCTTGAGGTATGGTTATTCTGTGGATTCACCCAAAGGCACTTTGCTCCTTACCCCTTTGAAATTGCCCAAAGGAACTCCCTGACTTTGGATTTGGATTGGCCTGGAGGGCGTGTGCATCTTGGAGTGGATTGCTCCAAGGGAGGCTCTTTATTTCGGACCAGGAGTGTTTTGGGACTTGGGGGAGTTCACATGCTAATGCCGTGTTCCTGATCTACTGTTTGTTGTATATCGGAAATAAACCCCTGTGTAAACCCCTCTTAAAGGTGTGGTATTTCCCGGTGTGTGCTAGTTGGTCATACGTCACACGTTTACGTGACAGTCCCTACACTGAGAGACCTGTCAGACTGTCCCTACACTGAGAGACATGTGAGACTGTCCCTACACTGAGACCTGTCAGACTGTCCCTACACTGAGAGACATGTGAGACTGTCCCTACACTGAGACCTGTCAGACTGTCCCTACACTGAGAGACATGTGAGACTGTCCCTACACTGAGACATGTGAGACTGTCCCTACACTGAGAGACCTGTCAGACTGTCCCTACACTGAGAGACATGTGAGACTGTCCCTACACTGAGACCTGTCAGACTGTCCCTACACTGAGAGACGTGTGAGACTGTCCCTACACTGAGACATGTGAGACTGTCCCTACACTGAGAGACATGTGAGACTGTCCCTACACTGAGAGTTATGTGAGACTGTCCCTACACTGAGAGACCTGTCAGACTGTCCCTACACTGAGAGACATGTGAGACTGTCCCTACACTGAGACCTGTCAGACTGTCCCTACACTGAGAGACATGTGAGACTGTCCCTACACTGAGACATGTGACACTGTCCCTACACTGAGACATGTGAGACTGTCCCTACACTGAGAGACCTGTGAGACTGTCCCTACACTGAGAGACATGTGAGACTGTCCCTACACTGAGAGACCTGTCAGACTGTCCCTACACTGAGAGACATGTGAGACTGTCCCTACACTGAGACCTGTCAGACTGTCCCTACACTGAGAGACATGTGAGACTGTCCCTACACTGAGACATGTGAGACTGTCCCTACACTGAGAGACCTGTCAGACTGTCCCTACACTGAGAGACATGTGAGACTGTCCCTACACTGAGACCTGTCAGACTGTCCCTACACTGAGAGACGTGTGAGACTGTCCCTACACTGAGACATGTGAGACTGTCCCTACACTGAGAGACGTGTCAGACTGTCCCTACACTGAGACCTGTCAGACTGTCCCTACACTGAGAGACATGTGAGACTGTCCCTACACTGAGACATGTGAGACTGTCCCTACACTGAGAGACCTGTCAGACTGTCCCTACACTGAGAGACGTGTGAGACTGTCCCTACACTGAGAGACGTGCGAGACTGTCTCTACACTGAGAGACATGTGAGACTGTCTCTACACTGAGAGACGTGTGAGACTGTCCCTACACTGAGAGACCTGTGAGACTGTCCCTACACTGAGAGACCTGTCAGACTGTCCCTACACTGAGAGACATGTGAGACTGTCCCTACACTGAGAGACCTGTCAGACTGTCCCTACACTGAGAGACATGTGAGACTGTCCCTACACTGAGAGACGTGTGAGACTGTCTCTACACTGAGAGACATGTGAGACTGTCTCTACACTGAGAGACATGTGAGACTGTCCCTACACTGAGAGACCTGTCAGACTGTCCCTACACTGAGAGACATGTGAGACTGTCCCTACACTGAGACCTGTGAGACTGTCCCTACACTGAGAGACATGTGAGACTGTCCCTACACTGAGAGACATGTGAGACTGTCCCTACACTGAGAGACGTGTGAGACTGTCTCTACACTGAGAGACATGTGAGACTGTCTCTACACTGAGAGACGTGTGAGACTGTCTCTACACTGAGAGACGTGTGAGACTGTCCCTACACTGAGAGACATGTGAGACTGTCCCTACACTGAGAGACGTGTGAGACTGTCCCTACACTGAGAGACATGCGAGACTGTCCCTACACTGAGAGACATGCGAGACTGTCCCTACACTGAGAGACATGCGAGATTGTCCCTACACTGAGAGACATGCGAGATTATCCCTACACTGAGAGACGTGTGAGACCTACACTGAGAGACATGTGAGACCTACACTGAGAGACATGTGAGACTGTCTCTACACTGAGAGACGTGTGAGACTGTCCCTACACTGAGAGACATGCGAGACTGTCCCTACACTGAGAGACATGCGAGACTGTCCCTACACTGAGAGACATGTGAGACTGTCCCTACACTGAGAGACATGTGAGACTGTCCCTACACTGAGAGACATGTGAGACTGTCCCTACACTGAGAGACATGTGAGACTGTCCCTACACTGAGACATGTGAGACTGTCCCTACACTGAGAGACATGTGAGACTGTCTCTACACTGAGAGACATGTGAGACTGTCCATACGCTGAGAGATATGTGAGACTGTCCCTATACTGAGAGTTATGCGAGACTGTCCCTACGCTGAGAGACATGTGAGACTGTCCCTACACTGAGAGATATGCGAGACTGTCCCTACACTGAGAGATATGCGAGACTGTCCCTACACTGATACACTGAGAGACATGCGAGACTGTCCCTACACTAAGAGACATGTGAGACTGTCCCTATGCTGAGAGTTATGTGAGACTGTCCCTACGCTGAGAGATATGTGAGACTGTCCCTACGCTGAGAGACATGTGAGACTGTCCCTACGCTGAGAGATATGTGAGACTGTCCCTATACTGAGAGTTATGTGAGACTGTCCCTACGCTGAGAGACATGTGAGACTGTCCCTACACTGAGAGACATGTGAGACTGTCCCTACGCTGAGAGACATGTGAGACTGTCCCTACACTGAGAGACATGTGAGACTGTCCCTACACTGAGAGACATGTGAGACTGTCCCTACACTGAGAGACATGTGAGACTGTCCCTACACTGAGAGACATGTGAGACTGTCCCTACACTGAGAGATATGTGAGACTGTCCCTACACTGAGAGATATGTGAGACTGTCCCTACGCTGAGAGACATGTGAGACTGTCCCTACGCTGAGAGTTATGTGAGACTGTCCCTATACTGAGAGTTATGTGAGACTGTCCCTACGCTGAGAGACATGTGAGACTGTCCCTACACTGAGAGACATGTGAGACTGTCCCTACGCTGAGAGACATGTGAGACTGTCCCTACACTGAGAGACATGTGAGACTGTCCCTACGATGAGAGACATGTGAGACTGTCCCTACGCTGAGAGATATGAGAGACTGTCCCTATACTGAGTTATGTGAGACTGTCCCTACGCTGAGAGATATGCGAGACTGTGCCTACACTGAGAGATATGCGAGACTGTCCCTACACTGAGAGATATGCGAGACTGTCCCTACACTGAGAGATATGCGAGACTGTCCCTACACTGAGAGACATGCTAGACTGTCCCTACACTGAGAGACATGCGAGACTGTCCCTACACTGAGAGACATGTGAGACTGTCTCTACACTGAGAGACGTGTGAGACTGTCCCTACACTGAGAGACCTGTGAGACTGTCCCTACACTGAGAGATATGCGAGACTGTCCCTACACTGAGAGACATGCGAGAATGTCCCTACACTGAGAGACATGCGAGACTGTCCCTATACTGAGAGTTATGTGAGACTGTCCCTACGCTGAGAGATATGTGAGACTGTCCCTACACTGAGAGATATGCGAGACTGTCCCTACACTGAGAGACATGCGAGAATGTCCCTACACTGAGAGACATGCGAGACTGTCCCTATACTGAGAGATATGTGAGACTGTCCCTACGCTGAGAGATATGTGAGACTGTCCCTACACTGAGAGATATGCGAGACTGTCCCTACACTGAGAGACATGTGAGACTGTCCCTACACTGAGAGGTTCCCTGTGAGAGCTGATGTAGAGCTGTTATACATTCCCATACATACATACATACATACATACTCTATGGCTCTCAGTGCTATGGAACTTGCCAGTGAGGTTGCTCTAACCTTGCTCCGTAAACTATTTGTGGGTCATGTTACATTATTGACTTAAGTTGGCCACAGACACAAAGATCCGATCGTACGAATCAACGTACGATCGGACTTTCCCATTTTCCAACCTGCCACTAACCATAAAGATCAAAGTAGAGAGAACAGATCAATTGTACGATATCTATGTCCAACCAAAGCTAGTGAAAATCGTACAATCGGCAATACACGCAGAGATATTATCGACAGCCGACAGAAATTTTCTAACCTGTCCCATCGACCAAACGACCGATCTCCGTCGGACGAAAAATGTCGGGACTCCACACACGGTCTGAATATCGTACGAATCCTCGATTCGTACAATCGGACCTTTGCGTCTATGGCCAGCTTTACTCCTGTTTTATGTTTGAATCTTCAGCTGTCATACTTTGCTAGGAGACAGTTCAGGGACACCTTTAGTGTATCATTTCTGCTTTTAGAGAGAAAAAAGGCCTTATCTGATCCCTGCAGTTAGTGCTGAATGTTTAGCTTCATTGTTCCATTAGGATGAAAGGAAAGGGGTATATTTCTGTATTTGCAAATCAACACACACACACACCCACAGAGGGAACCACAGAGTCTTTTGCAAAACCTACAGTAATCAATTCATATTAAATCCTCTGAAGTGTTAGCAAGTTTTGGTTTAGACTTAGAGTGGTCTTTCAATAACATCCTTGTTTTGTGTTTTACTGAAGATTTCTTGTGAATCTCCTGAGCCCCTTACTGCCAACATAGCTCAGTAATGGAATCAGAGGTTAAAGACGGGGAAGAAGAAAATCTACAAAGCGCGTTCAAAAAACTGCGAGTCGATGCTGAAGGGTGAGTTTATTTTTGGATAAACTCTCTGCACTATCCAGGGTCACAGGGTAGTGGGTTGAATATGCAATATGTTATTAGTTACAAGACTGATAGAATGAGAACAAGTGTACGGGGCAGTCTAGGGATATAGAAATCCCTTGTAGGGCTGCGTTTTGCTCTCAGACTTAGTCATATTTACTAAAGGGGTGGTTTATGTTAACTTTTAGTATGTTATAGAATTTCCAATTCTAATGAGCTTTTCAATTGGTCTTCATTATTTATTCTTTGTCGGTTTTTAATTATGTGCCTTTATGGGACACTGACCCCCATCTAAAAACAAAAGCTCTTTAAGGCTACACATTTATTGTTATTGCTACTTTGTTTTACTCATTTTTCTATTCAGTTCCTCTCCTGTTTATTTTCCAGCCTCTTATTCAAATCAGCACATGGTTGCTAGGCTAATCTGGACCCTAGTAACCAGATTGCTGAAACTACAAACTGGAGAGCTGCGTAAAAAAACACTAAATTTTGTTTTGGTTTTTTTTTTTTCTTTTGCATTATAATTTATTTTACAGCATAATTTCACTGTTCATTATATTCCATTGTTTTACTCTTTTTCTCTAAGTAAATTGTATATGAAAATATATCAATAAATAAAAAAACCAATTGGAAATTGTTTCAGAATATCCCTCTCTACATCATACTATAAGTTATCTCAAAGGTGAACAACCCCATTAAGGGTCGAATTTCAATTTCATGTGAGTTTTTTTTTTTTTTTTTTTTTTTTTAAATATATTTAAAACTCGGACGAATTTTAGCGACTTGAAAAAACAAAATCGAATTCAATCAAACTAGATTCTATTCCCCCCCCCGATAAAAACTCGAATGTCAGGAAGGCTACAAATGACTCCAAATTGGTCCCCATACCTCTCCCATTGACTTTTATACAGTAATTCGGCAGATTTTAGGTGGTGAAAAGTCGAATTCTAATTCTTAAAGGACCAGAGTATGATAAATCTCGAAAATCGAATTAGAATTTTTTAAAGAGAATTCCATAGATGAATTTGACGGTTCTGAACATAAAAAAATTTACATTTTCAATTCGACCCTTAATAAATCTGCCCCTTAAAGTTGGATTTCCCTACACTGTATGGTCTCCTTTTGGCAGAAAGAGTAAATGGGTCAGTGTATGGCAAAAGGATCCTAGTCCCTGATCAGCTAGAGAGCACCTAAACTGTTTCCTAATAGAGCGAAGAAAAAAGGTATTTTTGCTGCCATCAGGAAAACTGAGTGATAGATGCCCTGTAAGAGTATTTTGATGTAGAAGTGTCTGTGTGTGATTTGGTTTATCTCTTTTTATAGGTGCAAATCTACAGCGTCAGCTCATGGCTGCAGTACAAGGACATCTGTGCGACCGTCTTTAGAAGACACCAAACCAAAAATATTGGGCTCGCTGAAAGAAAGCTGGCATAGGTAAGAGCACTGCTGATATGAACAGACAAGCAGCAGCAAGATTGTCAGCATTTCATCCCTATTAGGGATGCACCAAATCAACTATTTCGGATTCGGCCGAACCCCTGAATCCAGCTTTCAAATGGGGGTCACTGACCCCATCTAAAAAACAAATGCTGTGTAAGGCTACAAATGTTTTGTTATTACTCCTCTTTCTATTCAGGCCTCTCCTATTCATATTCCAGTCTCTTATTCAGATCAATGCATGGTTGCTAGGGTAATTTGGACATTAGCAACCAGATTGCTACAATTGCAATCTGGAGAGCTGAGGAATGAAGAGCTAAATAGCTTGAAAACCAGAAATAATAAAGAATGAATACCAATTGCAAATTGCCTTAAAATATCACTCTCTATATAATACTAAAGGTTAATTTAAAGGTGAAGAACCCCTTCAATATATTTCCTACAATCTGTCATTTGCGTACCCACATTTCTAGGAGCATTTCTTTTTCTTTTTTTTTGCGTTTTTTAAAATATCCCGGTTTAAATTTCTGTTCAGTGAGACATTTTGCAACTGTGCTGTTTTGTAGGGATGCATCGAATCCACTTTTTGGCATTCGGCCGAATCCTTTGTGAAAGATCCGGCTGAATCCTAATTTGCATATGCAAATTAGAGGCGGTAAAGGAAAAGGTGGGAAAAATGTTTTTTACTCCCTTGTTTTGTGCCAAAAAGTCACGTGATTTCCCTTCCAGCACCTCATTTGCATATGCAAATTAGGATTCCGATTCAGTTCAGCCATGCACAAGGATTCGGCTGAATCCAAATCCTGCTGAAAAAGGCTGAATCCCGTACTGAATCCTGGATTCGGTGCATCCCTACTGTCCTGCCTTCACCTCTATAAGCAAAGCTTATTCTCTGTTTTATTTTTCTGTTGCAGATCATCTAGAAAAACAACCAGAGGAGTGGTGAGAACACCACGGAGAAGACGTTCCAAATCCCCGGTCCTTCATCCTCCAAAGTTTACACACTGCAGTGCAAAAGCCTCGTCCAGCTCCCAGCTGAAACACAAAACCCTATGCGATACCCAAGAGGGGGGCGGAAGTATAGGCAGTGCAGTTACCAGTGATCCACCCAGCACTGCTCTAGACAGTGGTCGATACAGAAGATTTTATCTAGAGCCATCAGGAGCTTCTCCTTTAGAGACTGTTTCAGAGACCGTAAAAGTGAACGCTGCCGTTTCATTGACTTCTCCTGCGAGTCCGACGGCCGGTCATCCCTCAGATTTTCAGTCTGTATCCAAACTTGGCACCGGTGCAAAATGCACTTGTAAAGAGGAGGAATGCCAGTGCAAGAACTGCTGGCAAAATATGGAAGTGTACTCTTTCTCTGGATTAAGGGACATGCTATCGGAGTGCGAGAAGACAGTTAAAGAGGACCACTCTCAGACTTTGCAAAACAGAACTCAGCTTTCAGCTAACGGCACTTCCGGATCCCCGAGGTCTTGCTCTGAACAAGCCAGAGCATCCGTGGATGATGTCACTATAGAAGACCTTGCAGGATACATGGAATATTACTTGTATATTCCAAAGAAAATGTCTCACATGGCCGAAATGATGTACACTTGATAGGCCTCAAAATAACGTGCTTGAATCGATCTAGCCGCCGCAGGAGCTTTCTTGGCCTTGAGCCCCTTTGTCTCCATTTGCCATTAACCACGAGAGTGATTTCCTAATTTAACAACCAGCATTTTTGCCTATTTATATTTATGTTGTAGGGGTTGTTCACCTTCCAAACACTTTTTTCAGTTCAATTGTTTTCAGTAGGGATGCACCGAATCTACTATTTTGGATTCGGCCAAACCCCCGAATCCTTTGGGAAAGATTCGGCAAATACCGAATCCTAATTTGCACATGCAAATTAGGGGTGGGAAGGGGGAAAGTTTTTTACTTCCTTGTTTTCTGACAAACAGTCATGCAATTTTACTCCCTGCCCCTAATTTGCATATGCAAATTAGGATTCGGTTCGGCCAGACAGAAGGATTCATCCGAATCCTGCTGAAAAAGGTCCAATCCCGAACCGAATCCTGGATTCGGTGCATCCCTAGTTTTCAGATTGTTCCCCAGAAGTAAAGACTTTTTAATTTTTATCGTTTTTTTTTCAAAGTTGAATGTTCCTGTCTCTGGCGTTCCTGTCTCTGCTCAGTAATCCAGGTGCAGATTCTAAACTGTTGAGTGTTAAATGATACATTTCTCAGCAACATCTCTGGAGTATTAGCAACCGTTGTATCAATTCTAACAGCTGCCTTTAATGAAACCCAGTAGCGATGTGTGATTCGAGAATTTCCCGAACCGCACCCGGTCCGGGCCTGCTCCTGCCCTCTTTTTATAGACCCACGCCTGCCCCGCAGTAACATCACAAAAGGGGCAGGGCAGGCGAAAGTCTATAAATTCCACTGCCAGAAGCCGACAATACTAGGCAACGGGCAGGGAGAGCAAGAGCTCGACCCGAAGATTTTGTGCAGGGGTCTGCCCGACCTCGGCCCGCACATCACTAAAACCCAGGGATTCTGCTCAGCAGGGACAAAGATAAGAAATCAACAAAAAAACTGTTTATAGGGTCAGTGACCCCCCTTCCCAGAGTTGCTTTAGAAGGTGAAAAATTAAACGTTACACTTCAATATTTGAAAAACACATAGAAAATAGAAAGTAATGATGAAAAAAGTATTTATGGTGAACAATCTGGAACCAACTGAACTGAAAAAAGTATTGGAAAGTGAACAATCCCTTTAAAATAACAACCCTATCCAGATTTGGTGGGGTGGAGAGGAGTTACCTGCATTGAAACACTATGAAAGAAAAGATATAAATATGGTCTAACTAAATATGAAAATGAATTGTCCTTGTTTCATGTGTTTTTCATTGTATACAAACTCCAGGTCTTTAGATGTGTTCAGTCTGTGGGACAAAGACATATCCAGCCATGTCTTGCTTTCGATTGGTGATGAAGGTTGCATGCAGGCGTTTGTTCTTGTATCACGTAAAGGTGGGTTGTAGTGGAGAAAAAAAAACGTTTCCCGATTGATTTTCCTATAGCTTGCACCCCGGTCGGGATCTGATTTTAGTTGTCGAAATCAGCAGTAGTTACTGTAGGGCTCCGTGTAGTGGGGGAATGATATAGTTTTTTTCCAAGCAGTATTGTAAGAGTGCTGAATAGGAATGCCTGTGTCCTTAACAGTGTTACATCATCGTTAGAAGAATGTTTCCCCGCTGGCAGCAATGTTTCCTACATCCCTTTTTATTTTTTGCACCAGGAACTGAAATTGTTTTGGGTCTATTAAATGCAAATGCAGTGGATTCGTGTTTGCCAAATAAACTTTGCATACAAAAACAAGAGCTTCTGATTTCATCTGATCTGTGACTTTTTCTGCTTAACTGAAGCTCGCGTTTATTCTGTATAGGGATGCACCGAATTCACTATTTGGGATTCGGCCGAATCCTTGGCAAAAGATTCGGCCGAATACCAATGCAAATCCAAATTTGCATATGCAAAATAGGGGCAGGAAAGGAAAAAGTGGAAAAAATTCTTCTTTTGTGACGAAAAAGTCATGTGATTTCCCTACCCCCCCCCCCTAATTTACATATGCAAATTAGGATTCGGTTCAGCCAGGCACAAAGAAAAAGGCAGAATCCTGGCCGAATCCTGATTTGGTGCATCCCTAATTCTTTACTGAGTACAGCCCTACAAACACTGAGCATTGCTTTAAATCAGAGTTGCCTACAAATCCCAGCATACTTCAGCATATTCCAGTGTTAAAGGAAGTAAACCCTAAAAATGAATAGGGCTAAAAATGCCATATTTTATATAGTGAACTTATTGCATGAGGCTTAAGTTTCAGCTTGTCAATAGCAGCAATGATCCAGGACTTCAAACTTGTCACAGGGGGTCACCATCTTGGAAAGTGTCTGTGACACTCACATGCTCAGTGGGCTCTGATTGGCTGTTGAGAAGCTAAGCTTAGGGCTCGTCACTAATTATCCAGCAGAAAATCCAGCTTCCCTGGCTGTAATATAAGCTGATGCTACAGGTTTGCTGATTATTCAATTCTGATGCTAATTGCACTGGTTTCTGTGCTGCCATGTAGTAATTATCTGTATTAATTACTAATCAGCCTTATATTGTGACATTTCTATTCTATGTGTACTGTATATTGTGAGTGGGTCCCTAAGCTCAGTAAGTGACAGCAGCACAGAGCATGTGCAGTGAATCAGCAGAAAAGAAGATGGGGAGCTACTGGGGCATCTTTGGAGACACAGATCTTTACTGCTAAAGGGCTGTGGTTGCCTTGGACTGGTACAGAAGCACAAAACATCATATACAACATTTCTACCTACTTCTTTAGTTTAACTTTCCTTGTCCTTTAAGAGTATGTATGTATATATATATTTGAATTTCTATGTTCATAAGGCTGTAAATTCTAGGAATGATCCACATTTGTTTAGTATACTGAATTTTTGAGCAATGTATCAAACCTTGATCAAAGTTATGTAATATTAGAGGAGCAGTTCACTTTTAATATGGCCTATTGTTAGCCACCTTTCAGTTGGTCTTCATTTTTATAGTTTTTAAAAATATATCTTCTTGCGACTCCAGCAGCCAATAAAAGGCTAAAATGTTATTATTACTCTTATTTTGTATTACTTCTCTTTCTGTTTAGGTCCTCATCTATTCATATTCCTACGTCTCTTTGAAAAATTGGACCCTAACCACCAGATTGTCGAAAATGTCCCACTGGAGAGATGCTAAATAATTCCAAAAACCACAAATAAGATAAAATGAAGACCAACTGCAAATTGTCTCAGAATAGAGTTTTCTACGTCCTACTAAAAGTTAATGAAAAGGTGAACAATCCCTTTAAGGGTTTAGGTTCAAATTCAGTTCTCGCAAAAAGTATTTTGATTTAATCTAAAGCTTCCTCTTGCCATGTAGGATACCTTTCCAGAAGAAGCCTGAAAGCTGCCATGGTACAGGTATGGAACCTGTTATCCAGAATGCTCGGGACCTGAGGTTTTTCTATAATTTGGATCTTCATACTTTGTCTACTAGAAAATCATGTAAACATTTAATAAGCCCAATAGGCTGGTTTTGCTTCCAATAAGAATTAATTTCATCTTATACACTTGAAAATAGACCGCTCCAGCCTTGCCGCATATACTCACGTCCACTCTATAGTTTATTGGTGCTGTTGTGCAGGTCTCAATAAAGTTGCCTAATTCAAGATTAGAGAAAAAAGTGTGGACCGCACCTCCTTTAAAATAAAATTTCTCCTTTATTGTTTTGCTATTAGAAAAAGATCAAATAAGGATTTAAAGGAGAAGAAAATTCCCTGGGTGAAAAAACCCTCCCCTGTGTTGCCCCCCTCCCTCCTGGCCTACCTGTCCCGCTGGGCAAATGCCCCTAACTTGTTACTCATCCCTCTGCGCAGGTCCATTCCACGGAGTTCACAGGCGCAATCTTCTCCCAATCGGTTTTTCGTGACTTTTAGCGCATGCGCAGTAGATCCGTACCGGTAAAATGCTCCTACTGCGCATGCGCCAAAAACGCCGGTTAAAGCAGGAGGAAGACTGCTTGGGAGAAGATGGCGCCTGTGAACTCCGTGGACTGGACCTGCGCAGAGGGGTGAGTAACAAGTTAGGGGCATTTGCCCGGCGGGACAGGTAGGCCAGGAGGGAGGGGGGGCAACACAGGGCAGGGGGGAGGGATTTTTGTGCCCAGGGGGTTTCCTTCTCCTTTAAAGGAGAAGGAAACCCAGTCGGCGCAAAAACCCTCCCGTGTGTTTGCAGACCCTCGCTCCTCCTCCCTGGCCTACCCGGGCAACACACGGGAGGGGGGGAGGGTTTTTGCGCCGACTAGGTTTCCTTCTCCTTTAAGCACATGGGCAGATTCGGGGAGATTTAATCTAATCGCCTCTTCTGCGGGGCGACAATCTCCCCGAACTGCCTGACTGCTGCCTGCTATAATGACAAAACGTCAGCGCCAATGCACTTGCAGCGATTCGATTTCCGAAGTTGCCTCACGAGGGAATCAAAGTGCCGTGAGTGCATTGGCACTGGCGTTTTGTCATTATAGCAGGTAGGGGGAAGGCAGGTCAGGGAGATTGTCGCCCCACAGAAGGAGGAGATTAGTTACCAGGCGACTAAATCTCCCTGAATCTGCCCGTGTGCTTAAACCCTTAAAGCATGTAACTGCATCATTACCTAATGATAATGACGCGGTTGTTACATGCTTTTATGTAATCTTTTTCTAATAGCAAAACAATAAAGGAGAAACTTTTTTTTAAAGGAGGTGCAGTCCACACTTTTTCTCTAATCTTTAATTATATCTTAGTTGGGATCAAGTACTGGATACTGTTTTATCATTACAACGAAATAGCAAATCCATTTTAAACATTTGGATAAAATGGAGTCTATGGGAGACAGCCTTTCCGTAATTTGGAGCTTTCTGGATAACTGGTTGCCGGATAACGGAAGCCATACTGTACTTGATACGTTCAGCTGCAGTACCATATTGTAGCCAGAAGGAGGAGCTGTGCTCTGTTACAGCTAATATTAGCAAATGAGTACACAGGGCTGATATAAGATGCAGACTCAGCCCCTCCAGACCAAGCAGTTAATTGACGTGTGTAGATCAGGTAGCTATGGGACAGGTTTAAATAAAGGACCCAGTTGATTGAGGACTGTGGGTCCGCAGTATGATCCTGTAGTGCAAGATTGGGACAGTCCAATTTGGCCTAATGTGTGGGTGACCAAACTGGGCATAAATGTTGTCAAATAAGATCTCGGTGTGTATGGTGAGCATGTTCCCCCTACTCAACTGGCTCAGTACAGAACCCATTGACCATGTATCGGCTAGATATTTATTGGGCAAGGACCACATTGACGTGACCCTTCTCCTGATCTCCATAAACCCGTAGTAGGATCCATTAGTTGGAGTTGCGACCAAACAATTGTATCAGCATCTAAGGCTGGAATCAAGGGGGGTACCCGCGAAATACTCCAAAAACAGTTGGGTTTTAGCTAGGGATGCACTGAATCCAGGATTCGGCCGAATCCTTCTGCCTGGCCGAACCAAATCCAATTCTTAATTTACATATGCAAATTAGGGGTGGCAGGGTAATCACTTTTGCGAAGGATTGGTGGGTTCGGTCTAATCCAAAATAGTGAATTTGGTGCATCCCTAGTTTCGGCATAAAGTTCCCAAGTCCATGACCATGGGGGCAATCGGCAGGTAACCTTCATATGTACCTGGCTAAGGTAAGGGAATGGGCCTTCCCCTGGGAATATTGCAAATTTGTGGCGTCACTTCTGATTTCATGAACCTGGGACGGAAGTTATCTATTTGTGTACTGACCCTGGGTGAGGGGACATATTTGGTGGCAGGTTATGGGTCTGGGTTGGCACAGATCTGCCCAATTGGTTTCTACGTGGTGTGAATTTTTTGCCTCCCTACTGTGTCCTGTAGCTTTAAAAAAGGCAAATGCACCTGTACTCATTTTATATTTGAACCCAAAAGCACCAGTGAGTACTGGCCGTTTCAGTAGTCCATTCTCATTAACGTGGCAGACTGTGAGAGGAAACCCAGGCAACCATGGAAAAAGAACCAAGTTCTCTAATATAGTGCCCAGAACTGAACTCACGAAGCCAGCGTAGCAAGGGTATTAACAAGTAAGATTATGGGGCAGACTTATCAAGGGTCGAATTGAAAATTAGAATTTCGAGGGTTTTTTTTATGGTCAAAACTGTCAGATTCAACTATAGAGCTATTCAAATTCGATTAGAGTTTTTTTTTTTTAAAAATTTAATTTTCAAGACTTAGCTCTCTGGCCCTTTAAGAACTTGAATTCAACTTTTCGTCACCTAAAACCTGCCGAATTGCTGTTTAAGTCAACGGGAGTAAAGGGATCAATTCTGAGTAAGGTTTATCAGAAAGGTCTATATAAATACACAGTAAACCCTCAAATTAATGCTGCTCTGAGTCCTCTGTCAAAAGAAACAGCACATTTCTTTCCTTCTATTGTGTACTCATGGGCTTCTGTATCAGACTAACTGTTTTCAGCTTAAACCTCCAGGGCTTGGGCTTGAGCATGCTCAGTTTGCTCCTTTCCCCCTGCTGTAATCTGAGCCCAGAGCTATGAGTGATCCAAGAGAGACTCAGACAGTGATGTCACACCAAGCTAATATGGCAGCTGCTATCCTAAACAAACATAGAGCTTCTAGAGCTGTTTACTCAGGTATGGTAAAGCATTCTGCAGAATAAATATAGTGTTATAGCTTGCACTATTGTGGATAATCTATCGGCAATAAACTGCTTTACTTCTCCTTTAATGCCGTATTTTCTAACTTGCCTTTTTTATGAGTAGGGGATTTTGCAGTCCAATATTAATTATATTTGACCAGGTTTATGGGATGTGGTGATTTTATGTGCCCAGTAGAGACTGGAAGCTTTTAGACCTCTGAGGAATCCAGTCACTAATTTAGACTGTAGCGCAGTAACCGTTAGGGTCACATTACATTCCCCTTTGCTTTTGGAAGTAATCTGTCCCCTCTCCGGTTTCACAACTAGATTAAAGAACGCGTCGAACCAGCAGAATCGATGGTAAAATGCCCCCAAGGCAACCCGACATCTGCTCAATGCGTTTACAGTTTCCTCCCAGGAATACACGTCCGTACTGGGGATTATTTTATTCTGGGGTCAATTCATATTGGGACTGGCTGAATAATGTGATCCCTTATGAAGATATACACCTGGGAGTTGGAATCATGAACTCACCTGTACCAGGAATGAGGGTTTATTTGTGCCCTGGGTACCCCTGGAACTATAGCAGGGTGACTGTTACCCCAATGTTTCTATATATCTGTAACCTTGTTATGAGCTAAGGGGGCCCAGACTGAAGGCCAGTTATGGAGAGATTTGGGGTGAGTGCTTATTTGTGCCCTGGGTACCCCTGGAACTATAGCAGGGTGACTGTTACCCCAATGTTTCTATAGTTCTGTAACCTTGTTATGAGCTAAGGGGGCCCAGCCTGAAGGCCAGTTGGGGGAGATTTGGGGTGAGAGCTTATCTGTGCCCTGGGTACCCCTGGAACTATAGCAGAGTGACTGTTACCCCAATGTTTCTATATATCTTTAACCTTGTTATGAGCTAAGGGGGCCCAGCCTAAAGGTTAGTTAGGGGGGGGGTTTGGGGTGAGTGTTTATTTGTGCCCTGGATACCCCTGGAACTATAGCAGGGTGACTGTTACCCCAATGTTTCTATATATCTGTAACCTTGTTATGAGCTAAGGGGGCCCAGCCTGAAGGTCAGTTAGGGGGATATTTGGGGTGAGTGCTTATTTGTGCCCTGGGTACCCCTGGAATTATAGCAGGGTGACTGTTACCCCAATGTTTCTATATATCTGTAACCTTGTTATGAGCTAAGGGGGCCCAGCCTGAAGGTCAGTTAGGGGGGGATTTGGGGTGAGTGCTTATTTGTGCCCTGGGTACCCCTGGAATTATAGCAGGGTGACTGTTACCCCAATGTTTCTATATATCTGTAACCTTGTTATGAGCTAAGGGGGCCCAGTCTGAAGGCCAGTTAGGGGGAGATTTGGGGTGGGTGCTTATTTGTGCCCTGGGTACCCCTGGAACTATAGCAGGGTGACTGTTACCCCAATGTTTCTATAGTTCTGTAACCTTGTTATGAGCTAAGGGGGCCCAGCCTGAAGGCCAGTTGGGGGAGATTTGGGGTGAGAGCTTATCTGTGCCCTGGGTACCCCTGGAACTATAGCAGGGTGACTGTTACCCCAATGTTTCTATATATCTGTAACCTTGTTATGAGCTAAGGGGGCCCAGCCTGAAGGCCAGTTAGGGGGAGATTTGGTGTGAGTGCTTCTGGTACCCTGGGTACCCCTGGAACTATAGCAGGGTGACTGTTACCCCAATGTTTCTATATATCTGTAACCTTGTTATGAGCTAAGGGGGCCCAGTCTGAAGGCCAGTTAGGGGGAGATTTGGGGTGAGTGCTTATTTGTGCCCTGGGTACCCCTGGAATTATAGCAGGGTGACTGTTACCCCAATGTTTCTATATATCTGTAACCTTGTTATGAGCTAAGGGGAGCCCAGCCTGAAGGTCAGTTAGGGGGAGATTTGGGGTGAGTGCTTATTTGTGCCCTGGGTACCCCTGGAATTATAGCAGGGTGACTGTTACCCCAATGTTTCTATATATCTGTAACCTTGTTATGAGCTAAGGGGGCCCAGCCTGAAGGTCAGTTAGGGGGGGATTTGGGGTGAGTGCTTATTTGTGCCCTGGGTACCCCTGGAATTATAGCAGGGTGACTGTTACCCCAATGTTTCTATATATCTGTAACCTTGTTATGAGCTAAGGGGGCCCAGTCTGAAGGCCAGTTAGGGGGAGATTTGGGTTGAGTGTTTATTTGTACCCTGGGTACCCCTGGAATTATAGCAGGGTGACTGTTACCCCAATGTTTCTATATATCTGTAACCTTGTTATGAGCTAAGGGGGCCCAGCCTGAAGGTCAGTTAGGGGGGGATTTGGGGTGAGTGCTTATTTGTGCCCTGGGTACCCCTGGAATTATAGCAGGGTGATAGTCAGTAGTGTTTTCCAACCTCTGGTAAAAGCACCATTTGTAGCTGAAATTGAGCCGAGTAAAACCTGCATGAGTATATAATTATTATTATTATTAATATGTTCAGTTAAAATACTTGTATTGTCAGTGTGCGGGCCGTTCTGAGCCCAGGTCATGAATAGGAATCATCAAAAGCTCCACTGAAAACAACTGAATGTGAATCGTGTAAATGCTTTTAAAGACACAAGGTGACAAAGGCAAAGTATTTGTGTAAAACCAGTAACACCTGCTTGTAGGCCAGCGAGTGTCCCATGCTCATCTGGTGACACAGACAGGAGCAGAATGTGGGACGTCACTGATTTCCCAGCAAGTACAGAGCGATTGTCAGCTGCACTGTTGTCTCTGGCTCCTGACAATGTTTTCCTAAGAGTCGTTAAGTAGAACTGCCAGACAGTGTAACAGCACAAGGATTTGATCTAGGCAGCCCTCCAGCCTTTCCATGACAAGTTTGTCTCTATTTAAAGGGACATCCCTGCAAAGGGAACCCAGTCATTAACCCACTGCAACGTCTCTCTTGGTCCTCAGAGTAATTAACCTGTGTCTATACTCGGATTTAAAGTAGGCCCAGACATTTCAGGTACACAGAGGCCCAAATTTGCCTACAGATGGGCAGTCGCCTAGTCGTATATACATACATTGTTAACTCCAAAACCTTCCACTAGATTGGATATTATTATGTACAGGTATGGGGCCTGTTATCCAGAATGCTCAGGGCCTTGGGTTTTTCTGTAATTTGGATCTTCATACCTTAAGTCTAGTAGAAAATCATATAAACATGAAATAAACCCAATAGGCTGGTTTTGCTTCCAATAAGGATTAATTATATCTTAGTTGGGATCAAGTACAAACTACTGTTTTATTATTACACTGAAAAATTAAATCATGATTTAAAATTTGGATTATTTTAATAAAATGGAGTCTATGGGACACGGCCTTTCCGTAATTCAGAGCTTTCTGGATAACGGATCCCATACTGTATTACCCTATGAACACGATCAGAAAGAAAGAATCCAATTTACAAATCCTTTATAAAGCCCATGTGCACTAGTGCTAGGTTACTAAGAGACACAAAATCATGTACCCTAGGGCTCATTCACTAAGCACTTGCGTTGGGGGCTTTATTACACTCTGCACTTTGTACTGGATTAAAAATGAGTGCTGAGGGCCCCAAGGTGGCCCTGACCTTGACATAGGGCAGATTTTAAAGGAATTAGTCAGGATAAAAACTGGGTAAATAGATAGGCTGTGCAAAATAAAAACATTTTTCTAATATAGTTAGTTAGCCAAAAATGTAATGTATAAAGGCTGGAGTGACTGGATGTGTAACATAATAGCCAGGACACTACTTCCTGCTTTGCAGCTCTCTTGCTTTCTATTGATTTGTTACCAGGCAGTAACCAATCAGAGACTTGAAGGGGGGTCACATGGGTCACAACTGTTCCTTTTGAATCTGAGCTGAATGCTGAGGATCATTTGCAAACTCACTGAACAGTTATGTCCCATGTGGGCCCCCTTATAGTCACTGACTAACTCAGAGTTAGAGAACTGAAAAGCAGGAAGTAGTGTTCTGGCTATTATGTTATACATCCAGTCACTCCAGCCTTTATACATTATATTTTTGCCTAAACATTTTTTATTTTGCACAGCCTATTTATTTACCAAGTTTTTATTTTTACACTGAACTGTTATTTTAAAAACAGGGTTCCTTGGGGGGGGGGAACATGCCAATAGTCTCTTTTGAGCACCCCGATTTCCACTGTTTAGAAGCATCAGACAAAATGCTCCATGTGTCATTAACTTGACACCAAGGGGGTTATTTATTAAACGCCAAATGCCAAAAACCTGACAAATTTGTGTTTTTTTACTTTAAAATCTGAATATTTAGTGGAAAAAAAAAATACAAATTTTTCGGGATTTATTATCCCCCTTGGATGGAAAAAGGCAAACTCCAAAAATCCGGCATCACAGACCTGCCGAGGTTGTATATTAGTCAATGGGAGAAGTCCTGAAGATATCTTGATCTGTGCTGAGTTTTGTGCAATAATCCGAAGATTTCATGGTTTTCGGGCAAAAATCTGATAAAAAAACAGAAAATTTTGTACGATTCGTTTTTTTTCCCACGATTTTTTACCGCACATTAAATTTTGATAAATAAGGGAGAAAACCCCTGTGCGGATTTGGTCGGAGTATTTTACAGAAAATAATGAGATAAATTCTGACTTTGATAAATGGGCTTCCAAATATAAAGAACGGTTAAAATGTCACAATCATTTTATATGTGAAATAAACTGTTCCACCAACAGCAGTTTTCATACCCCCCCCCCCCCCAGTCAGCCACGAGCTCTATTTTAAGTCCCCGGTTCATTCCCAGTCTGTCCCTCTACTAGTTCAGAGGGTTTTTTTTTTTAGCTGCTCAGAGAAGTATCCCGTAGAGGAGTGTTTGGATTGGACTTTATTTTTGGAACAGCTGGGATCCGATAGCCTTGTTAGGTCTGTTTTAACATTCACACAACTCCTGTCTTCACAGCCTCACTGGGGGACGGTTGTGTTTTGCCGGAGCGGGCAAAGAAAGGCTTTCTTACAGGGAAGGTTTTCATCCAAAATACCGGCATGGAACCATGAGAAGAAAAAGCAGAGTAATGCATGGAAGGGCCGCAGAGACAATTAACTCCTCTTCTCACTCTGATACAACGTAAACTAAAGAAGAAGAAACCAACCTGCCCAAAATTACCCCTCACTCCGGGATCCGGCTTTCATTTACTTTTTCTTAATGGGACTAAACCGTCCCCCAGGAATCCTTCATTAAATTATTGGGGTGTTTTTCTATCTCTTATGAAATTGCTGCTGAAATCTAGGGGAAAAAATTAGCAAAGAAAAAATAATTACGAAAAAAAAAAAACACTGATTATAAAACTTTGAAGGGTTTTAACATTAATATATTTTTCCTTTCCAAGTAATTTATTTGAAATATCGAGAGGTTTAAATATTTATATAATTTGATTCGCACCTATTATATCACTGGTTAGCGAGTTTTTTTTTTCTCCGTTGAGCAGGACTCCCGGGGAGTAAACAGTGGAATTTTCATGTTCTAATTTATTTTAAAAAGGAAAGAAAAAAAAAAAAAGTAATTTGTCGCTTGTTTGAAGAAATTGACAGAATGAGTGGAGGGAGATTTGATTTCGACGATGGAGGAGCCTACTGCGGCGGGTGGGAAGGAGGCAAAGCCCACGGGAACGGGATCTGTACGGGTCCGAAAGGGCAAGGGGAATACTCTGGTTCCTGGAATTATGGCTTTGAAGTTGTAGGGATTTACACCTGGCCCAGCGGGAACATGTTTGAAGGATACTGGTCTCAAGGTAAAAGGCATGGACTGGGGATCGAAACCAAAGGACACTGGGTGTACAAAGGTGAATGGACTCATGGATTTAAAGGACGATATGGAGTAAGGCAGAGCATGAGCAGCGGAGCAAAGTATGAGGGGACGTGGAACAACGGCCTGCAAGACGGATATGGGACGGAGACCTATGCTGATGGTGGTAAGGGAATCCTCATGTAGATTAAAATGAGTGGTTGTAGTACTGACTTGCCATAATAAGGCCTACATGTTTATCAACTTCATTAAATGTAGTAGATAAATGCAATATACGTCTATCTATCATCTATCCATCCATCATCTATCTATGTAGATACACCCGTTTCTGTGTAGGATTAATCTGTCTTCTTGGGTTGTATCCCGGCCGGTAATTTTCCAGACCAGCTGGTAAAGCTGCTCCTTAATGCCCCATGCCCTACAGTGTACCCATGTTCAACCTCCCCACCCATTGCCTTCTTGTAACACCCCATCCGTTTCCTGTGTATCCCTCTAACTTCTCACCCACTCACTGTGTACTCACCCCGTGTATCCTTTCTTGACCCCCTCCATAGTTCCCTACCCTGTATAGCCTTGTCCACTTTTAGACCAATATCCCTACACTACCTCACTGCTGTCAGGCACTATTTATTGGTTGCCGTGAGTTGCTAGTCCAAGTGCAAACATTTCTACTTTCATTACATTATTGCTCCCTTTCCTTCCCCCATGCTTTCAATAGGCCTCAATTACTAGTAACCATTCTTAAGCATTTGCACCATAGCAACCACCTTGCCTGGAGGTTCTCCAATATTTTTTTAACAGTTTTTCCTTTAGAAAAATATGCCTGATGTTGCTGGACCACAGCTTTCCCCTTACCTTGACCAGTGGTTGGTAAACTTTTTCACTACAAGTCCACTTGTACAAGATACAGCCCTTGGGCAGGGCCTACCTTAAAGTTCAAAGCTTTGACTAGGGTCCTTCTTGAAGGTTAAACCTTTGGTTGTGGTTCCCCTTGGCTCATGAAATGAATATAAATATAGGAAAATGTTGAACCAGTCAAAAGTCATTGTTTTAAAAATATATAGAACAGCAAATACATATTTAGGGCCAAATCCAACCCTAACTGACCTTTAAGCTGGGCTTTCAGGTTTTTCACCCTAACTGGCCTTCAAGCTGAGCCACCTGCCACTATTCCAACCCCAGGGAGGCCAGCTTTATAATTTGGGAAATTTTGGTTGAGGAATGTTTGGGTTGAGGTTTGCAATATCTTTGAATTATTAGAAAAATATTTTTATACTTGGGCATTAGAGAATTTTTACCTACTCTACAAGAATAAGACTTTACATCAAAATATATTATACAATTTAAACAGTGTGGGCCTTTATATAAGTATCTGGCCTCCATGTTTAATTGAGTAATTCAACTATGCGTGCCAAATATATCTATTTAGGTGGGACAGTTGGGAATAATTGACCTCCAAAGCATTGTCCTTACCACAAAGTGAGAGGTTTTTGTGTGGAATAAGCAAGGCCTAATCGGTCTTGTTTTTTTCATATTGTTTGCTCCTATCCCCATTAACCAAGATGGCAGCTGAACAAGCACACTATAGCCATTTTGTTTACTTCACAGCAGGCAACTTACGGTGGCTCGTGTACAAAAAAATGACTTCACTGCTTCAAGTATTTTCCCATGATGCTGTTTTATTTACCCAGCATGTCAGACAGTTAGTAGGAAAGCACAAGTAAGTAAGTACCCCATTAACACATTACTTGTAATTTGAGGGGTCTTTGCAGGAACTCATTGTGCTAATTCTGTGCGACTCTGGCTCATGTCTATAAGTGCCAAACATGTCAGGAGTATCCCAGATTTATATAGGGAGTTTACACTAGGCAGTAGCTGAGTAAATAACTGGGCTGGTGGGAGGTGTAACAAGACATGGGGTGGGTGGCAACTTATTGGTGGCTTTAACAACCCAACGTGTCATAGTGAGAAAGGTAAGTAACAATTCCACTCCTTGCCTGGTAATGTAGCAGGGCACTGTTTCATAAAAATCCATATGAAATTTTATCTAGAGCATTAAAGCCAACCAAAGGAGGCCTTGGAGCAGTGCTAAGGGGGCTCAGCCTAAAGGCCATTCTCCAAGAATGGGAAGAAAGGCGTTTTGATCTCTTACATACATCAAGAAAGCCCAGCTTGAAGGTTAGTTAGGGTGATATAATATGGATTTGCTGTCCTAGGTATTCTTGAAAACTATGATTGATACACCAATATTTTCCTATAATTGTACTTGATTTAGTGAGGCTCCGACAACTTCAAGTGGGACTTTAAACATTTTGACAACCACTGGTCTAGACGAATCAGTATGGCACTTCTAACATATCATTTTATGTCTATGTGCTGTTCATGCTAAGACACTCTTTGGAGAAAAATCTATCCCATAAGTTGCAGGTAACAGGTAAAGATAAAAGGAAACCCTACTGAGTAAAGGGTTATTGTTTTCCTCACCTGGAATTGGAGTCAGTGGTGAGGGAATGGGAACTGGTATCTAACATTGCTCCACATTAGTGTTAGTTGAATGCTGCACAGGCTGGATTATTTGGGTTATGTAAGAACTGGAACTGGTGCCCATGCCAAGGGACAGGATTTAAGATAGGGATCAACAAATTAGTTAATGTTGCATACATGCCCAGTGTCAGAAGAGAGGCAAGTGCCCCCAGATTTACTATTCAAGGATGTCAAAATTATGACCTCCACCCCTCCGAGCTGTTGCCCCCAAAAAACCATGCACAGCCAAAAGCTGTTTGTATACAAATATGGAGTTTTTTTATGAACCAGACAAAAAGCCCTTAGTTCAGTAACATCATGGCAAGGCTGGTTTTAAGGGGGGGGGTCTCAACTCTTGTATTTTGTTTGATGCCTGGGACAATTTAATAGGATAAGGTAAAACACTTGCCACCTTACTCTGAAACCAGCATACATTAATTGTGGATTTTATGTGTCTACATAGTAGATCTCTTTTTGATGCTAAGCAATATGGCTAAGGTATGCCAGGTATGCACGTAACTAATAACAGAAAAATAAAGTCCCAGCTTCCAGTAACTGCTAGACCTTGTGGAACAGTAGCTGTACACAGATGGTGTCAGTAGGACAAGATGGCACCATCAAAACAAGATAGTGTCCAGAAGGGCAAGATGACATCAAGAGGACAAGATAATGTCAGTAGGACAAGATGTCACCAAAAGGACAAGATGTCACCAAAAGGACAAGATGTCACCTAAAGGACAAGATGTCACCTAAAGGACAAGATGTCACCAACATGACAAGATGCCGTCAATAAGACATGATAGCACCATAGGACAAGTTAGTGTTAGTATTACAAGTTGGCATCAAGAGGACAAGATAGTATCAGATAGTATCAGTAGGACATGATGGCACCAATAGGACAAGATGGTGTCAGTAGGACATGACGGACGGCACCAACAGGACAAGTAAGTGTCAGTAGGACAAGTTGGCATTAACAGGACAAGTTAGTATCAGTAGGACAAGTTGGCATCAAGAAGACAAGATTGTGTCAATAGGACATGGCGGCACCAACAGGGCAATTTAGTGTCAGTAGGACAAGTTAGTGTCAGTAGGACAAGTTGGCATCAAGAAGACAAGATAGTGTCAATAGGACATGGCAGCACCAACAGGACAATTTAGTGTCAGTAGGACAAGTTAGTGTCAGTAGGACAAGTTGGCATCAAGAAGACAAGATAGTGTCAATAGGACATGGCAGCACCAACAGGACAATTTAGTGTCAGTAGGACAAGTTAGTGTCAGTAGGACAAGTTGGCATCAAGAAGACAAGATAGTGTCAATAGGACATGGCGGCACCAACAGGACAATTAAGTGTCAGTAGGACAAGTTGGCATCAAGAGGACAAGATAGTGTCAGTAGCACAATTTGGCATCAACACGACAAGATGGTGTCAAAAGATCAAGATGGTATCAGCAACATTTATCTGTTTTGCTTAACCTGCAACCCCTAAACCTAGGCTTTTACAATATTTCGTAGAAACAGTGTTACTGTCAGGAATGATGGTGCCCTCTACACAACTTCTGGTTATACCCCGAACTTCCTGCCCTCCCCCCGCATTTCTATTGGACCCCTGACCCCCTGATGGAACCCCTGGCAACATTGTTCTAACAAAAGCCACAGAAGAGGCAGCTGCTGCTGGGGCACCCAGGACTGGCTAATGTGCAATGTTAATATAACTGTGAAAGACAGAACATCTTCTCTAAGCTTTGATAGGGGGAATTCCTAAAAAATAGGTTTTTAACTTCTAGTTAAGATGCTAAATAAACGAATATTCCCATAGCTTTTACATAGGGAAAATTAAATAATGAGTATTCCTTGCAGATAGAAATATCCGACCAATAAAATAGTTTATTTTTTATTATTCTCACCACACAACAAAGCAACTTGTCCTTCTGCACTGAGAAACATATTTAGAATATAAGTTCAGAGTCTGCCAGCCATAGCAACAAGTGGTGTTGCCATAGCAAATTCACAGACATAAAAATGAACTTTAATCTTTGCAGTCAGTCAACACAGATATCAAATCACAAGACGGCTTATTCACGCTATCAGTTCACCGGAAATCTGCAGTTTCAGCATAAAACTGGTTTCCAATGTCGTATCGTTTATTGAGCTCGATTTTACAGTAAGAGACATAGGAGGACGGAGTGTCTGGAGACAGGGTTACAACTGTTTATTCAATATTCTCACATTAATGTAACTTTCTATGGTTGCCCAGAACATACATGGCTTGGAACAAATGCTTCTGGATCTCAATAGGTTTCAAAGCTCGGACCTAGAATGGAAATTTCCAATTAACGAATGTCCTTTTTTTATACATGGGTGAGAGCGGGGCTTATTTGCTTCAAGGACACAAAAGAACACAAGCTGGGACACCCCCAATAAAGGCATGTGTTGGAATGAAAGTAAGGTTCCTTTATTATGGACAAATAAAAGGACTAATTGGCTTTTTTGGTTGAATGAGGACATTGACTACTGAAAGCAGGTCTCTTTAAACACAAGAAGCTGGTTAAAATTTCAATGAAGAGCGTCTTCTCGCTCTAACTTAGGGAAACACTCATCAGTTAAGCAGAATTCAGATGTTTTAGCCAATAATTTTTGGTCTTAAAGTACAAAGAAATTCCCCAGTAGGCACCCATCCCCCCATCCTTTTACATTTTACCCAGAGCGAGAGAAAACTGGCCCAGGGTATTTTTTTTCTAGGTGTGGCACCAATATCTAAGCTTAGCATGCCCACAGTATATGTATTGTGATTGAGGAGACACAATCCTTATTCCAAGATCTGGGAAAAAAGCCTAGTGTCTGGAAAATTTAATTTATATGGAATACCATCAAGGCTGAAGCTCAACCACCATCTTTTATAGCACTGCCAGGGCAGTAGGCTGATTAGATTTCCAACCACAGACCCTGGCTATTCCATGTCAATTATTGGGCCTTTTTCCTAAAATTCTTTCAGCCTTGCATACAAAAGAGGATGGTGTCAACCAAAAGCCTGGCCAGGAGTTGGGAATCTACAGACCAGGCTATTCCATGCACATGGAAATTTTAGAAGTGATTCTGGGCCTTTTCCCCAAAATTCCTTCTGCATTGCACACAAACGAGGATGATGTCTCCTCAAACAAAAGCCTGGTCTGTATTTGGGAATCTACAGACCATCCTATTCCATGCACATAGAAGTGATTCTGGGCCTCATCCCCAAAATTCCTTCTGCCTTTTATTGTGGATCCACTTCTCTGGCTCTACAGGTTGATCAGAAAACCCTGAGCTACACTGCTGAACCCTAATTAGGGCAAGAGTGGTCATCGATATTTTAATTTGCAAAAAATGTTATATAAGTCTAACTGTGTTGACCCACCCCATATTAGAATAAATCAATCTCTTCCTGGTCCAGACTTGAATTGCCTGGACATTTCCCGAGGCCTTCAGGTGAGATAGATGAGGACATGGCTAGGTTGGATTAAGGGTCTGCATGATTATTTTTATTTAATATGATATGCAACTGTTCCAAAATGTTTGGAACATGTAATGTAAAGCAGGGGAAAGACTTGAAAGACTCTGTTTATTTGTTCTGCACTCCATCATTCCTGTCCTATTGTCCAAGCCGGTTCAGTAGGCAGGGTGCCAGAAGCTACACACAGAAGACACAGAGCTGGCACACTGACTAAAGAGAAAGGGGAAGTTTCTTCAAGAATATTTCCAATGCTTTCAGAACAGAAACATTTAAATGATTCAATAGGGGAATCCCACATTTCCAGTGTAGTGTTCATTCCCCTTGATGACTAAGGGAATTATTTCTGTATTTCACTAGGGTGTTTGCTCAGATACAAACCTCTTTGGTGAGTGCCTGGAAACATCTAGTTTTCTTTTTTTTTGGAAACATTAAATATAAATGTGTTGGTTCTAAATCTGATACTAGGAAGAGGTATTCCACTACAGGGTAATTACTGTATATCTATTGAGGTTTTCCACTTTAGGCTTGATAAAAGATAATTATTTTTGGATCCCCCCTCCTCTCCACACACACACACGATGAAACCGTCCATTTATCCGCATGGCATTTGAAACGGCTGAAAATATCCCACGCAAGATGGCTTAATGAACTTTAATACGAAGATGCATTTCAGACATATTTTGTTGCTGTTCCTATCCTGTTCTAAATTTTAAGTTGTTAGAATTCCAATGCTTGAATTAGCCACATGGGTTGGCCTAGCACTGATGCTATTCTAATGCTCCAAGGGGCTAGTGTTGGGAATGGTCCTGCCCATTTCAAAGGGTGCAAGATGGTGGGAAAGGTAGGCCTCTTCAACATTAATGGCATTTTATTGAAAGGCTGATATTACCAAAGTGTGTTCAGCCACAGTGCCCAACATTAGTCACCAGGATTGGACGTTCTTCTGCAGCACTTCCTTGGTGAGCACCTCAGCCTTAGTATAGAGGAGAGGGGTTAGGGCATACCCAAAATGCCAATAGACAAAAAGCCTCTGTAGAAAGTTTTTGGAAGTTGGCAAAGAATAGGGTGTCTATCAAACCTGGATAACAATATCTGGCAATTGAAGCAGACACCCACTCATATGTTAACACTAAATCAATTACATAAATAGATGTTCTTGGCCCCAAAACATTGGACTTGACCTGTTCCAAGATATATAGAAATTGCTAATTATTTAGGGTCTTACTAGGATCTTTGCATTCCTTCACCCCCCAACCACAGTGTCTGCTTCCGTTATAGTTACACCCCTGCACTAAATAAACTTAATTGTGTATGTATCGAAATATATAAATCTGTATTCATTTTAGTTGTCTGTACTTTTAGGAACATACCAGGGACAATATACAAATGGCATGCGACATGGATGTGGTGTTCGACAGAGTGTTCCCTATGGAATGGCAGCGGTGGTTCGATCCCCTTTGCGTACCTCCTTGACATCTCTACGTAGCGAGCACAGCAATGGAGCACTAGTACAACATGACAACATATCTGTTTCTCCGGATAATATTGTGGCTCCCACCATGAATCGAGGGGGCTTTGCACTCTCACTCTACGCAGACACTGAGTCCCTCAAGGGCCAGAAGAAGGGCCTTTTCCGAAGAGGATCGCTGTTGGGTAAGCTTAGAAAATCAGATTCAAAGACTTCTCTTTCCTCTCAGAGGAGCAAGCTGAGCTTCTTGAAGAGCGAAAGTGGGATGAGTTCAGCCGCAAGCGATGCCAACTCAACAGTGAGCTTTGGGGATGGCACTGAATCAGAAGAGTTTCCACCAGTCGACTCAGATATTGATGCAACCACTACTGAAGTCTACATGGGGGAGTGGAAGAACGACAAACGATCAGGGTTTGGAGTGAGTGAACGATCCAGCGGGCTGAAGTATGAAGGTGAATGGCTGGACAACCTAAGGCATGGCTACGGTTGTACCACGTTTCCAGATGGAAAGAAAGAGGAAGGGAAGTACCGGAACAATGTTTTCATAAAAGGAATGAAAAAGAGAGTAATACCTCTGAAGAGTGCAAAGATCAGGCAGAAGGTTGATAGCGCCATTGAAGGAGCGTTGAGGGCAGCGGCAATTGCCAGGCAAAAAGCAGAAATTGCAGCTTCCAGGTAAGATCTCTCTATGTTAGTCACTCAAATACTCCCAAAATGACCGGTTATCCGGAATTAGGTTACACTCGGACCATCTGTTATGTAGGTAAAGTAAATAGAGAATGCTCCTGTGTATAAATATATTGAAGACGTGGTAAACTAATTGTTGATTGCATCCAAAAATGTCATCTTTTTAATGGGTCAGATGTCTATCCATGAGGCACATATATATATATATTTGTATATTATATAACAACTCTGCATCTGGCCAGTGGTTTCATATTAAATAAGCTTGTAACAATATAGTCTACATCTAGGGGCCGATTCACCAAGGGTTGAATATCAAGGGTTAATTAACTCTCGATATTCGACTGGGAATTAAAATCCTTCGACTTCGAATATCGAAGTCGAAGGATTTTAGCGCAAATAGTTCGATCGAACGATTAAATCCTTCGATCGAACGATTAAATCCTTCGAATCGAACGATTAAATCCTTCGAATTGAACGATTCGAAGGATTTTAATCCAACGATCGAAGGAATATCCTTCGATCAAAAAAACTTAGGAAAGCCTATGGGGACCTTCCCCATAGGCTAACATTGAGTTCGGTAGGTTTTAGATGGCGAACTAGGGGGTCGAAGTTTTTTCTTAAAGAGACAGTACTTCGACTATCGAATGGTCGAATAGTCGAACGATTTTTAGTTCAAATCCTTCGAGTCGTAGTCGAAGGTCGAAGTAGCCCATTCGATGGTCGAAGTAGCCCAAAAAACACTTCGAAATTCTAAGTTTTTTTTACTTCGAATCCTTCACTCGAAGTTAGTGAATTGGCCCCTTAATCTCCAAATACTTTCAAAGCACATTTCCTAAAGTGCAAGGATATGAAGGTATAGCATTACCAAGTGGAAAAAGTAGTTCCACCAAAGACCGATCCTACTGAAATGTGCCGCAACAGGGCACAAGGGGCCAGTATAGAGGGCAGGACAGAGAGCTACTAAGTATCTTATCGGTGTTCTGCTTAAATAAAGATACGCTGAATATTTATGATTACTGCAGTCACAGCAAGTGTCGTTCAGGTCAGTGGCAGCTCCAGCGCACGGCAGGGTTTACACTTGTAATTGACGATTGCTGGACACAGCAGCAAACAGATTGGGTATCACAGACAGAACCAGTGCTCCATATTTAGCTCTGACTTGTGTCATCCTGGGTCTCTGTTACTTAGTATCAAGGTGTTCAGTGGCAGATTTATCTCCCTTACTTAAACAGGGGTTTAGGGAGTAGTTAGCTAGGATCAACATTTGGGCAGTACTGCAAGAGATATCTTTTAGCATGACGTTTAGGTCGGCTATAGCTTATTTTTCATTTTTAATGGAAAGATTTAGAGGTGAAAGTATAATAAGTTGACCCTTGTTGGATCTCATGAGCTTCCATGAATGTGTTATTGACCCTGCTTTTCATATAATTTGGTAAACTTAACCTTGACCAGGGCTGCCATTCATCCAGATTTTAGAGGTTCCATTCAATCTCAGGATTTCTGAAGCTTGCTGTTTACCACATCTGTGCTTGATGGTCTGAACTAAGAGCCATGGGTGTTCCATTCTGAATGGTTGTGCTTGTCAACGACCAGGTTAATAAGCTCCATTAAGTCCCTGAGAAGGTAGGAACCTACCTAAGAGCTCCTAATGCTCAGCAAGTCTAATGTAACAGGCTGCTTTTGAAAGTGCCAACTTAGTTGGTTTTAAAAGGTGAAAGACAGAATGGAGCTGTCAAGTGGGAGTTTAAAGGACTCATAAACAAGTCACCCAAGAAGTTTAGAGGTGAGAGGGTAGAGCCAGATGCAATAATTAGACGTGGGGTCAGCAGAAGGTTTCTGGATGAAGGATGGAGTTACAAGAGGGTGAAGATGGGACTATATGAAGATGATTGTGGCAGGAACATGTCCAGATCTTTGTTGGTGAATTCCAAGCAGCATTTAATAGTGTAGAAATGTGACTTCTAGTCCAACGCTCATTTCTGGTGGGACTCAGGAGACAATGGTTGCTACCTGTGTTCTATGTAGATTTGAGCCTGAACACTGGATAGGAAGGGGGATTCATCATGCAGGTTCCATCCCAGTTTGCAAAGATGGTTTTCAGCAACCTCTAGAGACTTTGTATTTCCTTATAAGACTTTCTGATATTACTGGTGTTGAAACCTCCCCAATGACATTAGACAACTGTGAACTAGGCCAAGCATCCAAGTCCTTCTACTATAAACTGGGTTATTTTATACCTGATGACAGTTTGGCACTCACAGCCAGTTTTGGGATATGTGACCTTCAGACCAATCAGGTGTTATACAGTTTGGTCATGCAATGAGGATCATGTCAGGAATTAGGAGTAGGCAGCATAGATATGTGCTTTGGATACAATTTGGTAGGGGTGCTAATTTTGTATAGTTTCCACCTATTGCCACTCTACGTAGCGTTGGTAGTTGGGCTTGTTGAGAGCAAATGATTGGTGGTGAATGAGCAGACATGGATTGTAGGTGGACTTTGGCAGTGGAGAAGGTGGGGGGATGATGGGTTAGCAATGGGAGGCCTTGGGAATCTGTACCTCTTGCCTAGGCTCTGATGTAGACGGACTAGGAGTGTAGGACGATTGTGCAGCCAAAGTACATTTACTGTAAGAAGAATCTGCAAGCAGAGTTAATACGCCTTTATAGAACCTATGGAAATCCCCACAAGAGGAATATAATATAATTGGCCTTTATTCCCTATGGAATAATTCAAAGGTTGCCTAAGCTGCCATTGTCTTTCTAGCAGGCTGGCCAAAAGCATGTTTATCACATACACTCTGTTTGCTATTTTCTAATAAAATCAAATAGGACGCCAGAAGAGAAGTAGCCCAGCAGCACCAAGCACTGCATGATGTCCTAGGAGCACATTAAATAGTAAGAAATACTCACTAGGTCACAGCAAAGGTATTGCCATGTACTAAGCACAATTCAGCAGGAACAGTCCCTAAGTTTGCTCATAGTCTGTTCAGAGAGATCCCATAAAACTATGGCAGCATAGATATTCCCCTGTACACTAAGCACAATTCAGCAGGAACAGTCCCTAAGTTTGCTCATAGTCTGTACAGAGAGATCCCATAAAACTATGGCAGCATAGGTATTCCCCTGTACACTAAGCATAATTCAGCAGGAACAGTCCCTAAGTTTGCTCATAGTCTGTACAGAGAGATCCCATAAAACTATGGCAGCATAGGTATTCCCCTGTACTAAGCACAATTCAGCAGGAACAGTCCCTAAATTTGCTCATAGTCTGTACAGAGAGATCCCATAAAACTATGGCAGTATAGGTATTCCCCTGTACTAAGCACAATTCAACAGGAACAGTCCCTAAATTTGCTCATAGTCTGTACAGAGAGATCCCATAAAACTATGGCAGCATAGGTATTCCCTGTACTAAGCACAATTCAGCAGGAACAGTCCCCTAAGTTTGCTCATAGCCTGTACAGAGAGATCCCATAAAACTATGGCAGCATAGGTATTCCCTGTACTAAGCACAATTCAGCAGGAACAGTCCCCTAAGTTTGCTCATAGCCTGTACAGAGAGATCCCATAAAACTATGGCAGCATAGGTATTCCCTGTACTAAGCACAATTCAGCAGGAACAGTCCCCTAAGTTTGCTCATAGCCTGTACAGAGAGATCCCATAAAACTATGGCAGCATAGGTATTCCCTGTACTAAGCACAATTCAGCAGGAACAGTCCCCTAAGTTTGCTCATAGTCTATGCAGATATATATGGAAGGCACTGGTATCCTCCTAAACTCTGCACCGCATGTTGTAGTTTCATAAGGCAATATGGCACCTGTGAGAATTCTAAATTCTAATTCATTCATCGATGTATCTGGCATAGGAAGGCAGAGGAATGTTATCAGGTGCAAGGTTTGGATACTTATTCTGGCGCATCACTCAGTTCCCCCAGTCTTCCCATATCTACTGTCTTGGCTACTTGACCCTGTGCACGATAAATGCGTTCCCTGCCATTTCTGGACATTCCATACGTCCCAGTCGCTGAGTGATATAAAGGAGGCAATTCTATTTAAGGCACGATCGGCAGCTGGTGGTGCCTGTTCCTTACATGCGACACAGCCTGACACTAATACGATTATAAGGGACAGATTTATTAAGGGTTGAATTGAAAATTTTAATTAGAATTTTTACATTTTTTTAATGGTCAAATCTGTCAAATTCAACTAGGGAATTATCCAAACTCGATTCAAGTTTTTAAAATAATTCGAATTAAAATTTCGAGAATTAACAAACTCTGGCCCTTTAAGAATTCTAATTCACCTAAAACCTGCCAAACTTCTGTCTAAGTCAATGGGAGAGGTCCAGGGATTAATTGGGAGATGTTTGTAGCCTTCCAGACATTCAAGGTTTTTTTTTTTCAGAGAAAAAACTCGAATCGAGCTTGGGCTCTGAGCCCTCAGCATTAGTGATGGGCAAATTTCTCCCGTTTCGCTTCGCCGAAAAATGTGCGAATTTCTCACAAAATTCAAGAAACGGAGAAAAGTTTGCGAAAAGTCGCGAAATTGAAAAGTTCACGTAAAAAATGTGAAATTCAAACATTTTCACGAAAAAAAATAGTGAAATTCGACCGTTTTCACAAAAAAATTAGAACGGTTTCACAAAAATATCGAAGTAGAAGGATTTAGCGCTATTCCTACGATAGAACGATCGAAGGAATAATCGTTCGATCGAACGATTAAATCCTTCGAATCGAACAATTCGAAGGATTTTAATCCATCGATCGAACGATTTTTCTTCGATCAGAAATTGCTAGGAAGCCTATGGGGACCTTCCCCATAGGCTAACATTGGGCTCGGTAGGTTTTAGGTGGCGAACTAGGGGGTCGAAGTATTTTTTAAAGAGACAGTACTTCGAAAGTCGAAGGTCGAAGTAGCCTATTCGATGGTCAAAGTAGCCATATTCGACCATTTGAAATTCTAAGTCATAAGCTATCTATACAGAACATACACAAGGTATTTAAACTAATGTGCACCAATCAAAATGACCCGTCAATTACCTAATAATCCAATCAACAAGCTCACCATATGAACTCAGGGCCTAGCTAAGGTCACATTGGAAAATTATATTATTTCTACTAAGGGGGTTATTGATTAAAATCCAAATTTATCTCATAATATTATTAAAAAAAAAGCTTGACCAAACTCCTATGCCTGATTTTAGCTTATTTATTAAAGGACCAGTAACATAATTTTTTTTAAAAAAAAATCCGTTATTATACAATGAAAAAAAAAACACATAGACAAATGAAACTTTGAAATAATTTACCGAAACTCCGCTTGCGCTCCTCGTCAGAAAAGGCGATCCTTCGATCCATTGTTCGGCGCTCGATTTCTCCTCCCAGCCTTCCTTATAGGAGATAGCCAGGAGGAGAAATCGATCGGCGCATGATGGATCGTCGCCTTTTCTGATGAGGAGCGGAAGCTGAGTTTTGGTAAGTTATTTCTTAATAAAGACTTAGCGATTTCAAAGTTTCATTTGTCTTGGTTTTTTTCGTTGTATACTAAGGAATTTTAAATTCAAAAAAAATTTGTTGTTACTGGTCCTTTAATAAAAAAAAATGTGATTCAATCGGATCGGGAAAAAAACTCTAGCGAAAACTCGAATTTCACCAATTTTCCGGGCTTTTTGCCGAATAGCTTGATTTAGTCTAGTTTTTTCCTGAAAACCCCGACGGGCTAAACCCTGATAACTTCGAATTGGGATAGGTGCCTCTCCCATTGGCTTATACAGGACCTCGTCAGGTCTGAGATGGAAGATTTAGGCTTTTTGCAGCATCGGGGAATAATAAATGTTGAAAAAAGTTTTCACAACTCGACCTTTAATAAATAACCCCGTAAGGGTGCTGCAGGGCCGGATTTGGGGAAAGGGTGGCAAGGTAAGGGTTCATAACTCGCAAGGTAAATGAAAATGGAGGGAGCGTCTCTAAACCGAGGGGGGAGTCTCTTTCTTACAATAGACGCAGAACTACCAATCCCAGCATCCCCTGCCAGCAAAGCTCTCAATCTTAGCTCTGCAAGGCCTGCACTTCCTATACCTGGTGAATGGGGAATGTATGGGATGTTGCTCCTTTCCTTTAAGCTGGAGCTCAGGATAAGAGCAGCAAACTGGCGGCCTCAGCTGTCACATTCTCTCGTAGCTTCGATAAACCATTGCTCTGCATTTCCATATTTAGTCAGGGAATAGGTGCTGAGTGCAATCACTTATATCCCAGGAGAAGCCTGGCCCAGCACATGTAATGTCGATTGGAAGTGCTAAGCATGAAAACACTGCGTAACTTGTCGGCGCTATATAAATAAATGAGGATGATGATGATGATGATGAAGGGACATAAGGAACTTGGCCTGAGGGTGAGCCTGGTATGAAAGTAATATCATAGGAGATTCAGTCTCAGACGTTCTCTGAGTGATTTCAATTTCAGAGTGTCATGTGACCTCCTAAGGGCAGAGACACACGTGGAGATTCGGGGAGATTTAGTCACCTGGCGACAAATCGCCTCTTCTTCGGGCGACTAATCTCCCCAAACTGCCTCCTCGCCGGCTAGAATCTAAATCGCTGGCAGGACGGTGCCAGAGTGCTTCGTTTTCCAAAGTCGCCCGAAGTTTCCTCGTGATGCAACTTTGCCCGACTTCAGAAAACAAATCTCTCCGAGTGCCATCCCGTCAGCGATTTAGATTCTAGCCAGCGGGGAGATTAGTCGCCTGAAGAAGAGGCGATTTGTCGCTGGGCAACTAATCTCCCCGAATCTTCTCTCTACGCTTAAGGGTAAGGCCACACGAGGAGAGTCTGGGAGACTTTGCACTTTGGGCGATTATTGAAAACGCATCGCCGCGTGTGCATTAGCGCAGGCGACTTTTCATTCTAGCCTATGGGGAAAAACGCTGAGGCAGTTCGGGGAGATAGTTGCGCAAAAGACGAGGTGATTAGTCGCCAGGCGACAAAATCTCCCCGAATCTCCTCGTGTGGCCTTACCCTAAAGGCACAACCTGCTGCTGTACATGGGAAACCTTACATCAGCTCAATGCACCCAGCTCTATCTCTATGAAAGACTGGAATTCCATGGATCTGTTACTTCAATTTGATCCAATTGATGGTATGATGTAGAGAGGGATATTCTGAGACAATTTGTAATTGGTTTTCTTTTTTTATTATTTGTGGTTTTTGAGTTATTTCACTTTTTATTCAGCAGCTCTCCAGTTTGCAGCTTCAGCCATCTGGTTGCTAGGGTCCACATTACCCTAACAACCATGCATTGGTTTGGAATATGAATAGGAGAGGCCTGACTAGAAAGATGAGTAATAAAAAGTAGCAATAACAATAAATTTGTAGCCTTACAGAGCATTTGTTTTTTAGATGGGGTCAGCGACCCCCATTTGAAAGCTGGAAAAAGTCAGAAGAAGAAGTCGAAGCATTCAAAAACGATAAAAATGAAGGCCAGTTGAAATGTTGCTTAGAATTAGCCATCCTATAATATACTTAAAGATGAACTACCCCTTTAAAGTGGACCTGTCACCCAGACACAAAAATCTGTATAATAAAAGTCCTTTTTAAATTAAACATGAAATCCAATTTCTATTTTTTATTAAAGCATTCATAGCTGTTGTAAACTCATTTAAAAATCTCAGCTGTCAATCAATAATAGCCCATGGCATAGAGGCGGGGCAGACAATTACTTTCACTTTCCATTCAGCACTTCCTACATGTCACTGCTCTCCACACATTCCGCCTCTCTCTTAACCATTTAATTGTGTAACCAGGGGATGGGGATGGACATCAGGTCCCCCATTCTGGTGCACAAACAAGATGCTCAGATGATACAAGACTTGTCTTAATAACAGTGTCCACAAAATGGCTCCTGCCTGCTTGCTATCATTTTGAATTCCCAGACTGAAGGAAACAAGATTCAAATAATTTATATAGTGTAATTAAAGTTCATTTTGCTTGACCAATATGTGTAAAATAGGATTTTGAATACATTTTTTGGGTGACGGGTCCCCTTTAATAATTGTAGTAGAGGCTTGATAGGCACCCAAGCCTGACCCATCTCTTGCAATATAGATTTTATGGTCCCCCCTACTAAAATAATAGAGAAGAGGGTCTCCAAGGCCCAGGGACAAATTCTCTCTCTGACCCACCATCCCAGTCCTCTGGGTCTCAGACATATTTCACATGGTGCTTGTTAGTATAATTTAGTCTGTGATAGTCTAAGACAACTTGCAATTGGTCTCTGTGATATCTATGTGTGCCACTTCCCTAATGCTCATTGTTAAATGAAAGCGCTGCCTGGGACCCCACACCCTTTAGAAAGTACTGGTATCCTGTTATCCAGAAGCTGGGGTTTTCCTGATAAGGGGTCTTTCTGTAATTTGGATCACCTTGCTTTAAAATTCTAAATTGTTTTATTACGAGTCTGATGGGCTTTTAGTAATTCAGAGCTGTCTGGATAACGGGTTACCGGATAATGGATCCAATACCTGTGCAATGCTTTAAGGTTTGAACTCACAAATTCGTATTGAAAAGCACCAACTCGAATGTAAATTTGAACGTGAGACTCATCGCACCTCGACAATGGAAACTAATCTAATTCGAATATTCGCCGCCTAAAACCTGCCGAGTTCACGTACAAGTCAATGTCAGAGGTCCGCTGACCCCTTTGAAGATGTTAATTTCCTTCCTGACATTCGAGTTTTTTTATCAGAGGAAAATCTGATTTGAGTTTCGTATTCGATTTCGATTCACAAAACCTTCATGGCCTGTGGCCGTCGCTTCTTAGGCGGTCTTGTTTACAGGCGCTAGTGATGTGTGGGCCGGCCCGATACCCGCGGGCCGACCTCGCACTCTTCCTCGAGGGTGGCGGACGGGCAGGGTCCGACTGGGCCAGCCGGACACCGGGAAAAAAAACGGTGGGCCCACGACTGCCCAGACCCGCTCACTGCTGGCAGAGCCTTGCTCCTTGCTGATCTCCCCACAACATGAAGAAATAGCGAGTACTGAAGAAGGTACGCACTGTTGGGGGGGAAGGGCACATAGTGTGCAGGGTTTTTTTTCAGCTGGGCCCAAGTGCGCAGAGGGATTTGCAGCGGGGGCCCACGTGGGTGGCAGAGGGGGGGGGGGTCTGGAGCCCATGCGGGTGATGGAGGGTGGGTCGGAGGCCTGTGAGGGTGACGGAGGGGGGGTCCGAGATCCGTGAGGGTGACGGAGGGGGTCGTAGGTGACGGAAGGTAAGGTTCTGTTGTGATGTCATCGGCGGGGCGGGGCGGATCTATAAAAGCAACGTGTAAATCGGATGCGGGCAGCCAAGCGAGTGCAGGTTAGGGTCAGGGAAATCCCGACCCACACATGACTAACAGACGCCTGCTAGATGTGCCTCACCGTCACTCCCACCGTCGCTGCCTACTTGTTTTTCATTGGTAGGCGGCGGGTGTGACTAGCACAAGAGGCAGGTGGACCAAGAAGAAGAGACGGCCACGGTCCGTGAAGTTTTTGCGCGCTGCTGCAGCATGAGCAGGTATGTGGGGCATATCATTGCTAAAAAACGGCAAAAAAACCCCAGTTATTTGCAATTTGAAAAATCCTTCTATTCACTCCCCAAAGCCAAAGGGGCATTAAAAAAATTGACCATACATCCCCTTGAAACCTGCAACAAAAGCTGAAACAGTAACAAGATTTTTTTCCAACCACTAGAGTGCGCTGTCCGGCCATTTAATAACGACAATAGAACTTACTCTGTAACATTATACAATGTGCTTAATGCTGCCAAACACAAGGCTTCCTCTGTACGTAGCGGCTGTTTTTTCATTCTCAGAGGGGCCCTACACTTTTTGTCTTATATTTCATTAAGTTAACCTTTAGTATGTTATAGAATGGTCAGTTCTAAGTAGGGATGCACCGAATCCACTATTTTGCATTCGGCCGAACCCCTGAATCCTTTGCGAAAGATTCGGCGGAATACCGAACTGAATCCAAATCCTAATTTACGTATGCACACTAGGGGTGGGAAAGGGAAAAACTTTTTACTTCTTTGTTTTGTGACAAAAAGTTAAGCGATTTCCCTCCCGCCTCTAATTTGCATATGCAAATTAGTATTCGGCCTGGCAGAAGGATTCGGCCGAATCCTGCTGAAAAAGGCCGAATCCTGGCCAAATCCCAAACCGAATCCTGGGTTCGGTGCATCCCTAGTTCTAAGCAACTTTTCTATTGGCCTTCATTATTTATAGTCTTATAACTATTTGCCTTTTTCTTCTGACTCTTTCCAGCTTTCAAATGGGAGTCACTGACCCCATATAAAAAAACAAATGCTCTGTAAGGCTACACATTTATTGTTATTGTTACTTTGTATCGCTCATCTTTCTATTCAGGCCTCTCCTATGTATATTCCAGTCTCTTATTCAAATCAGTGCATGGTTGCTAGGGTCATTTGTACCCTAGCAACCAGACGGCTGAAACTGCAAACTGGATAGCCGCTGATTAAAAAAGCTAAATAACTCAAAAACCACAAAAAATAAAAAAAAAACAATTGCAAATTGTCTGAGAATATCTGTGCCTTTTATTGTTTGAAACCTTGGCTTTAGATGAGAATTAGAGGCTCATTAAATCCAATGTCAATCAAATGAGCGTGCATACAAACAGGCAAGATCTACACGTAGGAAATATAGTGGCGGAGTTTTTGGTGGCAGTGCTGCCTCATTGTGAAAATAATCATTGGAAACGAGTCGGTTGGCAAAGTGCATTTGTTACATGCTCTTACCAGCTGTGCCCCCTGGAATGTCTCTCTAATTCCTCTTATTGACAGCTGATCCTATTAATACTCCGACACCAAGCAGCACATGTTTCACATACCCCCCCCTACCCACGAGGCCTGTGGTCTGATGAAATGGCCATGCACACAAGAGCTGCATCAGTGTAACCCATTCATTCATTCTGGCTTTAAACACAATTAACTTTATTGAAGGGTTTGTTCCCCTTTAAATGAACTGTTAGTCTGATGTAGAGAGGGATATTCTGAGACCATTTGCAATTGGTTTTCATTTTTTATTATTTGTGGTTTTTGAGTTATTTTGCTTTTTATTCAGCAGCTCTCCAGTTTGCAGTTTTTTATCTGTCCGGTTGCTAGCGTCCAAATGACCCTAGCAACCACTCACTGATTTGAATAAGAGACTGGAATATAAATAGGAGAGGCCTGAATAGAAAGAGGAGCAATAAAAATCAATACCAATACATTTGTAGCCTTTTTAGAGCGTTTGCATACCTCCTCCCCAAAAAAAATTTTACACAATTTGGCAGGTTATGAAAGTTTGAACATATTTCTGTGTTTTTTTTCAGTTATTACAGTTTTGCTAATGAAGCTGCCAGTCTAACTTTTCCCAAGGGACCTGTTATCTTATATTGTTACAATTACTTATTTGCTTATCTAGAAATTGTTACAAAAGTATCTTATCCGCTGCTGTGGCTGTTCTGGGCTCTCTGCCAAAAGCCAATTAAAGGAAAACTATACCCCCAAAACAATGTAGGCCTCTATAATAATGTATATATATGTTTAAAACCCTGCTTCATGTAAATAAAGCATTTTCATATTATACTTTTATAGTAGTATGTGCCATTGGGTAATCCTAAATAGAAGATTGCCATTTAAAAAAAAAAAAGGGCCATCCCCTGGGATCGAAGGAGTCACGGTGCACACAACCATACCAAATGAACCATACTTGTTAGGTCACATGAGCCAATTAACAGACAGAGTTGTGTCTTTTGCTTCCACACTTCTTCCTGTTACAGTTAGAGCTGCAGTATTTCTGGTCAGGTGATCTCTTCCTGTTAGTTAGAGCTGCTGTATTTCTGGTCAGGTGATCTCTTCCTGTTACAGTTAGAGCTGCAGTATTTCTGGTCAGGTGATCTCTTCCTGTTGCAGTTAGAGCTCCAGTATTTCTGGGCAGGTGATCTCTTCCTGTTACAGTTAGAGCTGCAGTATTTCTGGTCAGGTGATCTCTTCCTGTTACAGTTAGAGCTGCAGTATTTCTGGTCAGGTGATCTTTTCCTGTTACAGTTAGAGCTGCAGTATTTCTGGTCAGGTGATCTCTTCCTGTTACAGTTAGAGTTACAGTATTTCTGGTCAGGTGATCTCTTCCTGTTACAGTTAGAGCTGCAGTATTTCAGGTCAGGTGATCTCTTCCTGTTACAGTTAGAGCTGCAGTATTTCTGGTCAGGTGATCTCTTCCTGTTACAGTTAGAGCTGCAGTATTTCTGGTCAGGTGATCTCTTCCTGTTACAGTTAGAGCTGCAGTATTTCTGGTCAGGTGATCTCTCCCTGTTACAGTTAGAGCTGCAGTATTTCTGGTCAGGTGATCTCTTCCTGTTGCAGTTAGAGCTGCAGTATTTCTGGTCAGGTGATCTCTTCCTGTTACAGTTAGAGCTGCAGTATTTCTGGTCAGGTGATCTCTTCCTGTTACAGTTAGAGCTGCAGTATTTCTGGTCAGGTGATCTCTCCCTGTTACAGTTAGAGCTGCAGTATTTCTGGTCAGGTGATCTCTTCCTGTTGCAGTTAGAGCTGCAGTATTTCTGGTCAGGTGATCTCTCCCTGTTACAGTTAGAGCTGCAGTATTTCTGGTCAGGTGATCTCTTCCTGTTGCAGTTAGAGCTGCAGTATTTCTGGTCAGGTGATCTCTTCTTGTTACAGTTAGAGCTGTAGTATTTCTGGTCAGGTGATCTCTTCCTGTTACAGTTAGAGCTGCAGTATTTCTGGTCAGGTGATCTCTGAGGCAGCACACAGACCATCATGAAATGATGGTAAAAGGCAAGAGATGTAAAATGGCAGTTTTTTTTATCTGTTGCTTAAATATTCATTTTGGGATTATAGTTTTCCTTTAAGTTAGAAACTTTTTCTTGCTTTTCAGTACAGAGAAAATGGGGACTTTACCGTACAAAGAGGGACTGTGGGTTGAGCTGTCAAAAGAGGGACTGTCCCTCTGAAAATGGGACAGTTGGGAGGTATGCATTTGTTTTTAGAGGGGGTCGGTGACCCCCATTTGAAACCTGGAAAGAGTCAGAAAAAAAGGCAAATACTCCATAAAGTGTTAAAAAAAGGCCAGTTGAAAAGCTTCTTAGAATTAGCCATTCTATAACATACTAAAAGTTCACCTAAAGGTGATCCACCTCTTTAAAAAAAAAAAAAAAAGTTCCCCTTTCAGAGAATGGAGGGGCTTGAATTCGGCCAAAGAGGGTTATTTAAGGGTGAGGCTACGGTTTCAGTATTCCAGGAATGTCACTAGTCAACATGAAGTCCTGCAACAGCCCTGAGGTCTTGGAGTTCCAGCGAGCGATTGCCGTAATCCACAGAGGTACCTAAATATTTCAGCCGAAACTCGATGCTCTCACCTCAGCAGATTTCGGCATTGTCCTTCAGTCAGTGCAGCCCCCCTGGAAGACTGGGCGACAGCTGCTGATATATACATAGTTGCTCGCCCAAATGGCTGATTTTACTGCCCTCGTTAAATATAAAACCAGTCGTCTGAGGCTCACTTTATACAGGGACAGTTATTCCGGAGGCTGTTTTATATCTTATAGCACAAAATCATATTACAGTCAAAAGCTTTTTAAAAGGGCAAAGGATTCATTTTTTTGTAACTGACAATCTTCTTATCCATCGTTGCACTCTCAATAAAAATATACATCAAAATTAAAAATACATAAAAATTGTATGTTCATTTTATGTACTTCTGATAAGTAGCTAGACTCTCAGCCATAAAGCAGGGCAGGACTGCTGCTTACAGTGGGGATCAGATTGGATCTGTGCAGCCACTGGGACAGAATGCTCTGTTATACAGATAGCTAGAATCTCAGCTGCCATAAAGCAGGACAGGACTGCTGCTTATAATGGGGATCAGATAGGATCTGTGCAGCCACTGGGACAGAATGCTCTGTTATACAGATAGCTAGAATCTCAGCTGCCATAAAGCAGGACAGGACTGCTGCTTACAATGGGGATCAGATATGATCTGTGCAGCCACTGGGACAGAATGCTCTGTTATACAGATAGCTAGAATCTCATCTTCCATAAAGCAGGGCAGGACTGCTGCTTACAATGGGGATCAGATAGGATCTGTGCAGCCACTGGGACAGAATGTTCTGTTATACAGATAGCTAGAATCTCATCTTCCATAAAGCAGGGCAGGACTGCTGCTTACAATGGGGATCAGATAGGATCTGTGCAGCCACTGGGACAGAATGTTCTGTTATACAGATAGCTAGAATCTCAGCTGCCATAAAGCAGGACAGGACTGCTGCTTACAATGGGGATCAGATAGGATCTGTGCATCTGCATTTCCTTATTTCCAATCCTGACCTACAATACCTAATACATGTTTCATGTTCTTGGCGTTTACATTTAATCAATTTAATGGGGAGATCATGGATGGCAGGTTCATGGGCCCAAGGGGTCCAGTCCTTCACTCTTTATTCCAGTTCATTTAATCTGTCAAGAGAAATCTGTTCTGTAGCGGTTACACTCGGGTCCATGTTCAATGACAGAGCGGTGGATTAAATGCAATTAGTTGTATGTTACACAGGGGAGGAGAAGGAACGGCTCATATGAATACATTACACATATTAAAGGCAGTTGGATGAGTCTATTCCCAGAGCTCTCGCTCTTCTCCTTCTCTTGCAATGTCAGGAATCTCAATCTAAACTTTTCCAGGATCCCATTACAACAATTTAGCAAAATTAGCAATCGGGTTCAGTAACAGAACCCAGTGTGGCTTAAATAATATCCCCCCTCTCCTGTCACGGACATTCTTGCCCCCAGGCTCTGCCCATGAATCTTCTCGGGTCAAGAGAAATTCGGATTTGGATAAAATGGGTTTGTTTTATTTCTAATACAACTATAAATTAGGGATGCACCGAATCCAGGATTCAGTTCGGGATTCTGCCCTTTTCAGCAGGATTCGGATTCGCCCGAATCCTTCTGCCCGGCCGAACCGAATCCGCATCCTAATTTGCATATGCAAGGGAAATAATATTACGTATGAAATCATTTGCATATACAAATTAGGGGCTGGGAAGGGAAACAAAACAAGGAAGTAAAACATGTTTTCCTCTTCCCACCCCTAATTTGCATATGCTAATTTGGATTCGGCCGAATCTTTCGCGAAGGATTCGAGGGTTCGGCTGAATCCAAAATAGTGGTTTCGATGCATCCCTCGTATATATAAAATATCCCATTTTTTAAGCCCGACACTTGCTGCAAAATCCATCAACTGATCTAAGGGGCTGGGGGTACAACTCTTGTACCTCATTGGTTCATGTCCATAGACAATGGACCATACTCAAATTAATAGGAGAGAGGGTGGGTCTACCTCCAGGGCCCCGCCTCTACTGACCACCCCTACGGACTCGCGACCACTCAGCTTTTACCCATCAGGACACGTTAAAGTTTATTTCTAGTATGTTATAGAATGGCCAATTCGAAGCAGCTTTTCAATTGGTCGTCATTATTTTTTTTTATATATAGTTTTTCAATTATTTGCCATCTTCTTTTGACTCTTTCCAGCTTTCAAAGGAGGGTCGCTGACCCCATCTAAAAAACAAAAATGCTCTGAAAAGGCTGCAAATGTATTGTTATTGCTGCTTTTCATTTCTCCTCTTTCTAGGCCTCACCTATTCATATTCCAGTCCCTTATTCCAAATGAATGCATGGTTGCTAGGGAAATTTGGACCCTAGCAACCAGCTTGCTGCAATTGCAAACTGGAGAGCTGCTGAATTAAAAGCTAAATAACTCAAAAACCACAAATATTAAAAATTGTCTCGGAATATCACTCTCTACATCATACTAAAAGTTCCTTTAAAGGGGAACAACCCCTTTTTACCAGGAAATATCTGTGGTTTTATTATTTTTTTGAGTTAAACAGGGAAACTGAAGGTGCTCCATGTTTGATATTTGTGAGAAAGATAATTAGATACCCAGTGTACCGATAACCCCCTGAATAATGGATTCCTGCTCATCTGTAAGCCGAGACATTCACAACAAAGGGGGTTGTTTATACAGAGGGCATTATCTCCATCTCTTGTACCTGAATGGTGCATGCTCATAGACAATGGTGCATGCTTAAATTGCAAAGTAGAAAGGATGAGTCTACTTTTCTTCTGCAAATATGTCATTGGACTTGGCATTGCACTAGCCCATCAGGATACTGGGAAATAGCTGGGTGGCCGGTAGCGGGTGGTGGGGCCCTAGACGTTAGTCTTCTAGTGGGGCCCTTGGGTCACCCCTCTAACACTACATCAGGCAGCTGTCTTGTGATATAAGGGGGATTCCACACATAGTGATTGAGGGTGTTATGCCCCTACTGGTAGATAATAATAACATAATAAAACATAATATTTGAGAACATAACTGGATTTTGCTTTTCCCGCAGGACCACTCACGCTAAAGCCAAGGCGGAGGGAGCGGAGCAGGCGGCACAAGCAGCCAATAATGAGTCCGGTATAGCCAGAACCATGGCGAGGGAGCTCTCTCCAGACTTCTACCAACCAGGTTTGTTCCCCACCAATGAGCTGCTTTATTTGAATTGCCCAGGGTGAGATATTGCTGAAGCTGCACCAACACATAAACATATTATTTATGGTAAGTAAAGGTTGTGGCCCTGGTAGGACTCTGCAATTTACTTTATAATGATTTATTATAATAGTGAGGTTCAAATTAGATCAATAAAAGGGGAAGTCCTGACTATGCCATATGCCCATTGTTTTTTTAGTTAAACAGGAAAACTGAAGGTGCTCCATGTTCAGTGTTGGACAAGGGGCCCAGGGTCCCCCAGCTGCAACCCCCCTTCAGCAACCCCCATGCATCGATTAACATATTTTGTTGCAGCCGCAATTGGAGTCGGAGGGGGGGTCTCAGCCAGTTAGCGGTTCTGGGTCTGTGTGGGCCCACCGTGTATTTTCCAGGTGTCCTACCCAGTCCAACCCTGGACTTCCTTGTGAGGAAGCTAATTAGATTCCCAGCACACAGATAACTCCCTGCATAATGGACTTCCACTCATCTGTAAGCCAAAACAGTCACAAACAAGGGAGGTTGTTTATACAGAGCTCATTAGCAATATCTAATCCTGATGTGACTCTACACCCAATCATTTCTTTCTGCATAAGAAGATAAGAAATCAAAGAGCATATGATTGTAGTAGACTATCTTTATTTTTCTCTGCCTGTAAAACAACTATCAGTGATTTTGATAAGGTCAAGGATAAGGACAACTCATCATTCCTGTAGAGACGGCTAGGATTCTAAGGGCAGAGACATAAGCTCAGATTCAAGGAGATTTAGTCGCCCGGCGATAAATCACCTCTTCTTCAGGGCGACTAATCTCCTCGAACTGCCACCCGCCGGCTAGAATATAAAGGAATCGAGGAATCTTCGGGCAACTTCGGAAAACAAAGTGCTCTGAGTGCCATCTCGCCAGAGATTTACATTCTAGCCGGTGGGAGGCAGTCCAAGGTGTTAAGTTGCCCCCGAAGAAGAGGCGATTTATCGCCGGGCAACTAAATCTCCCCGAATCTGAGTGTATGTCTCTGCCCTAAATCTCCCAGAATCTCAGTGTGTGTCTCTGCTCTAAATCTCCCAAATCTGAGCATGTGTCTCTGCCCTAAATCTCCCCGAATCTGAGCGTACGTCTCTGCCCTAAATTTCCCCGAATCGGAGCGTACGTCTCTGCCCTAAATCTCCCCGAATCTGAGCGTGTCTCTGCCATATAACTCCCCAAATCTGATCGTGTGTCTCTGCCTTAAATCTCCCCAAATCTGAGCATATGTCTCTGCCCTAAATCTCCCTAGACCTGAGCTTGTGTCTCTGCCCTAAATCTCCCAGAAACTGAGCGTGTCTCTGCCCTAAATCTCCTCGAATCTGAGCTTGTCTCTGCCCTAAATCTCCCCAAATCTGTGCTTGTGTCTCTGCCCTAAATCTCCCCGAATCTGAGCGTGTGTCTCTGCCCTAAATCTCCCCCCGAATCTGAGCTTGTGTCTCTGCCCTAAATCTCCCCCCGAATCTAAGCTTGTGTCTCTGCCCTAAATCTCCCCGAATCTGAGCGTTTGTCTCTGCCCTAAATCCCCCCAAATCTGAGCTTGTGTCTCTGCCTTAAATCTCCCCGAATCTGGGCTTGTGTCTCTGCCCTAAATCTCCCCGAATCTGAGCGTGTGTCTCTGCCCTAAATCCCCCGAATCTGAGCGTCTCTGCCTTAAATCTCCCCGAATCTGAGCGTGTCTCTGCCCTAAATCTCCCCGAATCGGAGCGTGTCTCTGCCCTAAATCTCCCCGAATCTGAGCGTGTGTCTCTGCCATAAATCTCCCCAAATCTGATCGTGTGTCTCTGCCTTAAATCTCCCCAAATCTGAGCATATGTCTCTGCCCTAAATCTCCCTAGACCTGAGCTTGTGTCTCTGCCCTAAATCTCCCGGAAACTGAGCGTGTCTCTGCCCTAAATCTCCTCGAATCTGAGCTTGTCTCTGCCCTAAATCTCCCCAAATCTGTGCTTGTGTCTCTGCCCTAAATCTCCCCGAATCTGAGCGTGTGTCTCTGCCCTAAATCTCCCCCCGAATCTGAGCTTGTGTCTCTGCCCTAAATCTCCCCCCGAATCTGAGCTTGTGTCTCTGCCCTAAATCTCCCGGATCTGAGCGTGTGTCTCTGCCCTAAATCTCCCCGAATCTGAGCGTTTGTCTCTGCCCTAAATCCCCCCGAATCTGAGCGTGTGTCTCTGCCCTAAATCTCCCCGGATCTGAGCTTGTGTCTCTGCCCTAAATCTCCCCGAATCTGAGCGTTTGTCTCTGCCCTAAATCCCCCCGAATCTGAGCATGTCTCTGCCCTAAATCTCCCCGAATCTGAGCGTGTGTCTCTGCCCTAAATCCCCCCGAATCTGAGCGTCTCTGCCTTAAATCCCCCCGAATCTGAGCGTCTCTGCCCTAAATCTCCCCGAATCGGAGCGTGTCTCTGCCCTAAATATCCCCGAATCTGAGCCTGTGTCTCTGCCCTAATGAATCTTCTCCCTTGAGGAAGAGGTGGCTATATCTGTGTTTGAAATATACATTATTTTTCCAGTACTAATTGAATAAACACAAGATTAGATACAGTTTTTAGGGGGGTTTAATATTTATTTTCAAATCCTTTTGCAATGTGTGAGGTTTGATTTATACACGCAAAGTGATCATTATCTAAACTGTTTGCCAGAATAGATCTGAACGGATACAATTAGGCAATTATGTTGATGGAGCAACAGAATAAGGCAAAAAAATAACTTTCTCTCCTGTTTCTTTTTCACCTGCGATGCCTCCGCACATTCAGCTTTACTTGCTTTTTCTGCAACTGATTTCCCTCACAGCTATAATTTCGTCGGCAGCAGAGAACGTGATCGTATTTCTTTCCCCTGCAGTTATATAATGTGTATGGTTGTTATAAGATAAAGCAATAACTGCACAATCCTAAGGAAACTCAGCGAGGAAGAGAATAGCAAAGTGACACAGTAAATGGGAGTATAAAGCTGCATTTGCTGCACAGGAATCACTGGCTTTTTCAGTCGCCTCATCTAATAAGGCTTTAAATTGATGCCTACACTGCACAATACTGTTCCTCTTTGTCTTCCTTACTGATGAACAAGCCAAACCATAATTTAGATGATATACGGGTATTATAAACCCAGCCTTATCATTTAGCCTGTTGTGTTTCCGCTGTTGATAGTTTTTATTTTTCCACTTTTGTTTAGTTTTATATATGGTCAAGAAACTTTTTTATGATTGAGTCCTGGCTGAGATTCTAGCTATCTGTATAACAGAGCATTCTGTCCCAGTGACTGCACAGATCCTATCTGATCCCCATTGTAAGCAGCAGTCCTGCCCTGCTTTATGGCAGCTGAGATTCTAGCTATCTGTATAACAGAGCATTCTGTCCCAGTGGCTGCACAGATCCTATCTGATCCCCATTGTAAGCAGCAGTCCTGTCCTGCTTTATGGCAGCTGAGATTCTAGCTATCTGTATAACAGAACATTCTGTCCCAGTGGCTGCACAGATCCTATCTGATCCCATTTTCTTGAAGTTTAACTTTGGGAGCCTGGGCCAAAGAACTGATTCCCTGTGGGAATGTTGCATCAAGAATTGGGCATTGCCTCTGGTAGGAGATTGGCTGCTTGGCGATAGTGTGAAGCAGGTCCGAGTGCGCGGGAATTGTCTCCCACTGCATATTCGACTCGGGCTAAAACTTTTGAGAAAGTGGGACATTAGAATTGGGGAACTGAGTTCTGTTACAAGGAGACAAATTTATCAGAGGATCCTATTGAGCTACTTTGTTGTCCCCATGGCCTTGAAGGACTGTGTGGGGGATGTCCTTTCTCAGAGCCTGCGGTGGCTCAATGACAGAAGGGTGCCCCCAAAGTATTTTGATCTGAACTGGCTGGCTCTTCAGGGAAGACTTTTTGTCCGAGGCAATGTGAGCTTTTTGAACATCACAGAGAGGGAGTGCCCATGGGGCTGTTCCACCAATGAGACCCTAGAACATTTTCTTGTGGATTGTCCTGTGACAAAAGTTTTAAAACATCGGCTGGCAGAGGCTCTCAACGTGCCCCACATCAAACACTTGTCCTATGCTGATACGGCCTATGGTGTTCTGTCTGTCCCACATCCCCTGGATAGAGGGACAGTGTATCTAATAATATCGGTGATGAGGTACCACCTATGGCATTTCCGCTGCAGAAGGTCCATTAGCCATGAGGATGTTGTTATAGACCAAATAGTGAAGTCTGTGGTGGCTGATTTGGGTTTCCTGAGGGAAAGAGAGGTTAAGCAAAGCTGTCTGAATGCATCCAAATGGAGAGGTGTGAAACTGTGACGTATACTGATGTATTTATGATACTAATGCCTGTGATGTCTGACATGTTTCTCTTTCAAACAGACAATGTGATAACACCAGCTCATGCTTTTCAGTGGAAAAGTTCTGCAAGCTCTTTGGCTCAGCAATATATATGTCCTGAGTTGGGGGGTGTATGTGGGAAGGGTGGTGTGATGGCCCACTAATAGAAAGACAAACTTTGGACTTTGTGGCCGGGTTTGTGGTGGTGAAGGTGGTGGTTGGGGAGGGAGGAAAACCTTTTTCATGGACAAAGGGAAAGACTTTGCCAGGTTTGTTTTGGGAATTATGGACAGAGGAAGGACTCCAAGAGGGTTTGGTGGTGGGAGATACTGCTGAGCCAAGCCAAAGATTCATGGACTATATTTTGCTTATTTGGTGGTAAATAGTTTAAAATCAGTTTTGATTTAGCTGAGCTGATGATTATTGTAAATTGATAAGTTTTTACAAAATAAAAAAATTCCTATCTGATCCCCATTGTAAGCAGCAGTCCTGTCCTGCTTTATGGCAGCTGAGATTCTAGCTATCTGTATAACAGAACATTCTGTCCCAGTGGCTGCACAGATCCTATCTGATCCCCATTGTAAGCAGCAGTCCTGTCCTGCTTTATGGCAGCTGAGATTCTAGCTATCTGTATAACAGAGCATTCTGTCCCAGTGGCTGCACAGATCCTATCTGATCCCCATTGTAAGCAGCAGTCCTGCCCTGCTTTATGGCTGAGATTCTAGCTATCTGTATAACAGAACATTCTGTCCCAGTGGCTGCACAGATCCTATCTGATCCCCATTGTAAGCAGCAGTACTGTCCTGTTTTATGGCTGAGATTCTAGCTATCTGTATAACAGAGCATTCTGTCCCAGTGGCGGCACAGATCCTATCTGATCCGCATTGTAAGCAGCAGTCCTGTCCTGCTTTATGGCAGCTGAGATTCTAGCTATCTGTATAACAGAACATTCTGTCCCAGTGGCTGCACAGATCCTATCTGATCCCCATTGTAAGCAGCAGTCCTGCCCTGCTTTATGGCTGAGATTCTAGCTATCTGTATAACAGAACATTCTGTCCCAGTGGCTGCACAGATCCTATCTGATCCCCATTGTAAGCAGCAGTCCTGCCCTGCTTTATGGCTCTGAAATGTAATGTAAGCCCTTGACAGATGCATATATATGCTTGTTGTTTTACCTATACTATCTTGCAACAAATGATAATAGCATTATTATGAGATATTATAATATATAATATTGATAGCTTTGTTTTTTAATCAGGGCCAGAATACATCAAGAGAAAGCTGCTTCAAGAAATTATAGAAAACGCAGAACAAATGGATCACAAAGAGCCTACAGCTCCGGCCAATCAGGAACCACAAGCAACACCTTCAGAAAGTCCCCTGCTTCGTGTGAAGCAGACTTCAAAACGTGAAGTCTCCCCAGTGCGGACCCCTTCACCTACCTCTGTTGAATCCCCTCCAGATGCCAAAAAGCCTAAACAAAGTTCCAAGAAAGAGAAGGGACTGAGCCCCAACAACTGGAATGGAGATCAGAACCGTGCAGGGAGTAGATCCATCACCCCGTCCAAAATATATGGGCAGGGAAACCATACCAAAATGATACACAAATTAGAAAACAAATTGTCTGATGCTGATATTGAGTTTCATAAGGGCTATCATAGCTATGCTGTTCGGACCTCCCCAGTGACTCCTCCACTGGATTATGAGGAGCAACCATTCCCATCACCAAAAGCAACTCCTGAAGCTAGAACCCCAGATATAAAAGAACAAGTCAAGGATGTTGTACCATCTTCCTCAAAAGACCAAGATACAAAAGCAAAACCAGTCTCCAGGAGATCAGAGATTGGCAGAGAGTCTCAGCTAAAGCCAAATGATGAGCCAGAAGGAAAAGAGGAGAAGATGCAAGCGAAGACCTTGTCCAAATTAGACTCTAAAACTGACATTTATGAGACCAAGTCAGTCCAGAAGCCTGAGCCTAAAACAGTCCAAAAATCTGAGCCTAAGGCGACGCAGAAAGCAGAACAAAAGGCTGCACCAAAACCTAATGTGCCAAAACCAGAGACGAAGGCAGCACCAAAAGCCGCCCTTCAAAAACCTGAACCAAAGTCTGTGGCAAAGTCTGAGTCTAAGGTATCACTGAAGACTGAAACCAAAAGTCTGGTTAAAAAGGGAGTCCAGGTTGCAGCGGTTACAAATGCAGAGGAGGAGATAGAAGAGGTGAGGCTTCTGGTCTTACTTGTTTGTAGTAGCTCAGTATTTATTACACAACCAGTTACATTTACAAACTTTTCAGACCAACATAAGGTTAAACCGGGCTGTTCAAGTCTGTAGGCTGACTGTAGACCTCTTGGAGAAATTGTAGCCCCAAGGTTCCTCAAACTCTCCATAGACTTCTTTGTATGACAGCAGAATTTGAATATAATATCCCCCCATCATGTGTTATATTTCAGAATAGGTACACTACATGAAGAACTTGCCCATCAAAATGAGTTTTCTCTTTGTCGTTACATCCGATCTTCTCGATTCTTTTTATCTCTCTTTTTCTGTCTTTTCCCATTCTTCACACAACAAATCAAGAGTCAATGGTCATGGTATAAACATAAAAAGCAAGCCTGAGTGGACAGAGCACCCACTGATACCTGGGCTTCCTAAGAATGTATTGGTGGGACAACCCAACCATAATAGGTTTTGTAAGAGGTTTCACATGCAATCTTTCCTCCTGAACTCTTTTCACTGATGTTGGCTCAAAGTATAATGGCAGTAAAGGGGTGTCTTTGATACTAATTTGCTCTCTCTTTCTCTGTTTTATTCCAGAGACCTAATACAATCATGATCTGTATGGTCATTTTATTGAATATCGGATTATCCATCTTATTTGTACATTTACTGACATGAAGTTAAGCTGTAAGTATTGGTTCCGTTTATAAAGGTGTTTACATTTCACTGAATAAAGAAGCATGCCTTAAGCAGGGACTTCTCTATAGTCCATCCACTATGACTTGCATCTACTGCCTTCTGCCCATGGAAACCTTGTTGATGTTATAATATATTCTTATAATCCTTAAGAACAGGATTTTTCTGGTTCTTGGGGTCCTTAAATGTGTCTGCCTCTGTTGGTTGAACACCCTACCCTATACCTTCCTGTTGGTTCACTATCCTAACTGCACCACTTTGAAAAAAAAACCTTTAACTTGTACCAGATAATTGCTAAGGAATTGCCTTAAGGGGCTATAAATAGTCAATGCACTTTGTTATACACGAGCCACTGAGGATATTTTTTGGTTTTGAGGTCCCTGCCTGCATTGGTTGGACACCTATCCCATAGCCCCAGGTTCATTCTGTATCCCAAGTGTTCCGGGAGCACCACTTATATTATACCAGCTAATTTCTAAGGGAACATCTTTAGAGGACAGTCATCACCTCAATAGTTTGTGCACTTTGTTTGACTTGTATCTTCTGCCTTATGACCATGGAGAACTTGATGGTTTCATGAGAAATTATTGGGATATTGCAGACACTAAGGATTTTTCTGGTTCTTAGGGTCCCTATACTTGTCTGCCTATGTTGGGTGGACACCCAACCCCATACCTCCAGGTTGGTTTTCTATCCCAAGTTATACAGAAGTAACCACTTATAAACAAATAGCTCAAATTGCACTAGCTTATTACTAAGGGGCTGTCATCACTTCATCAGTCTATACCAAACCTCAATTGCCATATGTCTACTGCGTTATGATCATGGAGAGCTTCATGAGGTAATTGTGGATTGGATTCTCTATATTTAACTTGTCTGCCTGTGTTGGTTGGACACCCAACCCCAATACCTCAAGATTGGTTTTCTATCCTAAGTTCTCCAGAAGTAACCACTTATAAATAAATACTGTACATTGCACTAGAGAGAAATTATTGGGATCTTGTAGACACCAAGGTTTTTTCTGGTTCTTAGGGTCCCTATACGTGTCTGCCTATGTTGGTTGGACACCCAACCCTTTACCTCCAGGTTGGTGTTCTATCCTAAGTTCTCCAGAAGTAACCACTTATAAACAAATAGCTTAAATTGCACCTTATTACTAAGGGGCTGTCATCACCTCAACAGTCCATACCAAACCTCAATTGTTTCCATACATCTGCTATGACCTTGAGTGAAGACCTTCATGAGGTCCTTGTGGATTGGATTCTCCATGTGTAAGCCCCCTATCAAATACCTTACATGTTGTGTTGATTTATTTGCACTGTGCACCTCAAAAATATTTTTTTGCTGCTAGGGTTCAGTGGCGTCTGTATCATACATATATATTTTTCCTTTTAAATTTTTTGCCTGTCCAGGAAAACTTTGAATGCCAGCCATGGGTTCTCACAAGCAGCCTTTCTGCTAGACCACGCATGATGATGATGATGTCAAGATCTTCATGCAGGCGATGAAGCAGCGGCAAGTCATCGACAACTGATTTCATCTTCACCGCTCCTTTTTGGCTTGTTGTATTGAAGCGATGAGACCTCCCACCGCGCTCAGAAGCTAAGCTGGTTTTGTATTTGGAAAGAGAAACATTGAGTTAGGTTGACATACATCACTGACAATACACGAGGATTGTTTTCTTTTTGTAATCTGTGAATTCGAGCACTCGAGAGAAAAATATACCTTTTTTTCTTAAGATACGAGTACTTACGTGTTAGGCACTCCATAAATGGAACTATTAAATGCGGAGAAAAATCGTTATCTTTTGAGAGACCCTTAATCCATTTACGCTTTTTTTGTTCTAAGTTTAAGACGTTGCTGACAATTTGTTTTCTTGTGAGTGTGTGTGCCGGATTTAGCGGTAGGAATCAAATGTTCATTGATCAGTTATTTTTGAAGGCAGGGTGCAGCTATATAAAGAGCGGCATTTTGGCTTAAAACCTTTAGACCTAAAGGGAAACCTAGACCTAATGCAAGCATTAGGGAAAAAAACAGAATAAGCAGCGGAACTTCGCTGGGCCCCACCCCCTACAAAAGCAATTTTTGCAGTGACTTCGTTAATGAGTGAACCCAAGGGGCTGTGGGCCCTGGTGCAGTAGCACCCCCCGCACGCCCGTTAGTTCTGGCACTAAGAATACGTACAAATAGTAAAAACATTTTTATAACATTTTTAACCATTTCTGTGCTTGTTTGCACCCTTTTTTAAAAATGGCTGCCCCAGTATGAACTTGATCTATCCATTTTGTTTACACTTTTATTTCTATAAATCCATAAACACACACGCAATCCACCCCCATGTCTTAAATATAGATTTTTTTCTGCTATATTTTGCATGTGATAAAGGCTTTTTTTTTTCTTAAGGGAAGTGCACGGTTTTTTTTCCTTTAAAGATACCTGCAGGCTGTAAAATGTGTTCGAAGAAAAGTCCCTGCTCCTAGTACAGATATGGGACCAATTATCCAGAATGCTTGGGACTTGGGGGTTTCTGGATAAGGGATCTTTCCATAATATCTTGTCTACTAGAAAATCATGTAAACATGAAATAAACCTAATAGGCTGGTTTTGCCTCCAATAAGGATTAATTATATCGTAGTTGGGATTAAGTACAAGCAACTATTTTATTATTACACAGAAAATGGAAATCAGTTGTAAAAATCTAAATTATTTGATGAAAACGGAGTCTAAGGTCTATTTCCCGAGCTTTCTGGATAACGGATCCCATACCTGTATTTCTGCGTCTTCTGCATTTCTGTATTTGTGAATGTTTGGCCCCTCCTTGCACAAACATGGTAACATTTAAAAAAAAAAAAATAATTTAAAATGGAAGGGGTGATTCTTGTAAGTTCTAAGCATGTTTTTTTTCTGTTAAAGGGGCAGTATACCCCCTTTTTCAACATAAATGCAACAAATAGGGCTTGTGCTAAACAAGCTTTTTGCCTTTTGTTTCAATCATGCTTCAGTTAGCTACTAAGGCATTTGAAGCTCCTCCATGTTTGGTTCTTGCCAAGGTCGGACTAGCCCTGCGGGACACTGCAGTTAGCACATGCATGTGGCTCCTTTCACGCATGGGCGCCGTCATAGTAGGGGGTTCAGAGAGGGGCCCTGGACAGCAGTCCCGTGGGCCTGGGGCCCCCCAGTCCGACCCTGGTTCTTGCAAGGCAGATGATAAGATTACCAATATACATTCACTCCTCCCTTCATCCTTTGTTGTGACTATTTAGTAGAAGTTCATTATGCATTTACATAATTGAACGATCAACCGTACAAGGACCAAACATGGAGGAGCTTAAATTTCCATGTTTAGCAAAGAATTATCAGGCATTAAAACAATAGGCAAAAAGTATGTTCAGCAGAAACCCTGTTCATTGCATTCATGTTGAACATGGGGGGTATAGTCCTCCTTAAGGGCAGAGACATACGGTCAGATTCGGGGAGATTAGTCGCCCAGCGACAAATCTCCTCTTCTTTGGGGCGAATAATCTCCCCGAACTGCCTTCCCCCGCCTTCCTGCCAGCTAGAATGAAAATCGCCGGCGGAATGGCACTCGGAGCGTTTCGTTTTCCGAAGTTGCCCGAAGTTTCCTTGTGAGGCAGCTTCGTGCGACTTCGGAAAGTCGGAGGCAGTTCGGGGAGATTAGTCGCCCTGAAAACGAGGCAACCCCGAATCTGACCGTGTGTCTCTGCCCTTAAAGGAACATTAGATTTATTGGTACTGCTAAATATTTTTTGGACAGAGCAAGATGTTTTATGCTATTTTTTGTAACTCGTAGAGCTGGGATTCTTACCCGGGTATGGGATCTAAAAATAGACCCCCATTATTAAGGTGGGTCTTCACTATTGCCTTAATAAAGAGAACTGTCTTCTTCTGATTGGGTGCATAATGGATTCAATAACTATTAAAGGGGTTGTTCCAGGGCCGGAACTAGGGGTAGGCAGAGTAGGCACGTGCCTAGGGCGCAAAGCTGGAGGGGCGCCAGGCACGTACCTTCCATGCTGCCTGTCTACCTCTAAGAGAGGACTGCCCATCTATTCTCTAGAGTCGGCTTGTGATTGCGCGTCCATTGGCGCATGCGCGCCAGCATCCGTTAGGGCATACACGCTAGCGTCCATTCCCGCCAGCGTCCGTGCACACATCTGTTCGTGCATGCGCGCACAAAGCTGGGAAGCGTCAGAAGAAGAAGGCACATAATTCAAAAGCTATAAAAAAAGAAAAAATGGAGGCCAATTGAAAAGTTGCTCAAAATTAGCCACTCTATAACATACTGAAAGTTAACTAAACCGTGAACCGCCCCTATATTGGGTTACAAAGGTGGTTTGCCAATTTAATTTGGGTCCCCAAAAGAAAAAAAGGTTGAAAATCCCTGTTCTAGAGGTTCTAGAGGAAGGAATGATTGTTAGACATTACCCACTGGGAATAGAGCCACACATATTGTATCCATGTATGAAGGAACTAGAGCCAATGTGTCGTATAGAAAGTGTATTTGCTTCCCTCATGGTCGTACGTGTCTGCAAATTAGAGTTCCCAATAAAACTGAAACTGATACAAACATCTGAGTTTTGGACCCTCTTATTGAGTTTTTTTGTTTCCCCCCTCCATGATGAACCCCCAATGTGTCCACTGTGTGGGGGGGAGGGGAATTTGTCCATAAGCACCGCTGTGACACTCTTATATTTCATTGTGTTGTCAAAAGTAATGAATGGATTATTTTATGTTCTCTCTGAATGTTGTACAACACTGCGGTTTCTTGTGATATTTCTGCACCGATGGGACTTCTAATTAATCCCCTGGACTTTACAGTATCTTTTCCCTGTATAACTCAGCCTGAAGACTTCTGCTTTTATATGGTCACAGAACCCCTCAGTGACTTCTAATATCATCATCATTTATTTATATAGCGCTGTCAAGATATGCAGTGCTTTATCCTTATCATTTACAGTAGGGGGTACATTATCCCTTATAATACATGAGTGATACTCAGAGTTCCCTGTATAACTCAGCCTGCAGCCTTGTGCCTTTATATGGTCACAGAATAACCCCTCAGTGACTTCTAATATCCTTATCATTTACATTATGGGTACATTATCCCTTATAATACATGAGTGATACTCAGTTCCCTGTATAACTCAGCCTGCAGCCTTGTGCCTTTATATGGTCACAGAACAACCCCTCAGTGACTTCTAATATCCTTATTATTTACAGTAGGGGGTACATTATCCCTTATAATACATGAGTGATACTCAGAGTTCCCTGTATAACTCAGCCTGTAGCCTTGTGTCTTTATATGGTCACAGTACAACCCCTCAGTGACTTCTAGTATCCTTATCATATACAGTAGGGGGTACATTATCCCTTATAATACATGAGTGATACTCAGAGTTCCCTGTATAACTCAGCCTGCAGCCTTGTGCCTTTATATGGTCACAGAACAACCCCTCAGTGACTTCTAATATCCTTATCATTTACAGTAGGGGGTACATTATCCCTTATAATACATGAGTGATACTCAGAGTTCCCTGTATAACTCAGCCTGCAGCCTTGTGCCTTTATATGGTCACAGAACAACCCCTCAGTTACTTCTAATATCCTTATTATTTACAGTAGGGGGTACATTATCCCTTATAATACATGAGTGATACTCAGAGTTCCCTGTATAACTCAGCCTGCAGCCTTGTGTCTTTATATGGTCACAGTACAACCCCTCAGTGACTTCTAATATCCTTATCATTTACAGTAGGGGGTACATTATCCCTTATAATACATGAGTGATACTCAGAGTTCCCTGTATAACTCAGCCTGCAGCCTTGTGCCTTTATATGGTCACAGAACAACCCCTCGGTGACTTCTAATATCCTTATCATTTACAGTAGGGGGTACATTATACCTTATAATACATGAGTGATACTCAGAGTTCCCTGTATAACTCAGCCTGCAGCCTTGTGCCTTTATATGGTCACAGAACCCCTCAGTGACTTCTAATATCCTTATCATTTACAGTAGGGGGTACATTATCCCTTATTATACATGAGTGATAATCAGAGGTCTCTGTATAACATCATAGGATTTCTATAGAGCCAAATGAGTGAAGCTGGTGCTACAGTTAAATTATCTATTATATAGCTATGTGGCTATTTATGGATCTGCACAGTCGGTGACTCACTTTAATAATTGACTTTGCCAATTTAAAATGAATATTCCAAAGCAAAGACACAATAACAAGATGCCATTCTACATGAGAATTCTTCAGCTCAGGCAATAACTTAATAGCAATTGATTAACCGTCTTGAAAAACATTGGCCATCCATGTGTATTTAAAGCTGGAAAGATTGGCTGGGGAGGGCACACCAAGCACCTTGGGAGCAACAGGACCTTCTCTTAGGGAGGCTAATTTGCACATGGATTTTATGTCTGCCTTGAAATTATGGTTGAACATGGAGAAAGACACATTTATATTCGAGGACCAAGGTCAAAATCAAAGAAAACTTATGACATTGCACCATTTATTCGGTTTCTACATCGATTCGGTGTTTATTGCCTCCACAATTTATATATGATAGCCTTTATACCAGCTGTCTTTAGTGGTGGTGGGACTTTAGAGGACATGTCAAACCCAGCCAGTGAGGCCTGCTCTATTACATAGATGAGGCTTGCAGATTGTAGAGATCTACTTTGTTCACCTACGTAAGAGCAACCCAGAGCCACTGAGCATGTGCAAAGTCACTGGCCTCAGAAAATGGACCCCTTTCAGCCATGCTGAATAATTAGCATTGCCGTAGTGATGATACAGTCTAGGTTCTTCTTTTCTTTCTTGCAGGACCCTCAGGCTCCAAGGTCTTTGAATTTTACTCCACATGCGGCTCATGCTCTTGGAACCAGCTGTCAGGCTCTGCTGGGGTTTGATCCTGGGACTTCCAGCCTAACCACCGGACGATAAGAGCAGCCGGTAAGTGTTCATTTCCTTGTCATCTGGATTCTGGGCTTAGCTATTTCACCGCAGCATCCTTATTTGTGGGTTTGGGTCAGTCATTCAGGACTGCCCTACCCAATATAAGATACTGCTCCTCTGCTCTTGCCTTTCTTGTTTTTTCTAGTCCTGTCTGGCCTTTATTGAGCACTGATGCACTGTCCCTGGCTCTTGATCCCTGCTCTGGCATCTGGCCATTCCTTGCCTAGTTCCTATCCTATTCTCTGCTCATCTTGCACTTGAACATAGTCCTGTCCTAGTTCTGCTCCTGCTCCAGGGTTCCTGCTCTAGTGCTCCAGTCCTATTGCTCCAGGTCTTATGCTCCAGTGCTCCTGTTCCAGTGCTCCTCGTCACCCCCATTCTGACCTGTTTCTACACCCGCACCGTCCCGTTCTGTCCCAGAGTCTTCATCCTAGTCCTGATCTGGTTGTACTCCTGCACCATCTTGACTCTTCACCCTGCTTCACTCCTGTCTACCTCCAATCACAGATTCTTTACCTGCTCTGTCCTGTTCCTGTCCACACAGTATTAGCTCCTGCCTGAAGGATTCACCCTCCCTACCTATTGCCTGAAGGATTCACCCTCCCCTACCAGTCCCTGACTCAAGCGTTCCTTGGAGGAGGATGCTCTGTTAACTGCTCTTTTCATTACTTTTCTGCAGGGCCCATTGCATTCCAACTGATGTCTCTTCTAAGCATCATCTTCTTGCTGAAAGGCATGGTTAATCTGGACAAATGAGAAGCAACACGTAAACCCAACTCATTTGTAAATACATTCCAATAATTACATATTCCAGGAAAGCCTTCAGTGCTGGAGCACTGTATTTATAAACTGGGTATCAGGTCACACCTGACCATCTATTCTGTGAATTATAGCGTGAACCCCAAAGATTATCTGAGCCTGTATCTTTTTTAAATTAATTTTAAGAAAAGAGATGTAAATCAGCTGCTATGGCTTGATATATCTGCTTGTCCATGAAAAATTGGAATGTTTGTTCGGTGTGGTGCCTCCCCCTAGTGGGATCTGGGGGGATCGCTTTGCTGCGTTGCCTGTTATTTCAGTTGCACTATAATATAGCATTGAATTTATAGAGGGATAAATATACTTTCGTTCTTTAGACCTGCCAGTGTTTCCTCCTTCTAAGCCACATTCTCAAACCGGCTTGATGCCCAATATTTAAATTGGACGTGTCTGTATCAAGCAGTGTCTCCGCATCCATCAAAGCTAAGCAAATTAAAGTGACCTCTGTGGCGGCTCAGCAATTTCACCGCCAGGCTCCATCCCAACTTTCTCCCGGAGAGGAGCTGCTCTACATCAGCACACACTTATTAAATTGCAATTTTGAATGAAGCGACAGCTCTTCTGCAACATAAACAAATACTATGAAAGCTATTGACATGACACAGAATAGGCTGGGCTGAAATTCACTTTACTCTCCCCCTGTATTGTATTTATTTTCACTGCACTTTGATTTACAGTCTCATTGGCTCAGCAGCATAAATGTGATCTTGGCAATATACATTTCTACAATTAAGACTTTCCAAAACAGTCAAAATTTTTTACCCAAAAAAGTCATGAATCATATTTGTAAAAAAAGAAACATTCCAACAGAAATAAAAAGTACCTATTTTCCTGTTCTTATTAGCGATGCACCTAATCCAGGATTCGGTTCGGGATTCGGCCAGGATTCTGCCTTTTTTAGCAGGATTCGGCTGAATCCTTCAACCCGGCCCGAACCAAACCCTATGCAAATTAGGGTTGGGGAGGGAAATCGTGTGACTTTCAAGGGCCTTGATGAGTGGGTGGGGCCTCTATGGCATAGATACGTTGATGACATTTTTATGCTATAGGATAGTAATATTGATATTCTTAATTGATGGACAAGTTGAATAGAAATTATAATAACATTGCCATTGAATGACTTTATCATATAGTCAAACCAGTGGTGTAACTATAGAGGTTACGTGGAAGACCCCCCTCCCCAGCCACTATCTTACCTTTGGGCGGGGAAGGTGGATGGTGGCTGCTCCATTGCTGGGTGGTAGGGGGCGGGGAGTGGGCAGGCATGAAGCAGAAGTGGGCGGTGCGCTGAGCCCTTTGAAGATTTTTTTTCAGGGGGGTCCGGCACACTGTAGTTACACCGCTGAGTAAAACTGAGATTTCTTTATCTCCTTATGAGAAAGAATTGGGGTGTGTTGATCATTAAAATCTAAATCTAGAAGTGCAACTAAGTTTCCTTCCCAAGGTTATTTCTGATTTATACCAATGAGGAGTGGATCCCTTTACTCAAAATGCTCTTCTTTTGTGTCCACTTCATTGGCTCATCAGAACTAGTGTCGGACTGGGGTGTCCATCAGCTGCTGCCACCTCAGGGGCCTCCACCGTGCCACTAAAAACCTGTGGCCATGGCAATTTCATCTCCCGACATGGTAGGCAGCGGGTCTATGGGAATGGGGTCCACAAGGGCTGAGCCCACTGGGTTTTCTCTCCGTGTCCTATATCACAGTCTGAGACTGATCACAACCGGACTCTATGCTGAAAACAGGGGTGAAAACTATCTGTAGCCGGGATCTGATCAGCAATTATTTCTGGCTGTGGTTCTAAAACCCAGCGGGTGCACTTTAGCCTAAACTCCCATGCCCGATTTTGCCTTATTTATTAAAGGGATCCTGTCATCGGAAAACATGTTTTTTTCAAAACACATCAGTTAATAGAGCTACTCCAGCAGAATTCTGCACTGAAATCCATTTCTCAAAAGAGCAAACAGATTTTTTTATATTCAATTTTGAAATCTGACATGGGGCTAGACATTTTGTCAATTTCCCAGCTGCCCCTGGTCATGTGACTTGTGCCTGCACTTTAGGAGAGAAATGCTTTCTGGCAGGCTGCTGTTTTTCCTTCTCAGTGTAACTGAATGTGTCTCAGTGGGACATGGGTTTTTACTATTGAGTGCTGTTCTTAGATCTACCAGGCAGCTGTTATCTTGTGTTAGGGAGCTGTTATCTGGTTACCTTCCCATTGTTCTTTTGTTTGGCTGCTGGGGGGAAAGGGAGGGGGGTGATATCACTCCAACTTGCAGTACAGCAGTAAAGAGTGACTGAAGTTTATCAGAGCACAAGTCACATGACTTGGAGCAGCTGCGAAATTGACAATATGTCTAGCCCCATGTCAGATTTCAAAATTGAATAAAAAAAAAATCTGTTTGCTCTTTTGAGAAATGGATTTCAGTGCAGAATTCTGCTGGAGCAGCACTATTAAAAAAATTTTTTTTCCCATGACAGTATCCCTCAATTAAATAAATAAATCCGATAAAATCGAGCGAAAGCTCGAACCATACGATTTTTTTCTGGCTTTTCTGGAGTTTTTCCACCCAAAAAGCCATGGGATTATTGGGCTAAACCCAGCGCACACCACGATACCTTCACTTGGGATAGAGACCTTTGCCGTTGACTTATACAAGACCTCAACAGGTCTGAGATGGCGGATTTTCAGATTCGGGCTTATTGTGGGGACTCCGTATTTAAAGTGTTAAGTCCGTTATTCTGCCGTATGGAGGCTGCGGTAAGTGAGAGTCGACTCATACAACCTGCCCATAAAACGAATACACACAGATGATAAATGGAGAATTTACATGACATTTTATTAGATGTAAACACTGATGCATCCACTCTTTAGATAAATCTTAGTGCTGCTGCAGATTTAATTCCACGGGCCTCTTTCTAGATTCAGTACAGGTCTCCCAAGGTAACTGGCCAATGTTCTGCCCCCGCACTATTATATCAGTCGCCTTTCATGTCCGGCCACTTTATATATGAGCCATATAATATATAATAGCACAAACACTTAGAGGGAAAGCCTTGAGTGCGCTGTATATAGATTTATACAATGCTCTGGACTTTGTTACTGAGTAATTGTATTGAAAATGGCTCCATTCCTCCCCCGTACGCGGCTCTTTCATTGAGATTGAGTTAAGTGCACAGAAATGTTCCTTCTCCGGAGGCGGCTGCTAATGTTCTATGTGTAACCAGGTTAATTGCCTTAGAAGGGTCGGAAAGGTGTTGCACTTTGATTCTCATTCCTGGCATCTATAACAGGCAGTACTTTATTTCTCGGAGGCTGGAACTTCCCCAGGTGAAAGGTGAGAAATATTGTCGTTTATTTTTCTTGCCACTATGTTCTTTTTCTGGCAGCCCTTGTGTTGTGTTTATTTCTTATTTACCTTCTTATTAAAGGAGAAGGAAAGGTTAAAACTAAGTAAGCCTTATCAGAAAGGTCCATCTAAATATACCAGTAAACCCCCAAAGTAGTGCTGCTCTGAGTCCCCTGTCAAAAGAAACACAGCATTTCTTTCCTTCTATTGTGTACTCATGGGCTTCTGTATCAGACTTCCTGTTTTCAGCTTAAACCTCATTGCCCTGGGCAAGAGCATGCTCAGTTTGCTCCTCTCTCCCTCCCCCCTCCCTTCTCTACTGTAATCTGAGCCCAGAGCAGGGAGAGACTCAGGCAGGAAGTGATGTCACACCATGTTAATACTGCAGCTCCTATCCTAAACAAACAGAGAGTTTCTAGAGCTTTTTACTCAGGTATGGTAAAACATTCTACAGAATAAATATAGCATTCTAGCTTGTACTATTGCAGCTAATCTATTGGCAATAAAATGCCTCCGTAGCTTTCCTTCTCCTTTAATCTAATAATCTAGATATCCAGTAACCCAAGACAGGTCCGGACTGAGAATTAAAATAGACCCTGGCATTTTAGGTACACAGAGGCCCAATCAGCCCACATAGAGGCCCAAACAGCCCCCACCAGCCCACTAAATACTGACTTTCTATGGCACCTTATAGCAGCCATTTGCCAGAACCCACAGATTGCCAGTCCGGGCCTGACCCAAGCCATCCAAGACTTTCATTCCGAATGATAACGTCCCAGCCATGGATTCAGTGTCGGATTGGCCCATTGGAATACCAGGAAAACTCCCGTTGGGCCCTCCTGCTTCTAAACATTTGGCCAATTTCATTTCTGTAGGGCAGGGGTGCCCGAACTTTTTTTTTTTTTTACTCGTGAGCTTTATTCAAAGGCAACATAAGAATGTAAAAGGTTCCTGGGCCAAGCCGACTGGGAGCAAGAGAGCCTGGACTAGGGGTAGGCAGATGACTGTTTAAAAGGTACTCGCCCAGCGCACCCCAATTGTTGCCTACACCAAGTTCCAGCCCTGTCTGGGGTGTCAAATAAGGGGTATGATTGGCTATTTGGTAGCCCCTATGTGGACTGCAGGAGGCTCTGTTATACAACCAAAACAAGCCTGGAATTAAAAATTAATCACCAGCTTTGGGGCCACTGGGAGCAACATCCAAGGAGTTGGGGAGCAACATATTGCTCGTGAGCCACCAGTTGGGGATCAAATATGTAGAGGCTAAATACATTCATGAAAAGAGTATTTAAAGAAAAAAAGACCAGGAGAATAAAGAGGTTGAGTGAAGAGAGGGCAAAAAATAACTGGGAGAGTGGGCCCCTGGTCTATGGTTTTCTGGTGGACCCCTGGTATTGCAGTGCGACACTACATCCATTCATATTCATACACTTACACATCAATCACTTTGAACTAAGGTTAAATAACTTACTCATAGGGATGTAGCGAACGTCGGAAAAAAAGTTCGCGAACATATTCGCGAACTTGCGCAAAAACGCGAGCGGTTCGCGAACGGTTCGCGAACCCCATAGACTTCAATGGGAAGGCGAACTTTAACATCTAGAAAAGACATTTCTGGCCAGAAAAATGATTTTAAAGTTGTTTAAAGGGTGCAACGACCTGGACAGTGGCATGCCAGAGGGGGATCAAGGGCAAAAATGTATCTGAAAAATCTGCCTGTGTGTGCTTGGAAGAGATAGTGTAGGGGGAGAGCTGTTAGTGATTTCAGGGACAGATGATAGTAAGTTTGCTGGCTAGTAATCTGCTTGATACTGCTCTGTATTGGAGGGACAGAAGTCTGCAGGGATTTGAGGGACATTTTAGCTTAGGTAGCTTTGCTGGCTAGTAATCTACTGTTCTCTTTAAACAACTGCCATACGTTGACCTTGTAGGCATTGTTTGCCCAGTTTTTTTGGTTGCAGCCACTGAAGCACAGTTGCCAGAAAAATTATGCCATATAAATGCTGAAAATATAAATTTTTTTGGTTGCAGCCACTGAAGCACAGAGGCCAGAAAAATTATGCCATATAAATGCAGAAAACATGCATTTTTTTGGTCGCAGCCACTGAAGCACAGTTGACAGAAAAATTATGCCATATAAATGCTGAAAATATACATTTTTTTGGTTGCAGCCACTGAAGCACAGAGGCCAGAAAAATTATGCCATATAAATGCAGAAAATATGCATTTTTTTGGTCGCAGCCACTGAAGCACAGTTGCCAGAAAAAATATGCCATATAAATGCTGAAAATAGTCATTTTTTGCCATATACGTTGAGTCAACGTATGGCAAAAAATGACTATTTTCAGCATTTATATGGCATATTTTTTCTGGCCTCTGTGCTTCAGTGGCTGCGGCCAAAAAAACTGGGCAAACAATGCCTACAAGGTCAACGTCGTTGACCTTGTAGGCATTGTTTGCCCAGTTTTTTTTGGCCGCAGCCACTGAAGCACAGAGGCCAGAAAAAATATGCCATATAAATGCTGAAAATAGTCATTTTTTTGGTCGCAGCCACTGAAGCACAGTTGCCAGAAAAATTATGCCATATAAATGCTGAAAATATAAATTTTTTTGGTTGCAGCCACTGAAGCACAGAGGCCAGAAAAATTATGCCATATAAATGCAGAAAATATGCATTTTTTTGGTTGCAGCCACTGAAGCACAGAGGCCAGAAAAATTATGCCATATAAATGCAGAAAATATGCATTTTTTTGGATGCAGCCACTGAAGCACAGTTGCCAGAAAAAATATGCCATATAAATGCTGAAAATAGTCATTTTTTGCCATACGTTGACCTTGTAGACATTGTTTGCCCAGTTTTTTTGGTTGCAGCCACTGAAGCACAGAGGCCAGAAAAAATTAAACCAGTAGGGTTTGCACCCTAGTTTGTAACGGTGGCGGAGGGAGGAGGAGGACGCTAAAGGACAGCTGTGTGTGGAGTCATGAGGCTTGAAGAGAAGGACAGCTGCATAGAAGTCAGAACAAGTCTTCCGGCGTGCAGTAACCCTCCGAGATCCACCCCTCATTCATTTTAATAAAGGTCAGGTAATCGACACTTTTGTGACCTAGGCGAGTTCTCTTCTCAGTTACAATCCCTCCTGCTGCACTGAAGGTCCTTTCTGAGAGCACACTTGAGGCTGGGCAAGACAAGAGGTTCATGGCAAATTGTGACAGCTCTGGCCACAGATCAAGCCTGCGCACCCAGTAGTCCAGGGGTTCATCGCTCCTCAGAGTGTCGATATCTGCAGTTAATGCCAGGTAGTCCGCTACCTGCCGGTCGAGGCGTTCTTTGAGGGTGGATCCAGAAGGGTTGTGGCGCTGCCTTGGACAGAAAAACATTTGCATGTCTGACGTTACAGACTGGCCAAAGGGCTTTGTCCTTGCAGGTGTGCTCGTGGCAGGATTACTGGCACCTCTGCCCCTGGAATGTTGATGAGTTCCTGAAGTGACATCACCCTTAAAAGCATTGTACAACATGTTTTGCAGGCTGGTTTGTAAATGCCGCATCTTTTCGGACTTGTGGTATGTTGGTAACATTTCTGACACTTTATGCTTGTACCGAGGGTCTAGTAGCGTTGCGACCCAGTACAGGTCCTTCTCCTTAAGCCTCTTGATACGGGGGTCCTTCAACAGGCATGACAGCATGAAAGACCCCATTCTCACAAGGTTGGATGCAGAGCTATCCATCTCCGCTTCCTCATTATCAAGGACTGCATCATCCACGGTCTCCTCCCCCCAGCCACGTACAAGACCAGGGGTCCCCAAAAGGTCACCACTAGCCCCCTGGGAAGCCTGCTCCTGTTGGTCCTCCTCCTCCTCCTCCACAAAGCCACCTTCCTCCTCTGACTCCACTTCTGGCACCTCTCCCTGCGTTGCAGCAGGTGCCTGGGTTCGTTCTGGTGATTCCGACCAGAAATCGTGCGCTTCCAGCTCCTCGTCACGCTGGTCTACAGCCTCATCTGTCACTCGTCGCACGGCACGCTCCAGGAAGAAAGCGAAGGGTATTAGGTCGCTGATGGTGCCTTCGGTGCGACTGACCATATTTGTCACCTCTTCAAAAGGTCGCATGAGCCTGCAGGCATCGCGCATAAGCACCCAGTAACGGGGGAAAAAAATCCCCAGCTGTGCAGATCCAGTCCTACCACCCAGTTCAAAAAGGTACTCGTTGACGGCCCTTTGTTGTTGCAGCAGACGTTCCAACATAAGGAGCGTTGAATTCCAGCGAGTCTGGCTGTCAGAAATCAAACGCCTGACTGGCATGTTGTAGCGCTGCTGAATGTCAGCAAGGCGTGCCATGGCTGTGTAGGAACGTCTGAAATGGGCCGACACCTTTCTGGACTGGGTGAGAACGTCCTGGAATCCTGGGTACTTGGAGACAAAACGTTGGACTATTAAATTTAACACATGTGCCATGCAGGGCACATGTGTTAAATTGCCTAGTCTCAACGCTGCCAACAGATTGCTTCCATTGTCACACACCACTTTTCCGATCTGCAGTTGGTGTGGGGTCAGCCACCGATCGGCCTGTGACTGCAGAGATGACAGGAGTACAGATCCGGTATGGTTTTTGCTTTCCAGGCACGTCATCCCCAAGACAGCGTGACAACGGCGTACCTGGCACGTCGAATAGCCTAGGGGGAGCTGGGGGTGCACAGGTGTGGAGGAGGAGAAGGAGGACCCAGCAGCAGAGTAAGAAGAAGAAGAAGACGAGGTAGAGAGCGATGGAGGAGTAGAGGTGGTGGCAGAACCGCGTGCAATCCGTGGCGGTGACACCAACTCCACTGTTGTTGTTGAGCTACCCATTCCCTGCTTCCCAGCCATTACCAAGTTCACCCAGTGGGCAGTGTAGGTGACATACCTGCCCTGACCATGCTTGGAGGACCATGCGTCAGTAGTCATATGGACCTTTGGCCCAACACTAAGTGACAGAGATGCGGTAACTTGGCTCTGCACATGTTGGTACAGGTGTGGTATTCCCTTTTTAGAAAAAAAATTGCGGCTGGGTACCTTCCACTGCGGTGTCCCAATTGCTACAAATTTGCGGAAGGCCTCAGAGTCCACCAGCTGGTATGGTAAAAGCTGGCGGGCTAAGAGTGCAGACAAGCCAGCTGTCAGACGCCGGGCAAGGGGGTGACAGTCAGACATTGGCTTCTTACGCTCAAACATGGCCTTCACAGAAACTTGGCTGGTGGCAGATGACTGGGAATGGGAACAGGTGGTCAAGGTGGAAGGCGGAGTGGAGGGTGGTTCAGACGGGTCAAGGAGAGCAGAGGTAGAGCAGTAAGATGCTGGACCAGAAGGAGTGTGGCTTTTAGTTTGCCTGTTGCCTTTGAGGTGTTGCTCCCAAAGTGCTTTGTGCTTGCCGCTCATGTGCCTTCGCATAGAAGTTGTACCTATGTGGCTGTTGGGCTTACCAAGGCTCAGTTTCTGACTGCACTCATTGCAAATTACAATGCTTTTGTCAGAGGCACACACATTAAAAAAATCCCACACTGCTGACTTTTTGGAAGTGTGCGATCTGGCGGTAACAGTAGAAGTTGGCGGAGTTGGCGGTATTGGCGGCAATGGCGGGTGCGTTGGCCGGCTGAACACAGGTGCCGATACATGTTGTTGCCCTGCTGATCCCTGCGGGCTGTCCTCCCTGCTTCTTCTAAGTCTTATTCTCCTACTGCCTCTCTGACTCTCCGTCTCTCCATCTGAACTACCCTCCTCTTGCTCTCTTCTACTAGGCACCCACAAAACATCAATCTCCTCATCATCATTCTCCTCAGATGCATCAATTTCTTCTGACACATCACAGAAGGAAGCAGCAGCGGGGACCTCCTCCTCATCACTCATTATGTCCATCTCTATCGTGTTCTCTGCCAGAATTAAATCTGGTGTAAGGTCCTCATCTCCTTCATCTTCTTCTGGCAATAATGGTTGCGCATTACTCAGTTCAAGAAACTCATTGGAAAATAACTCCTCTGACCCCAGTGAAGAAGGGGCACCGGTGGTGGAGGAAGTGTTACGTGGGGTGGCCATAGCAGTGGAGGATGAGGAGGATGTTGTGGTAAAGTTAGAAACGGTAGAGGATGGGGTGTGCTGTGTAAGCCAGTCAACTACCTCTTCAGCATTTTGGGAGTTCAGGGTCATTGGCTTTTTAAAACTGGGCAATTTGCTAGGGCCACAGGATTGCATAGCAGCACGGCCCCTAGCACGGCCTCTGCGTGGCGGCCTGCCTTTGCCTGGCATTATTTTTAAAAAAACAACAACAACAACAAAAACTCAGTTGGTTTTTCTGGAAACGATAATACACACAGCTAGATGGCGGGTTGAAGAAAACACTGTGCAAATAATGCCTACAAGGTCAACGTATACACTACTACAGCGGTGGATACGGATTACGTAAAATATATGAATGCTGCTTGAAAAAAAGTAACTCAAGTGGTTTTTCTAGAGACGATAATATTATCAATATTTAGACAAAATGTGAACAAGCTCACACAGCTCGATGGCGGGTTGAAGAAAACACTGTGCAAATAATGCCTACAAGGTCAACGTATACACTACTACAGCGGTGGATACGGATTACGTAAAATATATGAATGCTGCTTGAAAAAAAGTAACTCAAGTGGTTTTTCTAGAGACGATAATATTATCAATATTTAGACAAAATGTGAACAAGCTCACACAGCTCGATGGCGGGTTGAAGAAAACAGTGTGCAAATAATGCCTACAAGGCCAACGTATACACTACTACAGCGGTGGATACGGATTACGTAAAATATATGAATGCTGCTTGAAAAAAGTGACTCCGGTGTTTTTTCTAGAGACGGTAATATTATGGATATTTAGACAGAATGTGAACAAGGTCACACAGCTCGATGGCGGGTTGAAGAAAACAGTGTGCAAATAATGCCTACAAGGCCAACGTATACACTACTACAGCGGTGGATACGGATTACGTAAAATATATGAATGCTGCTTGAAAAAAGTGACTCCGGTGTTTTTTCTGGAGACGGTAATATTATGGATATTTAGACAGAATGTGAACAAGGTCACACAGCTCGATGGCGGGTTGAAGAAAACAGTGTGCAAATAATGCCTACAAGGCCAACGTATACACTACTACAGCGGTGGATACGGATTACGTAAAATATATTATGGCTGCTTGAAAAAAGTGACTCCGGTGTTTTTTCTGGAGACGGTAATATTATGGATATTTAGACAGAATGTGAACAAGGTCACACAGCTCGATGGCGGGTTGAAGAAAACAGTGTGCAAATAATGCCTACAAGGCCAACGTATACACTACTACAGCGGTGGATACGGATTACGTAAAATATATTATGGCTGCTTGAAAAAAGTGACTCCGGTGTTTTTTCTGGAGACGGTAATATTATGGATATTTAGACAGAATGTGAACAAGGTCACACAGCTCGATGGCGGGTTGAAGAAAACAGTGTGCAAATAATGCCTACAAGGCCAACGTATACACTACTACAGCGGTGGATACGGATTACGTAAAATATATTATGGCTGCTTGAAAAAAGTGACTCCGGTGTTTTTTCTGGAGACGGTAATATTATGGATATTTAGACAGAATGTGAACAAGGTCACACAGCTCGATGGCGGGTTGAAGAAAACAGTGTGCAAATAATGCCTACAAGGCCAACGTATACACTACTACAGCGGTGGATACGGATTACGTAAAATATATGAATGCTGCTTGAAAAAAGTGACTCCGGTGTTTTTTCTGGAGACGGTAATATTATGGATATTTAGACAGAATGTGAACAAGGTCACACAGCTCGATGGCGGGTTGAAGAAAACAGTGTGCAAATAATGCCTACAAGGCCAACATATACACTACTACAGCGGTGGATACGGATTACGTAAAATATATTATGGCTGCTTGAAAAAAGTGACTCCGGTGTTTTTTCTGGAGACGGTAATATTATGGATATTTAGACAGAATGTGAACAAGGTCACACAGCTCGATGGCGGGTTGAAGAAAACAGTGTGCAAATAATGCCTACAAGGCCAACGTATACACTACTACAGCGGTGGATACGGATTACGTAAAATATATTATGGCTGCTTGAAAAAAGTGACTCCGGTGTTTTTTCTGGAGACGGTAATATTATGGATATTTAGACAGAATGTGAACAAGGTCACACAGCTCGATGGCGGGTTGAAGAAAACAGTGTGCAAATAATGCCTACAGGGCAAATAATGCCTAAAAGGTCAACTTATACACTACTACAGCGGTAGTAAAATAAAAAAAAGTAAAATAAAAAAAAAATGAATATTAAAAAAAAAAAATTAAAGTTGGTGCTGCTGAACTACTAGGAGCAGCAGATTAGCACACCAGTCCCACTCCCCAACACTGCTAGACTAATAGCACTGGGCTCTTATAGTAGTAGTAGTAGTAGTAGTAGTAAAACAACAAAAAAATAAATAAAAGCAGTCCTTACAAGGACTACTGTTATTGCAGCAGTCAGCAGATGAGATCAGAAGCAGGACAGCTGCCCACTGCAGCTACATACAGAGCACTGCAGTAGAAGGTAGATTACTAGCCAGCAAAGCTACCTAAGCTTAAATGTCCCTCAAACCCCTGCAGACTTCTGTCCCTCCAATAACAGAGCAGTATCAAAACGATTACTAGCCAGCAAACTTTCAACTGTCCCTGAAATCACTAACAGGCAGCAGCTCTCTCCCTACACTATCTCTTCAGCACACACAGGCAGAGTGAAAAAACGCTGCAGGGCTTCGGTTTTTATAGGGAAGGGGAGTGGTCCAGGGGAGAGCTTCCTGATTGGCTGCCATGTACCTGCTGGTCTGGGGTGAGAGGGCAAAAAAAAGCGCCAACAATGGCGAACCCAAAATGGCGAACGTCGCGCGACGTTCGCGAACTTCCGGCGAGCGCGAACACCCGATGTTCGCGCGAACAAGTTCGCCGGCGAACAGTTCGCGACATCTCTACTTACTCATACATTCATCTACTAGCAAGCCTAAACATCTGTCTATCCACAAAAACTGAATGCTAGTCTTCATCTGGCTTCCCACCCCTCTCCCCATTCATCCCCTCAAACAAAATGGTATCCACCTACCCAGCTACACACCTCTATTCACCTAGTCACACAACCAACGTCTACTCATTGATCCACCCAAACTATATAGTATTTACCTACCCAGCTACACCCCTCTATCTATTCACCTAGTTACAAAACCAACTTCTACTCATTGATCCACCCAAACTAAATGGTATACACCTACCCAGCTACACCCCTCTATCTATTCACCTAGTTACACAACCAAATTCTACTCATTGATCCACCCAAACTATATGGTATCCACCTACCCAGCTACACCCCTCTATCTACTGTATTCATCTAGTTACACAACCAACTTCTACTCATTGATCCACCCAAACTATATGGTATCCACCTACCCAGCTACACCCCTCTATCTATTCATCTATTTACACAACCAACTTCTACTCATTGATCCATCCAAACTATATGGTATCCACCTACCCAGCTACACCCCTCTATCTATTCATCTAGTTACACAACCAATCTACTCATTGATCCATCCAAACTATATGGGTATTTAATTACAAAATGGATCCGGGATTTGGTGCATCCTCAACTGAACCAAATCCAAACCCTAAATAGCACCGGATAACATATTCTTTTAGCTTATGCAAGTTTGGGGGGAATTCGCTTTGTATGCCGAGGTTAGAGAGTGGGAGAGAGGGTGCAGATAGCCACCCTTGCCTTGGGTGCTAAAGATCCTTGACTTAGCTCTGTGCAACTCCATGACAACTGCTGCTTTATATAAAACTGGGCAAGCCATGTCCATCTCAAGAATGACAGCATAGGTACGGGACCTGTTATCCAGAATGCTTGGGACCTGGATAAGAGATCTTTTAGTAATTTGGATCTTAATACATTAAGTCTACTAAGAGATAATTTAAACATTATTTAAAGCCAATAGGCCTCCAAAAAGGATTGATTAAATCTTATTTCAGATCCAGTATAAGGTACTGTTTTATTATTACAGATAAAATGTGATTTATTTGCTATAATATAAAAGCAAATAGTAGGAGTAGGAACATAGTCACAATTATCCCATGCGTTATTCTTGATCTATTCCATTGCAATTATTCCTAGGAATTCTACTGAGTCTCAGCCTACCGAGCCTGAGACTTTATAGATTCCAGATGAGTTTTCTAATGTATTCTACATGTTTTCTATTTTGTGTTCATCTACAATCATTTATATGCAGCGTTAGAAGACAGAACCTATTGTTTCTAGCGTGAGTCTTGCCCACCCAACATGTGCCTGACAATGTGCAAACACCGAGCTGCTGTTTATTCTGCACCAGCAACATGTTAAAATGAAATCAATGTCACTATTATTTTGACAGTTTCTATTATACATTTCCTATCCCGGCTCTATTGTTCTCCCCAGAGGAAGTACAAAAGAAAATAGATTTTTGCAGAAAACAAACAGCGTTAGATGTGTACACAAGGACATGAAAAAACCCAATGAGGCTGAATGTACAAAGCTGCGACCCCCATCCTTTGGGGAACACCGAATTGGGGAACTCAATAAAAACCTCAATGTGACCTAGGACTGGAATCAATGAGACTAATGTGGGGGACGGGTGAAGGACAGAAGTTTTATGAGGATTAAGCAAAACTAACAAAACGATGAGACTTTTATTTACAAAGGCTGTATTGTATTGTATATGTTTATATAGTGAATAAAGTACCCCCTATTGTAAAATAGGAGTTCCATGACCATATAATACCTTTCTACAGGTCATGGAACTCCGAGGTTACTTCTAATATCCTCAAGTTTATTATAGTACACAAGTTTTAGTGAGTCGTGTGCCAAAAATGACATCACTACTCACCGTTTATAACTGATGACATCACTACTCACCGTTTATAACTGATGACATCACTACTCACCGTTTATAACCGATGACATCACTAGTCAACATTTATAAAGATATAATTTACAAGATATTCATGTATTCATGTATTACAAAAGTATTATATGGTCATGGAACTCCTCGGTGACTTCTAATAGCCTTATAATTTGCAACAGGGGGTACTTTAATACACACGTTTCAGTGGGGGTCAGTTAAAAACACCGGGCAGTAACCCTATAGCAACCAATCAATGATTAGCTTTTTTCAGCCGGCTGCAAGCTGAACACTGAAAGAAACTATTTAATTGGTTGCCATTAGTTACTGCCCTGGTGCAAATCTGCCCAGGGTTTATAAATGACCCCCAGTAGGGTTGCAACCTGGCCGGTATTTTACTGGCCTAGCTGGTAAAACACCTGCCAAGACCGGGGGCCAGTATTACAAATTTACCCGCAATGCCAGTAGATTTGTAATACCCTTAACAAAAGCCCTTGACCCTCTGCTCGAAACTTACCTTTTCTCCGCCTTCTGGCCATCGTGCAATGTGGCTCCATCCCCTTTTATGTCATGGCCCGCCCCTTTTGCATCACAGTCCGCCCCTTTTGTTCCTGCCTCCACCACCGGCCGGTAAAATTTTTCTGAAAAGGTGGCAACCCTAACCCCCAGTGAGTCATGTGACAGAAATGACATCATTAAGCTCCGATTATAACCAATGACATCACTAAGCACCGTTTATAAGAATATAATTTACAGAATATTCATGTATTATAAAGGGATACTGATCCGTTATCTGGAAACATATTATCCAGAAAGCCCCGAATTACGGAAAGGCCGTCTCCCATAGACTCCATTATAATCAAATAATCCAAATGTTTAAAACTGATTTCCTTTTTCTGTGTAATAATAAAACAGTCGCTTGTACTTGATCCCAACTAAGATATAATTAATCCTTATTGGAGGCAAAACCAGCCTATTGGCTTTATTTAATGTTAATTAATAATCTTTTAGTAGATTTAGGGGCTGATTTACTAAAATTCGAATTAATCTAGTTTTTTTAAAAAAACAAATCCAACCAAACTCCCTTCCACGAATAGAACTCGTTTATAAATAATTTTTCTCGAAAAAATCAGAGCGTCAAAACGTCGCAACAAAATCGAGCGTCAATTCGTATCGCTGCGAAAACCTGACTTTTTCGGATTATCGGACGAAAACCCAGACTTTTTTCGGATTATCCAGCGCAGATGACGGTGTCAAGAAACAACTTCAGGGACATCTGCCATTGACTTCTACATGACCTTGACAGGTTTGAGACAAAGTATTATCAGATTCCGATTTTTAGCAGCTTTGGGGCATGAGAAATCTAGGTTTTTTTTACTATGAAAAATTTAAGCTTTCCCCTAAAAACTTTGGCAAGAAAAAAATTGATCAAATTAATAAATGGGCAACTTAAAGGACCGGTAACATCAAAAAAATTTTTTCTATACATAGAAAAACACATATACACATTAAACTTTGAAATCGCTAAGTCTTTATTAAGAAATAACTTGAAACTCCGCTTCTCTTCAGAAAGCGATTGGGCAATCCATCGTGCGGTGCTTGATTACTCCTCCCTGGCTAACTCCTATAAGGAAGGCAGGGAGGAGAAATCAAGCACCGCACGATGGATTGCCCGATCGCTTTCTGAAGAGTTTTGGTAAGTTATTTCTAAATAAAGACTCTTCGATTTTCAAGTTTAATTTGTCTTGGTGTTTTTTTTCGATGTATGCTAACGAATTTTAAAAAAATTATGGTGATCCAAATGACAGAAATACCCCTTATCCAGAATACCCCAGATCTGCACCTTTGCTGTCCTGGCTCCTTCAAGTGTTTAAAGAGCAATCACCTCTGTCTATGACCAAATGATGAAATGGGCACAAAAAAAAGCTCTTATAGAAGCTCGGCAGCTAAAGAGCCATTCAGTGTTCTATTTTCTATTAGATATAGAAAAGCTTACAAAAAAACTGCCACTTCCAGGAACATTCTGACAGTTTAACAACAGAACAAAATAAATGGCTCTGAAACGTTAAGTTGGAAAGAGGCTCCACATAGACTCCATTTATCCCCGTGCTGTGACTCATTATCTCAATCAGTCCCTGATTCAGAAACAAACTGCTCTTGCCTCTAGAAGGCTGTACAATACAAAGCCCAGAGAGTGGAAATTGAAGGCAAGGTAGCTCTTAAGGACAAACCAAAGGCTTCTTAATGGAGATATGAACCACATGAACCCTTTCCCTGAGGCTGCCTTGAAACTTTCTTTGAGGAAGGTACATGGGAGGCTAAGAAGAACCAATGCCTTCAATTCCAGACTTGGAGGCAAGTTTTAGTTTCATAAAAACTATGTCTACTGCCAAACAGAACCTCCTGTAGACTGCAAGTCCTCATAGGCAGGGTTGGACTGAGGGTCAGGGCCCACCGGGGCTGCCACATCGGGGCCCACAACCCCCAAGGACCCCCCTGCCATCTCCTGCCCCCCTCACGGCGCATACCTACATCGGGTTCATTTGTGGGCGGGGCAAGTGAATGGAGTGGGCAGGGCAAGTGGGTGGAGCGGGCGGGACAAGAGGTGGAGCGGGTGTGGCAAGCAGCTGTAGCCGGGCAACCAGGCGGAGGTCAGGAGCGAAAGGGGAGGAGGTCACACTATGTGGAATGGGTCTGGCCGGCGGGGGCCCACCTGTTTTTTTCCCGGCATCCCGCTGGCCCAGTCCGACGCTGCCCAGAGGGGCTACCAAATAGCCAATCACAGCCCTTATTTGGTACCCAAGGAACGTTTTGAATGCTTGTGTTGCTCCCCAACTCTTTTTACATTTGTATGTGGCTCATGGATAAAAAGGTTGGGGACCCCTGATCTAGAGAGTGTTCCTCTGGCACAGAGCTCAGTCCATTTAGAGTGGATAATAGTATGAATTATCCACCCTAAATAGACTTCCTTATAGGAGATAGCCAGGGTGGAGAAATCGAGCGCTGCACGATGGATCGTTGCCTTTTCTGAAGAGGAGTTTCAAGAAGTTATTTCTTAATAAAGGCTTTGCAATTTGAAAGTTTAATTTGTCTTGGTGGTATTCGGGTGTCAAATCTGAAAAAGTGGATTCGGATTTTTTTTTTTTTTACGATTTTATCAAGACTTTTCCCGTACAAGATTTTTTCGGAAAAATTAATGATAAATAGGGGATGGAGAAGTCTGTGCGGATTTGGTTGGATTGGCTTTTCAAAAATAGTGAGATAAATTCAGATTTTGATAAATAGTCTTCCTTTTATGGCCTGTAACTGAAAATGCCTTTGTTATTGTTGGGGTCCCTAAACCAGATTGACTGCATTCGATTTTATGAATGTTTTTGTGATTTTATCGCATCTCTTTTGATTCGTTCTCATGGAAACAGAGATGTAACTAGAGGGGGACGGGCCTGGCGCGGTACGTGCAGCCTTGCCCGCCCCCCTCCGTACGGCCGGAAATGGCCACATTTATGGCCGCATTTCCTATTTACAAGTGGCATGCGAGCTGCCGGGGGGGCCCCGAGGGGGTGCGGGCCCTGGGCCAATCGCACCCCCTGCTCCCCCGGTAGTTACGCCACTGCATGGAAATGATTAGATTAAAAAAAAAAAACACTCCTCTGTATGGGACCTGTTATCCAGAATGCTCGGGACCTGGGGTTTTCTGGATAAGGGATCTTTCTGTAATTTGGAACCTAAAAAAAAAATAATTAAACATTAAATAAACCCAAAAGGCTGGTTTTGCTTCCAATAAGAATTAATTATATCTTAGTTGGGATCAAGTACAAGCTCCTGTTTTATTATTGCAGAGAAAAAGGAAATAATGTTTAAAAATTTGGATTATTTGATTTAAATGAAGTCTATGGGAGACGGCCTTCCCGTAATTTCGGAGCTATCTGGATAACGGGTTTCCGGATAACAAATCCTATACCTGTATTAATATTCTGCTTTCCAAAACAACTCGAACGGAAAGATAAAAAAAACAAAAAAAACAGAAGAAATAATAAAACGAGTCGATTCCATTTCCGATGATTATTTCCGACTGAAATGCTGATGAGAGAAATAATTACAGGTATTTTCAGTTGGGAATAATAATCAGAACACGTAGGAAAAGGGCATTGGGAGACATTGTCCCTGCCATTGTACTTGCAACGCTCGCTGCATCCGTCTGTGATGCACAAATGACTCTATAACATGTATTGTTGCCCTTTATTATGATGGGGAGAGGCTATATAATGTTATAGTTAACTCCAGGCCTCAAACCTCCTATTAATACTGATTTAGGGAAGATTCCATGCAGCTCCAATGCTGCGGCTCAATACAACAGTCAAAGAAGACAAGGCACCGGCTCCCCACCTGGATGGAAATTTCTACCCGGATGCAGAAGAACAAAGGCAAATTATTAAAAAACGATACAAAACAAATAATTGCATTGTTGCATAGAATCAGCAAATCTTTATTACTGAAACTTCTCAGTAATAAAGATTGAAGTTTTTTATGGGATGGACATTGAGCTTTCCTGTATTTCATTTCTACGTCCATTGCAAATTGGAGAGACTTTTTCCTCTTGTTGCAGAGAGATGGAGCAGGTCTGGCAGTGGAGATGTTACTGAGTTTCAACTGATTTTTTGTGCCAGATCCTGATATTTACTGGATGTGCCTGATGCCCATGTGTCGTTACAGTGACAGCCCATTAGTGCTGCTTCTCAATGATTCATTTCTTTAATTAAAATGCGCTGGAAATAGTTTGATCTCATGGAAGAATCTCAGGCAAAGATACTTTTTCCTAAGTTGTTTGGGGAGTGTTGGGGGGCCTAGAGATCCACTACCCCCAGGGGGGCTCACAGAAGACATTGGGGAGATGTAGATGTTGGGGAGTGGGTTCTTTCTGCAGTCAGGTATGGGACCTGTTATCCAGAATCAAGAGTTTTTCCTGATAACTGATATTTCCATACTTTGGATTCATGCCTTAAAATGGTTGTTCACCTTTAAATTAACTTTTAGTATGACGTAGAGAGGGATATTCTGAGATAATTTGCAATTGGTTTTCATTTTTTATTATTTGTGGTTTTTGAGTTATTTAGCTTTTTAGCAGCTGTCCAGTTTCCAATTTCAGCAATCTGGTTACTACGGTTACTGGTTACTAGGGTCCAAATTACCCCAGCAACCAGGCATTGATTTAAATAAGAGACTGGAATATGAATAGGAGAGGCCTGAATAGAAGGAGGAGGAATAAAAAGTAACAATAACAATAAACATGCAGCCTTACAGAGCATTTGCTTTTTAGATGGGGTCAGTGACCCCCATTTAAAAGTGGGAAAGGCAATTAATTAAAAAAAACGATAAAAAATAAATAACGAAGACCAACCGAAAAGTTGCTTAGAATTGGCCATTCTATAACATACTAAGTGTTAACTTAAATGTGAACCACCCCTTTAAGTCTACTAGAAAATCATATAAACATGAAATAAAGCCAATAGGCTGGTTTTGCCTCCAATAAGGATTAATTATATCTTAGTCGGGATCAAGTACAAGCGACTGTTTTATTATTACACAGAAAAAGGAAATCAGTTTTAAATATGTGAATTATTTGATTAAGCGAGTTCCATATTTCTGAACTTTCTGGATAACGGGTTTCTGGATAATGGATCCCATACCTATACAAGATAGGAGCAGATAATACAGTTAGCATACAAAGCCCAGAATTGTCTGTACCCACAACATACAGGGGGTTATTTAGTAAAATCAGATTTTATCTCATTATTTTAATAAATAAAAGCTCAACCAAACTCCCATTCCCCGATTTTGCCTCATTTATCATTAAAATAACTCAAATTAATCTAGAGATGCACCGAAATCTCGATTCGGTTCGGGATTCGGTCAGGATTCACCCAAATCCTTCTGCCGGGCCTAACCGAATCCCAATCCTAATTTGCATATGCAAATTAGGATTGGAATTCGGTATGGCCGGGCAGAAGGATTTGGGTGAATATTATTATGCAAATTAGGGGCGGGTGGGAAATCAAATGTCTTTTTGTCACAAAACAAGGAAGTAAAAAATGTTTTCCTCTTCCCATCCATAATTTGCATATGCAAATAAGGATTTGGTTTGGCGAATCTTTCACAAAGGATTTGGGGGTTCGGCCGAATCCAAAATAATGGATTTGGTGCATCCCTAAATTAATCGGGAAAAAACTCTGAAGAATCGAGCAGAAACCCGAAATGTACAATTTTTCTGTAGTTTTTTTTTTTTTGCCCGACAAACCCCAAATTTATCAGATTATTGGGCTAAACCCAGTGCAAATCACAATATCTTCAAATTGGGATATGGACATCTCCCATTGGCTTGTACAGGACCTCAACGGGCGTCAAATGGTGGATTCGGACCCATTAATTCCTCTCTTCATTTATTGTCCTGTTGTGCCCATTAGCATCCTGTGCCCCGAATGTAATTATGGATATTTAGGGAACGTTTTGTTTTTTTCTGTATTTTTGACAAGTAATTATTAATGAAAGCTCGGCTGTCCTTATTTCTGAAACATAGCGATGTGCTGCTGAGGAACGTTACAATACAAAGGCCGTGCTTATGCTAATACATTGCAGCGTGCCAAGGAACATTGTAATACGTGGAGTCAGGTTTAGTCATTAGAATTAAGTTCTTATGTAGAATGGAAATGAGGTGCCTTAATCAGGTATTGGGGTGATTTCCCCGGCTGATAGAAACTCAGCAGAACGCAGAGTATTTTTTTTAAAGGGGATGTAAGTTTTCCATTACTGTTTTGCTACATATTAAAGTGCATGTAAAGGCAAAAAAATAAAATCCCATTTTTACTTTCTTTAATGAAAAAGAAACCTATCTCCAATATACTTTAATTAAAAAATGTGTACCGTTTTTATAAGAAACCTGACTGTAGGCAGTGAAATTCTCCCTTCATTTACTGCTGTGGATAGGAATTGTCAGACGGTCCCTAACTGCTCTGCAGGGAAACAATCATACTTATGTACAGCAGGGGGAGCCCCCGCCTTACTTCCCAGCCATGCAGAACTCGCAGCTTTGTTTGTTTCCCTGTAGAGCAGTCGGCGTCTGTGTAGAGATTTGTATTGGATTTTATTTTTGCCTTTACATCCCCTTTACTGTTTCCAACTCCAGCTGCAGGGACAGAGATCATGGAGCCAGATTTAAACAGATAAACTGGGATTCTATTTGGAGGATTATTTTGCTGCAGCCACTGGTTCTGCAGAGTTGGAGAAAGTTTGTATTAAACAATACAAAAACTATAAAATCCACATTAGATTACATGACAACACAGGACCCAGTGCAGTCTGTATATTCTGATTATTAATCAGTCTTGCTGTATCAGCTTCTGGCAGATATTATTTGACTTGTGCTGTTTTGATCATTTATGACGATCCCTAAGCAGCCCAGATCACACTGAGCATGTGCACAGTCTTGGTCTTGCAAAGATGTATAACAAAGTTACAAGATGGTGACCCCCTGTGGCCAACTTTGTAAGCATAAATCATTTGTTTGATTAGGCTTGTGGTGCAGTAAGTTCATGTTTATGTTTAGTGTACAAAATACAGCATTTTTAGTCTTATTCTATTTTAGACTTTACTTCCCCTTTAAACCTCGATTTTTTTCTGGTCGAAGTTTTTAGGGGAAACATTTTAATTTTTCATATTCATCATACCCCAAAGCTGCTAAAAATCAGAATCCGTAAATACCCCATCTCAAAAATGTTGAGGACATGCAGAAGTCAATGACAGATGTCCCTGAAGTTGTTTCTTAAAATTGTGGTCTGCACTGCATTATACGGAAAAGTCGAGTTTTCGCAGCGAAAATTTGATAAAATAAAGTTTTCGCATGAATCGTATGGTTTGAATTGGCGCTCAAATTAGTTGCTCCGATTTTTTCGAGAAAAATTGTTGATAAATGAGTTTAATTCGTTGAAGGGAGTTTGGTTGGTTTTGTTTTCATTAAAAAATTTGATTAATTTGAGTAAATAAGTCCCTAAATGTCGAAGGCAACACCTCCCATCATAAAGTGTTTTCCCACCAGAAATAAGGATTGCTAGCACTAGATAGATTGATGATATACAGGATACAGGGACAAAAGCAGGGAGAAAGTGTTGGAAGGGTTACTCTCTGCTCTCTCTCATTTCCCTACAGAAATAGGGATTGGTAACACTAGATAGGTACCTAATGTATAAGGATAGAGACAAGAGGAAAGTGTTGGAAGGGTTACTGTCTGCTCTCTCTCATTTCCCTACAGAAATAGGGATTGGTAACACTAGATAGGTACCTAATATATAGAGACAAGAGGAAAGTGTTGGAAGGGTTACTGTCTGCTCTCTCTCATTTCTCTACAGAAATAGGGATTGGTAACACTAGATAGGTACCTAATATATAGAGACAAGAGGAAAGTGTTGGAAGGGTTACTGTCTGCTCTCTCTCATTTCTCTACAGAAATAGGGATTGGTAACACTAGATAGGTACCTAATATATAAGGAGAGAGACAAGAGGAAAGTGTTGGAAGGGTTACTGTCTGCTCTCTCTCATTTCTCTACAGAAATAGGGATTGGTAACACTAGATAGGTACCTAATATATAAGGAGAGAGACAAGAGGAAAGTGTTGGAAGGGTTACTGTCTGCTCTCTCTCATTTCCCTACAGAAATAGGGATTGGTAACACTAGATAGGTACCTAATATATAGAGACAAGAGGAAAGTGTTGGAAGGGTTACTGTCTGCTCTCTCTCATTTCCCTACAGAAATAGGGATTGGTAACACTAGATAGGTACCTAATATATAAGGAGAGAGACAAGAGGAAAGTGTTGGAAGGGTTACTGTCTGCTCTCTCTCATTTCCCTACAGAAATAGGGATTGGTAACACTAGATAGGTACCTAATATATAGAGACAAGAGGAAAGTGTTGGAAGGGTTACTGTCTGCTCTCTCTCATTTCTCTACAGAAATAGGGATTGGTAGCACTAGATAGGTACCTAATATATAGAGACAAGAGGAAAGTGTTGGAAGGGTTACTGTCTGCTCTCTCTCATTTCTCTACAGAAATAGGGATTGGTAACACTAGATAGGTACCTAATATATAAGGAGAGAGACAAGAGGAAAGTGTTGGAAGGGTTACTGTCTGCTCTCTCTCATTTCCCTACAGAAATAGGGATTGGTAACACTAGATAGGTACCTAATATATAAGGAGAGACAAGAGGAAAGTGTTGGAAGGGTTACTGTCTGCTCTCTCTCATTTCCCTACAGAAATAGGGATTGGTAACACTAGATAGGTACCTAATATATAGAGACAAGAGGAAAGTGTTGGAAGGGTTACTGTCTGCTCTCTCTCATTTCCCTACAGAAATAGGGATTGGTAACACTAGATAGGTACCTAATATATAGAGACAAGAGGAAAGTGTTGGAAGGGTTACTGTCTGCTCTCTCTCATTTCCCTACAGAAATAGGGATTGGTAACACTAGATAGGTACCTAATATATAGAGACAAGAGGAAAGTGTTGGAAGGGTTACTGCCTGCTCTGCTCTCATTTCCCTACAGAAATAGGGATTGGTAACACTAGATAGGTGCCTAATATATAAGGATAGAGACAAGAGGAAAGTGTTGGAAGGGTTACTGTCTGCTCTCTCTCATTTCCCTACAGAAATAGGGATTGGTAACACTAGATAGGTACCTAATATATAAGGATAGAGACAAGAGGAAAGTGTTGGAAGGGTTACTGTCTGCTCTCTCTCATTTCCCTACAGAAATAGGGATTGGTAGCACTAGATAGGTACCTAATATATAGGATTTGTAAGGAATAATCCCTATACCATTATTCTATTCTGGTAACTTGTATGGACTCTCCCTGTGCTGAGATGTGAGTCAATATCCCCTGTGCTGTCAATCACACTCAGCTGTTCTGCATTAACTGACAGGTGCAGCCAATTCCTAATGAACTCCCAGTAGAGAGACGTATATAAATCTTCAGCTGTCAGTTCCTAGAGGTCTCCATACCTAATGGTCACTCTGCCGGTAGGTTCTCCTGTACCTGTTCCCTGAATGTGACTCTTTATTTTGAGCTCTGTGATTCCTATTAGCTGTCAGTCTCCCCACATTGGACTCTGTTTTTGAAGCCAGTAATCCTGCTTTGTTTTGTTTTCCTTTCCTGTGCTTACAACTGCTCTCTTTTGTTTTTCTATTTTCCTTCATTAAATGTATTGCGTCCAATCTGCCTCAATACTAGTCTTCTCCCTCCTAGTCTATACAGGTATGAGACCTGTTATCCAGAATGATCGGGACCTGGGGTTTTCCAGATAACAGATCTTTCCATAATTTGGATCTTTATTCCTTAAACCTACTAGAAAATCACGTAAACATTAAATAAACCCAATAGGCTGGTTTTGCTTCCAATAAGGATTAATTATATCTTAGTTGGGATCAAGTACAAGCGACTGTTTTATTATTACACAGAAAAGGGAAATCAATTTTAAAAAATTTTGATTATTTGGATAAAATGGAGTCTATGGGAGACAGCCTAATTTGGAGCATTCTGGATAACAGATCTCATTCATGGCTGTTACCGTCTAATTCACTGAATCTATTTAGCTCATCGTTTTACCAAAGAAGCAACTGTGACTTTATTTGGATGTTAAATAAATCCACTGTTCATGGTTAATAACCACCGGCACCCAGTTTATTCCAATACTTCCAATAACTCTTAATCTCTTTTTCCCTGGTGTCATAATAGTTTTCCTATTAACTCCAATAAAACAAGGGCAAGCCAGTTCATCATTTCTAAATGTTAAATTGTGAGTCTGCGATCTTGATCGGTTCAGTTTGGTAATGAATGCCAAACCTCTTATCCAGAATGCTCAGGATCTGGGGTTTTCCAGATAAGGGGTCTTTTCATAATTTGCTTTCCATACCTTAAATCTACTAAAAAATCCTGTAAACATTATTAAAACCCAATAGGCTGGGTTTGCTTCCAATAGGGATTAATTATATCTTAGTTGGGATCAAGTACAGGTATGGGACCTGTTATCCAGAATGCTCGGGACCTGTGGTTTTCTAGATATCAGATCTTTCTGTAATTTGGATCTTCATACTTTTAGTCTACTAGAAAGTCATGTAAACATTAAATAAAGCCAATAGGCTGGTTTTGCTTCCAATAGGGATTAATTATATCTTAGTTGGGATCAAGTACAGGTATGGGACCTGTTATCCAGAATGCTCGGGACCTGTGGTTTTCTAGATAGCAGATCTTTCTGTAATTTGGATCTTCATACTTTAAGTCTACTAGAAAATCATAGAAACATTAAATAAAGCCAATAGGCTAGTTTTGCCTCCAATAGGGATTAATTATATCTTATATCTTAGTTTTATTATTACACAGAAAACGGAAATCATTTTTTTAAATTTGAATTAATTGATTAAAATGGAGTCTATGGGAGACGCTTTACCGTAACACGGAACTTTCTGGATAACTGGTTGGGGATCTCTTATGTAAAGAGCGCGGACGGGCGAATTTTTTCGCCTTGTTTCACTGCAGAAATGACGCCCATAGACTTATATGGTGTTGTGTGTCAAAAAAAAAAGACGCGCGTCAAAAATATTTCTACGCCCATAGACTTTAATGGGCGAAATTTCGCTGGCGCCAAATTTTTTGCGAAACTAAACGGGTCAAATTCGCCCTTCCCTAGTAGAGAGTGCTGCTCAATTGAACCTGAGTAGTGATGGGCGAATAAATTTGCCTGGCGCGAATTCACAGGGAATCCCTGCATTTTGCCACTGGCGAATAAATTCACGACAGTTTGCTGGCGTCAAATCTCGCGGGAAATTCGCAAATTTTCCAGCGAAGAGAAACTGGAGAAATTTGCCCATTACTAAACCTGAGGCACGAATCTCCGAGGCATCTGCAGCCCATTATTCACATCTAGGTACAGATAAGACTCATTTAGCTTGTGAATGTTTTTATCCCCTTAATGAATTGATCTGATTTTTGGCGTTTCTCACTTTCAAATTAATTACACTCCTGCTACCTTTTTTTTTTCTCTCTTTCAGAGATGTGATGTTCGTTATGTTGCTTCGTTAATGAAAGTCGAGCTCGGAAGCTATTTCTGTAGGTAAGGGTAATCTTACATTATATAACATCACAATGGTTTATATCAGGTCTATATATCTATAGCAACGCAATATTGGGAGGTGGGTTTCAGCTTTAATTGTATCCACATTTCAAACGCACTTCGGATCACTATCAAGCAGGGTAACCACAAGGCGGTAAGCACCCATTAGGTCTTGACTGTGGCCAGACGAATCATTGGGTGGTGAATTACATACGGTTATGGGAGCCGTTATCCGAAAACCCGTTATCCAGAAAGCTCCAAATTATGAAAAGGCCATCTCCTATAGATTCTGTTTTATCGAAATAGTTTTTTTAAAATAATTTCCTTTTTCTGTGTAATAATAATACTTGATCCCAACTAAGATATAATTAATCCTTATTGGAGGCAAAACCAGCCTATTGGGTTTATTTCATGTTTATATGATTTTCTAGTAGATTTAAGGTATGAAGATCCAAATTACAGAAAGATCCGTTATCCAGAATACCCCAGGTCCCAAGCATTCTGGATAATAGGTCCCATATCTGTACTAGGAGAATAGATCGTGTTCCTTTATAAAAACATGGAGGCGTTTGGGAAGTGTGTGTTCGCCAGAGATATGTTTTAGGGTTTATACATTAGGGCCCTTATGGACCAAGGAACTTGATGCTTCTTCTCTATCATGATTAAGTAATCTCATTGGTAAAGAGTTCCCTGTATAACTCAGCCTTGTGCCTTTATATGGTCACAGAACCCCTCAGTGACTTCTAATATCCTTATCATTTACAGTAGGGGGTACATTATCCCTTATAATACATGAGTGATACTCAGAGTTCCCTGTATAACTCAGTCTGCAGCCTTGTGCCTTTATATGGTCACAGAACCCCTCAGTGACTTCTAATATCCTTATCATTTACAGTAGGGGGTACATTATCCCTTATAATACACAAGTGATACTCAGAGTTCCCTGTATAACTCAGCCTTGTGCCTTTATATGGCCACAGAACCCCTCAGTGACTTCTAATATCCTTATCATTTACAATAGGGGGTACATTATCCCTTATAATACACGAGTGATACTCAGAGTTCCCTGTATAACTCAGCCTGCAGCCTTGTGCCTTTATATGGTCACAGAACCCCTCAGTGACTTCTAATATCCTTATCATTTACAATAGGGGGTACATTATCCCTTATAATACATGAGTGATACTCAGAGTTTCCTGGATAACTCAGCCTGCAGATTTGTGCCTTTATATGGTCACAGAACAACCCCTCAGTGACTTCTAATATCCTTATAGTTTATAGTAGGGGCTGATGTTCATCCACAAATGTTATATAATGCCTTACAACAGAAGCTGAAAGGGTTGTTTGTGTGAATTGCTTTTCTTACCAATAAGTAACTTTCAAAAAGGTTCTTTTTGCTTGAGTCTGTACATAATTATAGTTTAATCACTTTATGTAATGATGCAAGGGTTTAACAAGTCATTACTCACAGGGCTTCTTTGTTCGCTAAACTATATATTTCTCATGGGATCAATAGTTTGCTTATTAAAAGGAATGAGGGGAGGGCAGAAAAGCAGCCGTGCCTCTGTGTATCCAGAGGTGAGTCTGTGGTATGGCTGCTGTAAGATGGCATAGACACTCAATAGTGAATTTCCGTGTTTTGGCAGAAGCAAATAAATTCGCGAAACTGCTGTGAAAATTTTGGACGTGCATCGGAAAAGTCGCTTGCGTCAAAACCGGCGCGCAGCAAAATTATACGGATGCCCATTGACTTAAACGCTGCCATCAAAATTGATGCAAGCGTCAGAATTAATGCGGGCATCAAAATTCGGGTTACGCAAATTTTTTCCCGTTTCGCGAATTTCGCAGATAAATTCGTCCATCACTTACACTCACTATTTATAAATAAAAAGATACAAAGTTTCTGAAACTTAATTAAAATAAGAGGCTTTTTGGCAGAGAGCCCAGAACAGCCAAGCAGCTGCACTTGGATACGTTAGTAACAATTTAAGATAAGCAAAGAAACAATTGTAACTATTTAAGATAAGCAGGCCTCTTGGGAGAACTGAGACTAGCGGCTTAAAGGGCAATTCACTTTCATTAGCAAAACTGTTATAACACATAAAACATTAACCTGCCAAATTTTGTAAAATGGACATGGTAATTAGGGGGGGGGGCCACAAAATGGGCGTGGCCAAAAATTCACAGCGCGGAGCAACTTTTTGTCCCTCTTCTCATTTTTCAAATGTTGGGAGGTAAGAATCTGACTTGTCTCCACCCAGTATCAGGACAGACCGTGCTGTAACCAGTCGAGCGGCCTTTCTATGTAATAAAAGGCACTATGTTTGAGCAGTAACCCATAGCAACCAATGTTTGCGGATGTTTGCAGGCATCTGCTGATTGGTTGCTATGTAGGGTTGCCACCTGCCGGTTTTGTCCCGGACAGCCCTGGTCAAAAATTAGGAAAACGGAGCAGGATTTCCAATCGCTAATAGATGCATCATAGCCCGCCCCTTCTGCATAATTGCCCCACCTCCACCGCGTCACTGCCCCGCCCCCTGCCGGGATTCCACCCGATAAAAAGATGCCAACCCTATTGCTATGAATTATTGCTTCTGGGCAAACTTAGTGCCTTTTATTACATAACCTTTAAAGAGATCCCCTACATGTAATTTAAGGCACTACATTGGCCCGGGAGCAGTAACCCATGGCAACCAATAAGATGCTTGCATTTAAACAGGTGACCAGTAAATGCCACCTGCTGATTGGTTACTGCCCGTGGGCAAACTTAGTGCCTTTTATTACATAACCCATAAGTCTTTCGAGTATTTTTAGCGCACAGGGTCTACAAGGCAGGGGTGACTATTCAGATATGTGGATTGTTTGCTAGGGGAACCCCACTGAGGTGGCAGTTTCTTCAGAGTCCTGATAACTCTTTTTGGGGTTCCGTACCCTGAAACGAGCACAATTTATCTTCAGTGCACTGATAAGGACCCTCTTTCCTGCCACAGGGGTTCCTTGTTTACTTTCTACATGCACCTCATCCCTTCCTGCTTCCCCTATCCATCACTTCCTCTTCCTCTCTGCAGGACTTCCTGTCGTTTCACTAGGGCCACAGGTTTGCCAGGTCGGTGGGTTTCCAGCCAAATTGGGCTACTAATTTAAAGTCCAGGCGGGTTTTGAAAGTACAAACTAGCCAAGGTACAGATTTGGGCTACTTTTTGGGCCTTTTATTCCTGCCCTCCCAATGCATGTTGGGTAATGCAGTTTTTGTTTAACAGTGTGCAGACTGCCAAGTTTAATGTAAGACTACAATATCCAGCATGCACTGGGACTGACTTGTGGAGAAGTTGCCAATTACCAGATTTTGGGCTCTGTATTGTGGCATTTTCCGGTGACTTTCCTCAATTTCAGACAATTTTGGGGCAAAAATCAGCTGGCCACCAAAATGTCTAGAGGTTAAATTGTTTTACTAATATTTATTGATATGATATATGTATTAGGCCTCATGGGGCCCTATACCTCCTGAGCTCCCTCTGTAGTTCCACTCCTGGTGAACGGGGAAAATCGTTCCCATTTTGCTTTACGGAAAAATGTGCAAATCAGTGAAAATTCGAAGAATGAGTATTTTCGCATATATTCATTTATTTTTGAGACTTTTTTTTTCAATGCACATGTTGTGTTATTTTGGGCTACTTTTGAAGTGGTTCTTGGCTAGTTTTGGGCTGGTTTTGTAATATTAGTTTTAAATATTAGACCCAGCAACCCTGCTAGGGCAGCTCTTCCCTCTCCCTGTATAGAAGCAAACATTTCTCACACAGACCGAGGAGCTTAGAGCATGGGGAGAGATATCTGTGGCCTCCATACAATGTATTAAACATAAAATAGAAACACACAGGGTTTGAATTATTTCTCTGATGAGAAACAGTGACGGTTCCCCCTCACACGTGTATAAACACAGCAACAACAACCACTTTCCGCCATTAAGGAAAACCTGAATCCAAGTTGCTATATTTTTCCTCTTTTACAACCTAAATTGGCTTAAACGGACATTCCTCATGCACTAACAGGTATAATGGCCTTTGGATTTTCTAGGAAGAGCGATATATTTTACCAGTGATGGGATATTGAATTTTGCATTCATTTATGCAGCATTATTAAAGCTCTTTATTAATCATATTTATTTCTTCTGTCATGGTACCAATTTGCTTCACACGAGGCAGCGATGGATGGATTTGTTTCTCCATGAAGATTTAGGGAGGTTTTGCCTCCCCAAGAAAGAGACCAGTTAATATATATTTAGATATAATTATACATTCTCCAATGTTGAGCCTTCTGTTGGTAGCTTTCCCTAACAAACATTTCTTGCTCTTCTCTTATGGTTCAGTCTCCTTCTTATCAATTTTAGAAGGCAGTGGCTGCAGATGGACAAAGGTGTGGCTTCCCCCATATGTTGCTAGAATACAAATCCCAGGGTTAAAGCATGATGGCAGCTATAGTTCAGTACCAATAGACACAGATTCTAAAAGCAAAGCCCAGTGGATCCTCCAGAGAAAGTTTGAGAAGGTGAAATATATATTGTATATGTAGTTAAGCTTTAATTTCAACTTTGGGTGGAAGGCAGCAGTGTGCCATAAGGTTGGGACTTGGTTAGGACTCTCCTAGAGGTGTTTGAACTTAAAGGCGTTTAGTAGAGTAACAGTTACACAGTGGAACCAAATTCTCTTTCCACATCATGAGCAGTTGATTATAGCTCCTCTATTCCTCGTTGTTGGGCAGTTGTGTTAAGGTGCCCAAAAATATATTTTGCTGATGGGTGCAGGGATGCAAACTACAGTTATGGGACCTGTTATCTAGAATGCTTGGGTTTTCCAGATAATGGATCTTCCGTAATATGGATTTTTGTACTAGAAAATCATGTAAACATCAAATAAACCCAATAGGCTGGTTTTGCTTCCAATAAGGATTTATTATATCTTGGTTTGGATCAAGTACAAGGTACTGTTATTATTTTTATTACAGAGAAACTGAAAAAAATTTCAATAAATTTGGATTCTTTGGATAAAATGGAGTCTATGGGAGATGGCCTTTCTGTAATTCCGAGCTTCTTCAATTAAGGGTTTCCGGATAACAGATCCTATACCTGTATATGCCTGCGCCTCTTTCATAGTATTTTAATTATTGTGGTCTTGATTTTCTCGGCCTAATGTGACCTCAAGAACAGATTAGCTAGGCTACTGTCATACTACAGGTAAGGAATTCGTTATCTGGAAACCCGTTATCCAGAAAGCTCCACATTTCAGAAAGGCCGTCTCTCATATTTTATCCAAATAATTCAAAGTTTTTAAAATGAGTTCCTTTTTCTCTGAAATAATAAAACAGTAGCTTTTACTTGATCCCAACTAAGATATAATTAATCCTTATTGGAGGCAAAACCAACCTATTGGGTTTATTTAATGTTTATATGATTTTCTACTAGACTTAAGCTATGAAGATCCAAATTATGGAATGATCCGTTATCCGGTAAACCCCAGGTCCCGAGTATTCTGCATAACAGGTCCCATCCCTCTACTGCTTGCATTGGTGATTCGAGTGATGTTGTTGATGACAGTTTTTCTTTTAATTCTCATCTTTGCTTCCAAGTATATTTGCGATTTAAACTGCCCTTTTTTATGTGTAATGTAAGTGTTTGATCTTCTTCTCAGATTAATTTAATGTCTTCCAGGGCTGCCAGTTTCCATTTAGATAGTAATCTGTCATGGTGTCTTTGCCTGTCTCACAACGAACAGTTATTTTGGGTCTCAGCCAGGTAGAGATAAAAAGGTTAACATTGCTATCACAGCTCAGCAGGTCTATTGCACAGGGAAGGAACAATCTGCAGTATTTTAGGGCACTGTCTTCTAGGCTTAGAGATTCCCTCTGCAGGTTTACTGAGATAGTAAGTGGTTAATAGTCACACAGCAAATCCCTGGGTCGCTTCAGAACATCGGATTATCTCCCTAAATCAAGCCTGTGGTTTCCAAACTGTAGAAACAATTCTCAGCAGCACGATAACAAAGTACCTACAGATCAAGAATAATTGTCATCACTGCAACAACAAAAAAATCCTCAATTTCACAAAATTGGTTCCGCCACTGAGAAAATAGAGTCATTAAAATACAAAAGGGAACATCCTCTTATGTAAAATAGAAATAATAGCATCCCACCGTCTTTTTACTCTTTATAGAAATCGTGCCGCTTTTTCCTCCAAGATCCAATTTGCCAGCAAAGTAACGGAAGCCATGAGTGTACGTGGCTGCTCAAGCTTCATTACTAGATATAGGGAATAAGGTACCCCTATCATACAACCCAAAGGCATTAGGAATCATGGAGGAGTTTCATAGCTATATACTGCTCTGGAAACTTCATTCTGTCTTCTGACACCCTTGTGTATATATATATATATATATATATATATATATATATATATATATATATATATATATATATGGTGTATTCTATATTTATAATACTCCAGTATAAATCCATCTTTTGTAAGTGTAGGCAGGATGATTGATTTAGCAGCTGGATATGAGCAGTGAAAACGAGGGTAAATGATGACTTCTCGTATTCATTTACGGTACCCGAGAACATTGACTCCTCGAAGCTGAAACAATGTATAACTTGGCAAGAAATAAATGCCTGTGTCTGATTTCTCGATTTATGTGCTGTGATTGCCTTTCTCTGTGGTCAATTTCACTGCTTTATTGTTTGTATTTATCCGCTGTGCCCTATAGCTAAACTCTTCTGTTTGTTCTACAGAGGAGCTTTAAATGGGGTTTGATGTTCATTTAAAATTCACTAAGCACATGGCACGTTTCTAACCACCTTGTTGCTTAAGAGAAAAAAAGTCATTTGTCAACATTAACCAAGCATGACATTCCCAATTTACAAGCAGGGTATAGATTTTGTTGGAAGCCATTCACTCTCCTGTGCTGGAGGTACCTATAGTGGCTTCTACAAGGATATGTGTGGTTGGACATCCAGCTCCTATCTACTATAATCAGCAATGTAATGGCAAAATATTGGTGGGGAATTAAGATGCATTTCCAGCTTAGTTGACAGAGGCAGTTTGTTTAACGATTAGCAAGACTATGTCTGTAAACATTGAGTATTATTGTGCTGTTTTAATGGGAAAGACAACCGATCTGCTTTAGTGCTGAAAAAGTATATTCAAAAAGGAATTCTTATTTACTGTACTCAATACCTCCATAACCATAGAAGAACTGATGCTAAAGACATGTTTTCATGTTATCAACCATGTTAAGAGCTAAAGAAGAAAGAAAATAAATGTTGGACTGCAAAGGGGATCCTGAAACCTGAGACCTAGATGTACACTCAAGAACAGAGTAGGGGCAGGTTCTTCAACTCTTTCATTAAGAGAGACAGACAGAAGAAAGACTAAACCAGAAGGAGCAAACCATTCCACTGGTTTATGGGTCCTCTGGAACGCAGTTGAGGTGTCAGAGAAAAAAGGCTCAGGTATCTCTAAGGGGTTCTCAGGCTTCCATTGTGAATATATCCACTGTATTGCCTGAATACCAAGGTTCAAAGGCAATTATTAAAATGATGCATTATAAATCATTGTACTGTGCAATAAAACTATATTTAGAAGTTTTAGCAGAAATGTCTCACCTCTCAGAATTCCAAAGAGTTTATGGTCAAACAGCTTATATCACTTCCATTCTTAAAGGGATACTGTCATGGGAAAAACCATTTTTTTTCAAAACGCATCAGTTAATAGTGCTGCTCCAGCAGAATTCTGCACTGAAATCCATTTATCAAAAGAGCAAACAGATTTTTTATATTCAATTTTGAAATCTGACATGGGGCTAGACATATTGTCAATTTCCCAGCTGCCCCAAGTCATGTGCTCTGATAAACTTCAATCACTCTTTACTGCTGTACTGCAAGTTGGAGTGATATCAACCCCTCCCTTCCCCCCCAGCAGCCAAACAACAGAACAATGGGAAGGTAACCAGATAGCAGCTCCCTAACACAAGATAACAGCTGCCTGGTAGATCTAAGAACAACACTCAATAGTAAAAACCCATGTCCCACTGAGACACATTCAGTTACACTGAGAAGGAAAAACAGCAGCCTGCCAGAAAGCATTTCTTTCCTAAAGTACAGGCACAAGTCACATGACCAGGGGCAGCTGGGAAATTGACAAAATGTCTAGCCCCATGTCAGATTTCAAAATTGAATATAAAAAAATCTGTTTGCTCTTTTCAGAAACGGATTTCAGTGCAGAATTCTGCTGGAGTAGCACTATTAACTGAAGCGTTTTGAAAAAAACATGTTTTCCCATGACAGGATCCCTTTAGGTCAAGGTCACAACCTGTTCTTTAAGTGATCTTGCTGTGCTTTGATTGACTTGATTGACTCTTTTTGACTTGTATGTTCAGGGCACATGCTCAGATTCGGGGAGATTAGTCACCCCGCAACAAATCTCCTCTTCTTCAGGATGACTAATATTCCCGCCGGCTAGAATGTAAATCGTCGGCAGGATAGCACTTGGAATGCTTTTTTTTCCAAAATTGTTCGAATTTTGTTTATGGGGCAACTTCGGGGCGACTTCAGAAAACGAAACGCTCCGAGTGCCATCCCGCCGGCAATTTACATTGGAGGAAGTTCGGAGAATTTGTCGCCCCGAAGAAGAGGAGATTTGTCGCCGGGCAACTAATCTCCCTGAATCTGAGCGTGTGCCCTGAGCCGTACTGCTAGTTGTGTCCCCACTAGATACAAGCTGTCTATCAACAATACTCCGTAAAGATTATAATCCCACTGCACTAGTAATTTGGGGGACGGCCCAAAACCTGCATTATGTAGGCCTGTTGTGGGCATTCCACCATTCATTTGAATGCTGCACAATACTAAGGGATAATTAGCATTGTACAAATCTATTCTGTATGCTGTTGCATTTGGATATAAAATCCCCCCCCTTTATTTTCCTTGCACCATATGAGATCTTGATAATGCTTCCCTATAGTGATATATGGGCCAACCCGATACCCGCAGGACCCGGGTTCCCTATTGAAATTTTTCCAATAAATAATTAGGTTTTAGATATACAGACTGATTACATTTCTGAATAGACACATTTTCCTTTTTAGTGTTTTTGTAGCACAATGGTTCCCTGTTGGATCTGTCTCTAAAGCTACAGTGCATTTGTGCAGTTAAACTGGTCAATATTTGTAATGTAGCATTTAAAAAGCAAACACATGTTCTGTTGACCCAATATTCCTTGTTTGCCGGGCTGCGGCTTTTTTTCAGGCTGTATTTGGTTTGACTCAGTTTCTAGCAAGGGATTTGGTTTATATGATTCTTATCGGCCTATATATATAAAGGAAGGCTCCATTAAATTAGCTGATCTGCTTCTCACATATTGAATGAATCAGGTGATTTGTAGGAGAACTAGGGGACATTTTTTCAAACGAGCGTGCTGAGACTCTGAATGAAAAAGAAATTCAACAAAATGATCGTACGGCATGAAATCTCTCAACAGATGCAATAGCCACTTTCCCAACTGACAGATTAGCGATAATCCCCCCCCACACACAGATGGATATCAACACCGACTTAAAAACCTGTGTCTGTGTGGAACTGATCCCTCATTTCAACGTACAGTAGATTCATGATTCATTAAGGAGACTTGCCAAGGCTAAGTGTGTGTAGGTATAGGACATATAGCAGTAGCCATTTATAATGTTGGAGACAAAAATTAGCAATGCCAATGTGGAGGGTTAGTTAGGAATGTGCTTTGTCCACGACTCCATGAATGGAAAATGTTTTTGTGTCATGGGGACAACTCGGTCTCCTCTTGTGCAGTAAATGACCTTCCAATTGTTCGGTTTTAAAGGATATCCAAAGTTTAGTATGGGGTCTGCAGTTATTGATAGGAAGATGATGGTATTTTTGAACTTTTTCAGTTCAGGCTTCCCTTGGAAATCCTTCTCTAGATCATCATCTAAAGTCATCGGTGTTTGTTAGGGTTGAGGCATACAATGCTAATTGGGGGAGATTAGTCGCCCAGCGACAAAATGCATCTTCGTCGGGCGACTAATCTTCCCGCAATGCCTTCCCTCCGGCTAGAATGAAAATCGATGGCTGGATGGCACTTTGAACGATTCATTTTCCGAAGTCGCCTGAAGTTGCCTCACAAGGAAACTTCGGGCGACTTTGGAAAACGAACCGCTCCGAGTGCTATTCCACCGGCGGTTTAGATTCTAGCCGGCGGAAAGGCAGTTCGGGGATATTAGTCATCCAAAGAAGAGGTGATTTGTCACCAGGCGACTAATCTCCACGTGTGTCTCTGCCCTAAGAAGTTGTGTTTTTATTAAGGCTCCTAGATTATTGACACTATCCCGTTCACCATCACTTTTATGAATCATTAGCCGGATCAGTAGACTTCATCACTGTAACTCCTGCTACATGTGGTCACGCTTCCCCTCCCTCCACGTGCAGTATCTTCCTCTAGCTATGGTAGTCAAGATAATCGGCAGCAGGAACTGCTCGGTATTTACTGAATGACCCTATGAATTGTGTTCCATTGTACAAAAATGGCAAAGATGTAACTACAAAGTCATCAGCCAAGTCCTGGAACTTGATGGACTCATGGAAGCATAAAAAAAACCTTTATAGTCTTACATGCATGGGTTGAGGGATTCTGGAGTACAGAAGGAGTTGGGGTTGAGAAACCAGTGGGGTTTTGGGTCAATGAAAAAGGGGTCCTATAACAAATGTTAGTACAAGGCATGTGGATCTCTAGGCAATCGAGGCAATACGGGCGGTCAGATCGGTGGACCACATCAACGAACAAATGCAGCCGCGATTCGATAGGATTTTTACTCTGCCTGATCGATATCTGTCCGACTTTCGGCAAGATATCGATCGGAGACACCTGTCGGGTGGCCCCCCACACGGGCCAATAAGGTGACGACTGAGTCTGTTGGCAGCTTTTATCGGCCCGTGTATTGTATTTGTGTATTAAATAGTATTAAGAGACAGATGGACCTCTAATGCTGCTGTGATTATTTATTTGTGTTATTAATTCATTGTAACACTCCTGTTGTAGTTGTAATGTTCTGTGTACCTTGCTGGCACGGTATAAATGATCATGGTTACTGTAACCCCAAATATTGTTATGTATTCTTATATTATACTCTAATCATAGGACTTTGCACAAGCCTGATGGTTCCCCAACCTTTTATACCTTGAGCAACATTCAATTGTAAAAAGTGTTGGGGAGCAACACAAGCATAAAAAAAGTTATTGGGGTGCAAAATAAGGGCTGTGATTGAGATTTGGTAGCCCCAATGTGGATTTTCAACCTACATCGAGACTCTGTTTGGCAGTACACCTGGTTTTTATACAACCAAATCTTGCCTGGAATTCAAAAATAATCACCTGCTTTGAGGCCACTGGGAGCAACATCCAAGGGGTTGGTGAGTAACATGTTGCTCACGAGCTACTGGTTGGTGATCACTGTAATAGATTCTAAAATAAGAAGTATTCACTTCAAGATCAATGCCAATAAGAATGTCACATGGTCTGTGATTGATAGACTTAAATGGAATAACAATTGTCTTTATTCATTTATTCATGAATAAGTGGTTATCTTGCCCTCTGGCTATAGAGAAAAGGAAAATCCGTTCTGAATTCAGGACAAATCAAAGCTTAAGAAGGATCAGCTTAGTTTCAGAAGAGATAAAGAAGATACACATGTACAGTATATGAAAAACAAGGAGATAAATCATATCATTGACTTTTAGAAGCTTCTTATGTTTTCTTTCCAAGGATTTATCATTAAACTAGTTTTCTTTGTGCCCAGCACCTTATCAGTAGCTCAACACTGCTGAGTGTAGAATGGACATTAGCCTTCATGTTGGGTGTGTTTGTTGTCCATTTTATTGATACACAAGAAGACATAAGTTATATAATAAAGGAGGTTTGGGGTTAACCACCAAAAAACAACTTTAAAATAGTTGAAGTGATCATTATTGGCAGCCATAGGTGGCAATTTCTATTTATTCCATAGTCCTTAAAGGGATCCTGTCATCGGAAAACATGTTTTTTTCTAAACGCATCAGTTAATAGAGCTACCCCAGCAGAATTCTGCACTGAAATCCATTTCTCAAAAGAGCAAATAGTTTTTTTTATATTCAATTTTGAAATCTGACATGGGGCTAGACATTTTGTCAATTTCCCAGCTGCCCCTGGTCATGTGACTTGTGCCTGCACTTTAGGAGAGAAATGCTTTCTGGCAGGCTGCTGTTTTTCCTTCTCAATGTAACTGAATGTGTCTCAGTGGGACATGGTTTTTTACTATTGAGTGTTGTTCTTAGATCTACCAGGCAGCTGTTATCTTGTGTTAGGGAGCTGCTATCTGGTTACCGTCCCATTGTTCTTTTGTTTGGCTGCTGTGGGGGGGGAAGGGAGGGGGTGATATCACTCCAACTTGCAGTACAGCAGTAAAGAGTGATTGAAGTTTATTAGAGCACAAGTCACATGACTTGGGGCAGCTGGGAAATTGACAATATGTCTAGCCCCATGTCAGATTTCAAAATTGAATATAAAAAAAATCTGTTTGCTCTTTTGAGAAATGGATTACAGTGCAGAATTCTGCTGGAGCAGCACTATTAACTGATTCATTTTGAAAAAAAAATGTTTCCCATGACAGTATCCCTTTAAGAGGTCTATGGAGATCATCTCCTCTAAGATATAGAGGAAAGGACCTTCCTGATTTCTCTGCTCTGCCTCTTTACTTCTGTGCCCGCTGTTGCCCTTTTCTCTTTGTTAATAAAGGTTCTGATGTGAGCAACAAGGAGAAGTGGGCCTTTTTCTTTATGGGGATGGGGTATGGGAGTGAGCACTTGGTCTTTTGCTCCATGCATATTTGCATCAACGTGCTGGTCCCTCGTTTTTAAAATGGCACCTTGTGTGTCATTTATTTCCATTCTATTGGTGCCAAATTCCCTTTCAATCTGGGTTTCTGTCATTATGTTGCACTTGTTTAAGTCCTGCTCAAGTTCTACTGCTGATGTTTGTACTACACCAACATTTGTCCTTCTTCTGAAGTGTTGTGGCTTCTCTGTTGGGTGGGTTCCCAGTTGGCATCATGGTAGAAAGTTCTGGAGCCCAAAAAAGGAAACGATGAAGACTAGTTCTTGATGGGGTACCCGTACGTCTCTGAAGAGTAAGGCTATCACTGTAATTTCTTTGTTCCTGACCTTGTTACACCCAATTTTGACTGTGGTTCCATTTGGAATCCTGGGGGCAGATGTACTAAAGGGCGAATTGTTGCCAGCGACTGCTACGCACACATCGCCAGGCGCAAAATCGCTACCACTACGCTAATTTACTAATATGCGAAGTTGCACCCTGAGCGCCGAGCGCTGCTGACTTTTCGATACCGTTACTTCGGCAGCGCGAGCATTTCATAGCTAAGATGCGATACCGTTCGTTTGTGCCTATCGAAAATTCGCTAGTGATCTTGCGCTTAGGTCAATTTGCGTACGGCGGGTAATTTAAAGTTGTATGGACGTCTTTATTATAAATGTTGGTGTAAATGCAAAAGATTGAGGAAGATCTAGCGGCTGGTAACTTCGCCTGGTCTGAGGTGGAGAAGTCAACTCTGGCGAAAGAGGTAGCATTCAGTAAAATCCGCACTTTAATGAATTTGCGGAGTAGCGGCCATTCACCAGATCGAAAATACGCCTGCCGATAGGGTCCAAAACTGTGATATCGACAGTCTGGGTCACTAGTGAATTGGCGCCTGTGCCTGTTAGTGAATTGACGACTTCCCTGCGGGTGACAACTTTAGCGAATTGTCGCTAGCGTTAGCCACTTCGCTCTTTAGTAAATCTGCCCTTGGTGCCTTAGTTAGAACTATAACACATATTCAAACCAATTTTAGAAACCTTCCACTTGTTTTTGTCAGTGCCTACTTTATGCCTTTAAAAAATATATAATATAGTATTAAATCTAAGACTGACAACTTTGCATAATTTAAGTAACAACTTGAACATGTATAAATCGTGTGCCGGGTATTGAACCTTACTCTAAATTCCCAGCCTCGGGTCAGAACTGAAGAGAAAAGCACAGAATCCTTTCCTTAGGACACGGCGTTAAGTAAAACTGATCAATTATTATTCTCCATTCACCGTTGCAAATAATGCGCTACGTGTCCACCGTATTAATGACTATTGGGTCCATTAAGCAACTCAAATCCATGACCTGCTCCCTCGCCGCCCCGTGTGTTGTCAGTTGCTGAGCAAGTGTGTCCAGCTCTACATTTCCCAAAGCTATAGAGCTCTAAAGGGTAATTGAATGTGTTTTATTTATGAAAGGAAATTAATAACCTCTTGCTTGTATCTGCTATTCTATAAGTAAAGTGTTTGGGGCTCAGTATAGGGGCATACTATGGGGCCGATTCACTAACTTCGAGTGAAGGATTCGAAGTAAAAAAACTTTGAATTTTTGTGCTCCTCGACTATCGAATTGGCGTAAATTCGCCTGAGTAGAATGATTCAAATAGATCGAGCGCAAAAACGCTGCGACTATTCGCCATTCGATAGTCGAAGTACTGGATCGAGCGCAAAAACGCTGCGACTATTCGCCCATTCGATAGTCGAAGTACTGTCTCTTTTAAAAATACTTCGACTGCCTACTTCGCCACCTAAAACCTACAGAATTGCTTTAAAAGCCTATGGGAAAGTCCCATAGGCTTGTTTTCCAAGTTTTTGATCGAATAAACAGGCATTTGATCGAATGAAAATCCTTTGAGCGAATATTCGATCGAGCGCCTATTCGCCTGGCGAATATTCGCCAATTCGACTATTCGCCAGCACGTAAATTCGCCCGAATTGCCTATTCGATTCTATTCCCCAGTCGAATTTCGAGGGATTTAACCCCTCGAAATTCGACACTTGATGAATTTGCCCCTAAGTCTGTTCCCTTAAAATCATTATATTTCCTTGCTATTCATGATGTGTAAGTGCAGACCAGCAGCAGCAATGCAATAATACCCCCATGGGTCCTAGTGCAAAAATTGCCCCATGCTTCAATTCCAGCACCTGCATCTGGGGCACTGTACTTAAAGGGGAAGTAAAGTCTAAAATAGAATAAGAAAATGCTGTATTGTGTTTACTGAACATAACCATGAACTTACTGCACCACAAGCCTAATCAAACAAATGATTTATGCTTTCAAAGTTGGCCACAGGGGGTCACCATCTTGTAACTTTGTTCTACATCTTTGCAAGACCAAGACTGTGCACATGCTCAGTGTGGTCTGGGCTGCTTGGGGATCGTCATAAATGATCAAAACAGCACAAGTCAAATAATATCTGCCAGAAGCCGATACAACAAGACTGATTAATAATCAGAATATACAGAGTGTACTGGGTCCTGTGTTGTCATGTAATCTAATGTGGATTTTATAGTTTTTGTATTGTTTAATACAAACTTTCTCCAACTCTGCAGAACCAGTGGCTGCAGCAAAATAATCCTCCAAATAGAATCTCAGTTTATCTGTTTAAATCTGGCTCCATGATCTTTGTCCCTGCAGCTGGAGTTGGAAACAGTAAAGGGGATGTAAAGGCAAAAATAAAATCCAATAGAAATCTCCACACAGTCGCCGACTGCTCTACAGGGAAACAAACAAAGCTGCTTGAGTTCTGCATGGCTGGGAAGTAAGGCGGGGGCTCCCCCTGCTGTTCATAAGTATGATTGTTTCCCTGCAGAGCAGTTAGGGATAGTGATGGGCGAATTTATTCGCCAGGCGCGAATTCGCGCCGAGCAAATAAATTTGCGAAACGCCCGCGAAAATTCGCGGTAAAAATTCGGCGGCGTCAAAAAAATTTTTTTTTCGAAAAATGGACGCCGGCGCCAAAAACGAGACGCCGGTGCCGTTTCGCGAATTTTTCGCCGTTGGATAGGATAGGATGCAAATGGTGTTTTAAAGGGCATGTAAAGGCATGTAAAGGCGCGAATTTCGCGAATTTTTCGGCGAAGCGAAACTGCGCAAATTCGCCCATCACTAGTTAGGGACCGTCTGAAAATTCCTATCCACAGCAGTAAATGAAGGGGGAATTTCACTGCATACAGTCAGGTTTCTTATAAAAACGGTACACATTTTTTTAATTTAAGTATATTGGAGATAGGGTTCTTTTTCATTAAAGAAAGTAAAAATGGGATTTTATTTTTTTGCCTTTACATGCCCTTTAAAACACCATTTGCATCGTGCCTTGATATTGCCAGGAAGTCTCATTGGGTGGTTGGCCTCTGAGCAATCATATCCACAGGTATGGGATCCGTTACCCAGAAACCCTTTATCCATAAAGCTCCGAATTACAGGAAGACGTCTCCCATAGACTCCATTTTATCCAAATAATCCAAATTTTTTAAAAATATATCACCTTTATCTGTAAAAACAGTACTTGATTCCTTGATCCCTTGTTATTGGAGGCAAAACCAGCCGATTGGGTTTATTAAGGGGTTCTTTACTAAAATCCAAATTTATCTCATTGTTTGAATAAAAAAAAACCATGACCAAACTCCCATGCCCGATTTTACATTATTTATTATTAAAAAAGCTTGATTTAATCAATTTGTGAAAAAAACCCATAAAATCGAGCTCAAACCTGAATGGTACATTTTTTTTCTAGGGCTTTTTTCTAGGGATGCACAGAATCCACTATTTTGGATTCGGCCGGACCCCAGAATCCTTTGCGAAATCCTGAATCCTCATTTGCACATGCAAATTAGGGGTTGGAAGGGGAAAACATTTTTTACTTCCATGCTTTTTTTAAAAAAAAGAATGAAAAATGTGAGTTTTGTCCCAAAAAGCCAGACCAGATAAATTTGGAGTTTAATAAATCCCCTCAATGTTTGAATGTTTTTTTAGTGTGTGTGTGTGTAAAAACTTCCTGGCTGGTAAACTTGATTTTAATCCTTTAATCCTCGTATTTCTCTAGTTCTCTAGTTCTCTAGGGTATGTTGTGTTCTCTAGATCTTCTCCCTGTTCCTCCTTATACTCAGCACAGAGCACACAGGGGTGTTTCAATGGCTTTTCCTCTGTGCCTTTATTTCCTCGGACAACAGCAATGATATAAAGGCCGGGAACAATTTAATTACCATACTTATATGTTCCATTGAATCTCCATTGAGAAGAGAAAGGGGACAAAGCCAATATTTAAGGGAGGGTCTTTATGCAACACAATGCCCCGCATTCAGTAATTCAATTGTTTGCCCTTCAGTCTGTATCTGCCTGTTACACAAAGGTGACATTAGCAAAATGTACTTTTTCTATTGTGTGTGTGTATATATATATATATAATACACAAAAGCCATGAATATCTTGTAAATTATATCCTTATAAATGGTGAGTAGTGATGTCATCAGTTATAAACGGTGAGTTCTGATGTCATCAGTTATAAACGGTGAGTTCTGATGTCATTTCTGTCACATGACTCACTGAAACTTGTGTATTATAATAAATAAAGTACCCCCAGTTGCAAAATATAAGGATATTAGACGTTACCTCAGAGTTCCATGACCTGTATAAAAACACTTGGCCTTCGGCCTTGTACTTTAATATGGTCATGAAACTCCTCGGTAACTTATAATATCCTTATATTTTACAAGAGGGGGTACTTTATTCACTATATATATATATGAGTTAAGGCTCCTGGTTGCCCAATGCCATTGAAGATAATAATCCTGTACAGTAAGTAGCTCTGCCACTTGTCTTTCCCAGTGTTTGATTTTTTCCCTCTCAAGTCTATCTTTTCCCCAACTAAATACTGTAGGTTATCAGGTTGCCAGGGGCATCTGATCGTAGCAACGAGAAGTGGGTTTGAATGCCAGTTAGTGTAGCCTGTATAGAAAGATCCCATAAAACTATGGCAGCATAGGTATTCCCCTGTACTAAGCACAATTCAGCAGGAACAGTCCCTAAGTTTACTCATAGTCTGTACAGAGAGATCCCATAAAACTATGGCAGCATAGGTATTCCCCGGTACTAAGCACAATTCAACAGGAACAGTCCCCTAAATTTGCTCATAGTCTGTACAGAGAGATCCCATAAAACTATGGCAGCATAGGTATTCCCTGTACTAAGCACAATTCAGCAGGAACAGACCCCTAAGTTTGCTCATAGTCTGTACAGAGAGATCCCATAAAACTATGGCAGCATAGGTATTCCCTGTACTAAGCACAATTCAGCAGGAACAGTCTCTAAGTTTGCTCATAGTCTGTACAGAGAGATCCCATAAAACTATGGCAGCATAGGTATTCCCCTGTACTAAGCACAATTCAGCAGGAACAGTCCCTAAGTTTGCTCATAGTCTGTACAGAGAGATCCCATAAAACTATGGCAGCATAGGTATTCCCCTGTACTAAGCACAATTCAGCAGGAACAGCCCCCTAAGTTTGCTCATAGTCTGTACAGAGAGATCCCATAAAACTATGGCAGCATAGGTATTCCCCTGTACTAAGCACAATTCAGCAGGAACAGTCCCTAAGTTTGCTCATAGTCTGTACAGAGAGATCCCATAAAACTATGACAGCATAGGTATTCCCCTGTACTAAGCACAATTCAGCAGGAACAGCCCCCTAAGTTTGCTCATAGTCTGTACAGAGAGATCCCATAAAACTATGGCAGCATAGGTATTCCCCTGTACTAAGCACAATTCAGCAGGAACAGTCCCCTAAGTTTGCTCATTGTCTGTACGGAGAGATCCCATAAAACTATTCCTATGAACTAGTGGTAATTTAGGGTATAATTGTCTCTAATAAAGAAACAGTTGACACATTTTATGGTATTCATTTTCAAAACTAAAAAAAAAAGAATAAAAAGCAGGATGACAGCAATTCTTTTCTTGCTTTATTTTACAGGCTAACAATCTTATTATCAAGTGTATTATACAAGAACAATTAATTCCGGTGCTCATCATTATCCCAGCATAGGCAGAACAATACACTGTACAGATTCAGTCGAGCAAAGGCAGTTCTCTTGGAAAACATGTATCAGCTTGTTCCCCCCATACTCTTTATAAAGTATATACAAATGATACAGAGACAGGGCTGTCAGTGTATATTTAAAGGGATCCCATGCTGAGAATGTTGGTATGAAATAGCTTTAAAAATGTGATTTATAGGATAAAATCCACATCTGGAGATATATATACAGGTATGGGACCCGTTATCTGGAAACCCATTATCCAGAAAGCTCCCATAGACTCCATTATAATGAAATAATCCAAATTTTAAAAAATATTTTCCTTTTTCTGTGTAATAATAAAACAGTCGCTTGTACTTGATCCCAACTAAGATATAATTAATACTTATTGGAGGCAAAACCAGCCTATTGGGTTTATTTCATATTTACATGATTTTCTAGTAGACACAGATACAAATTATGGAAAGATCCATTATCTGGAAAACCTGAGCATTCTGGATAACAGGTCCCATACCTGTATATATGTATTATAAACTATTTTACGTCTGGTATTGTATGTAATAACCATAAGCAGTCAGAACCCAGTATGTGTATTTATAATATGTATTTAGTGATGGGCGAATAAATTTGGCAGGCGCAAATTCCTGGTGAATTTCTGTGTTTCACAGCCGGCGAATAAATTCGCCAAACTTGGGACGTGCGTCAAAACCGTTGCACATCAACATTATTCCCCATTGATTTTAACGCAGGCGTCAAAATTGACACAATCGTCAGAATTGACACTGACGAAGTTTGTGAATTTTTCGGCAAAGCGAAAAGGGACAAATTCGCCCATCACTAGATATATTTAATTTCCATATAATTGCTATAAGCTCCATTGCATTGATTGTGCCTCTTCAAGCAGAAACCTGGGTCAATGCTGATCACCCAATTACATGCAGTGCAGATGAACCAATGGGACCTGAGATTGGTATTATAACCTAGTTATAGTTATTTAGGCAGTGCCCTGTATAACTAAGATTCCTAAGGCGTCATTTCATACAGAGAGACCAGATCTGACCACCCAAATGCTGGGCCCAAATACAGCTGATCCAATGGTTGGCCCAATGGATGGGACAGGATTGTCAAGCCCATCTGATTGTCAACAGGCCATTCTGGAGGGACTAAGTTGGCAGCTTTTATCAGCCCAAGTAGGCCACCTTAATTCCTTTTAAATACTTTTATTTGTTTTATTAAAGAAAAGCATTCTCCCCAACTTTTTTTTCCCTAACTAACGTTCATGCTAAGCCTCACTGTCAACCAAGGCTCCCTTGGAAACCATTGCCTTAAAGGAGAACTAAAACCAAACTAAAGAAGTAGATAGAAATGTTGTACGTTATGTTTTGTGCTTCTGTACCAGCCCAAGGCAACCACAGCCCTTTAGCAGTAAAGATCTGTGTCTCCAAAGATGCCCCAGTAGCTCCCCATCTTCTTTTCTACTGATTCACATGCTCTGTGCTGCTGTCACTTACTGAGCTTAGGGAGCCACTCACAATATACAGTACACATAGAATACAAATGTCACAATATAAGGCTGATTAGTAATTAATACACATAATTAATACATGGCAGCACAGAAACCAGTGCAATTAGCATCAGAATTTAATAATCCGCAAACCTGTAGCATCATCTTATATTACAGCCAGGGAAGCTCATTTTCTGCTGGATAATTAGTGATGAGCCCTAAGCTTAGCTTCCCAACAGCCAATCAGAGCCCACTGAGCATGTGAGTGTCACAGACACTTTCCAAGATGGTGACCCCCTGTGACAAGTTTGAAGTCCTGGATCATTGCTGCTATTGACAAGCTCAAACTTTAGCCTCGTGCACTAAGTTCACTATATAAAATATGCCATTTTTAGCCACATTCATTTAGTTCTCCTTTAAGGCCCATATTACAGAAAACCCCAGAACCCAAGCAGTCCTGATAATAAACCCCACGATGGTACTGCAAGCGAACGTAGGTCATTCAGTCAACTGCTAGAAATCAGATTTTGATCTTTATTGGTTAGTTGTTGGCATGTGATCTAATAGGCTCCAGGTCTACTTAAACAGCTCCATCTGCCAGTAATATAGTTATGAAATATAGACTAGAACAGTCAAGGGGCCTAACTGTCAGTGTCTCTCTCTCCTGAATTTCTTTTTGGCTCTTCGTTAGGTTTAGTAGTTTAACAACAGCAGAAGGGTTGTAGACCCCTAAATGATGGGACTTTCTTCCCCTTTAGATTAACCCCTACCTACATTTTCTGGCGATACCATTTTCAACCTGGTCAAGCCATAAGGCAGATATCTCGCTTATACAATGGCAAATATGTAGAGAATAAATGTTGTGTTTATTTAAGTTAGAAATAATGATTTCCCCTTTAAACGAGCCATCGTATTACACTGGGATTAATATCTAAGTGCTACAGTCTGTAATTCCCCAGGGCCCTTTATCTGGCATTTAACTGCTCTCAACGTTGTGTCAGTGTTCATTAATGTTGGATCGATCCAGGTACAAAACAATGGATGCTCCTGAATAGGCTGATGTATGAGCCAGCCTGAATGTGCATCGACAAAGGCAGCTTTTAATTACAATGGAAAGCTCTGTATATTCATTTAAAGTCCCTAATAATATAATGAATGATTTGCTGGCTGCTGCGTATGTAAAATGAGATTCTCCATGGATTTGTCTGTGTGAGCAATAAAGTCTGTTAGCTCAGCAGTATCCCAGCTTTGTCATAGGAATGATTGGGAGATATGCATAAAATAAAACTGGGGAATATCAATAGGATCCCAATAAAGCCAATGGGGCAAATTCACTAAGCGCTGAACGCTAGCGTCAATTCGCTAGCGTTGGGCATTTTCGTTACTCCGCAAATTCACTAACGAACGCTGGCGTAGATTCGCTAGTGTTACTTCGCGCCCTTACGCCTGGCGAATTTTCGCTACAGACGTAACTACGCAAATTCACTAACGCGCGCAGTGTACTGAACGCTACCTTTTACGCTAGACTTCCTTCGCCACCTCAGACCAGGCGAAGCGCAATAGAGTAGATAGGGATTGCTTCCAAAAAAGTTCAAATTTTTTCTAAGTCCCAAAAAACGCTGGCGTGTTTTCTATATTATGGGTGATAGGCTGAAAAAGATCGAGAATTTTTTTGGGGCTCCCCTCCTTCCCCCCTACATTTCCTGACTCATGGCAACTTAACTATACAGTGGGCACATGTGTAGGGCAAAAAAAATTTGATGTTTTGAAGGTTTCCCAGGCTTGTGTAGTGATTCTACGTATTCCTCCATTGAAATTTGAATTTGGCGCCGTATGCAAATTAACCTTCGCTAGCGTAACTTCACTTAGCGAAAAAACGCTAGCGCAACTTCGCAACCTTACGCTACCCCTGTGCGCAACTTCGGATTTTAGTGAATTTGCAGAGCGCTGACGAAACTACGCCTGGCGAAGTGCGGCGATGCGCGGCGAAGTTGCGCCTGGCGCAACTACGAATCTTAGTGAATTTGCCCCAATGACTAGAGTCCTCTTTGCTAAGGTGTTCTACCTATATTTGTACCTCTACCGTCTGATCACTGTGCTACAAATATAGTTAAAAAATTCAAGGTAGGCCTTCCCATAGATGTTGAACTTGATCATTAAGGTGTTTTTAAACCCTTTGTATAATGAACTCCTCCTTATCTGTAAGGCTGAGACAGTGGGATCATTGGAAGTACTCACTAAAGGGCGAAGTGGCTAATGCTAGCGACTATTCGCCGGCATTACCATCCGCAGCGGCATTGCCAATTCACTAGCAGGCGCCAATTCGTATCGAAAGAGACCGTTGATCGCATTCGTCCGCACTCTACCTCCAGACGACTTTTCGCTGTGACGAAAGGTTGTTACTCCGCAAATTCACTAAAGTGCGGATTTTACTGAACATGACCTCTTTCGCCAGATTTGACTTCGCCACCTCAGACCAGGCGAAGTGCTATAAAGAAGGTAGATCTTCCTCAATCTTCTGTCACTTACATTATATCCTGTGTGCCGAAAATGCTGGCGACTTTTCCTTTTCTGAAGCGGAATTGCCTGCAAAAGTCCTGACTTAAACTTTTTTTGGGTAACATATGGAACATTCATTTTACAGGGGACTCATGTGTAGGGCATTATATTAACTCTCTTGTCTTTATTAAGGTTCCCTGGACTTGTGTAATAAAAAGTGGTAACTTCAACCATTTGCACCAACGTTTATAATAAAGACGTCCATACAACTTTAAATTACCCGCCGTATACAAATTGACCTAAGCGCAAGATCACTAGAGAATTTTTCGCTAGGCACAAACGAGCGATAGCGCATCTTCGCTATGAAATGCTTGCACTGCAGAAGAAACGCTAGTGAAAAGTCGCCAACGCAACTTTGCATATTAGTGAATTAGCGTAGTGGTAGCGAATTTGCGCCTGGCGAAGGGTTGCGATGTGTGAGAAACGGTCACTGGCGACAATTCGCCCTTTAGTGAATCTGCCCCCAAGTCTTTTATACATAGGTCCATTTTGGGGTGTTATGCTCTATTGGTCACAGTCCAGAAAACAGAAATTTCAAGTCTCACTACATGTGGCTCATTGACGAATTTGCCAAAATACATAAAAGTCTGAAATGTTCCAAGATGTTTAATTTATATGTTGAACTAGGAAAAAAAGTAACTTGTGTCTTAACTTGGACTTATTATATATTTATGTTTTCGCACGCATAATAGAGTGAAAAGAATGTGATAAAACCATCTTTCTCGCTATTTTGGGTAACACAGATTTAACAGTGCTTGATGGACTATATCCTTCCAGCAGTAATTGTTGTCCTTACATTCAACCCCATCGAATTACTTTATTCTAGTTGCAAAGTTTGCACCAGGCCTAATAACCCTTATCATCCAAGAATCAGGGAACATGGTCACCATATATCATATAGGTTGCTATGGGTTACTAGACCTCTAGGCTCAGGGGCGTAACTATAGAGGAAGCAGACCTGAGGCTTCAGGGGGGCCCAGGAGGTATAGGGGCCCCATGAGGCCCTAATTAATATACAGTTTCAATAAATATTGGTAAAACAAGTCAATCTCTAGACTTTTTTGGGGGGCCTGAAAAGGAATTTGCTGTGGGGTCCAGTATTATCTACTTAAACCACTGTCTCTAAAACCTTCAAGGTAATTTAGAAAATTAAGAGCAATGGTAGTAACGATAAATTCATAAATGACTCTGAGTCTGGATACCCATGTTCAGTCAACCTCTGTTCTAAGATCTACCTGTAGGGAACTACATGGTCAATCTGCTAGTGCCTCATGTTATATCACATGTCTAAACCTTAAAGGGATACTGTCATGGGAAAAAAAAATATTTTCAAAATGAATCAGTTAATATTGCTGCTCCAGCAGAATTCTGCACTGAAATCCATTTCTCAAAAGAGCAAACAGATTTTTTTATATTCAATTTTGAAATCTGACATGGGGCTAGACATATTGTCAATTTCCCAGCTGCCCCAAGTCATGTGACTTGTGCTCTGATAAACTTCAGTCACTCTTTACTGCTGTACTGCAAATTGGAGTGATATCACCCCTCCCTTTCCCCCCCCCAGCAGCCAAACAAAAGAACAATGGGAAGGTAACCAGATAGCAGCTCCCTAACACAAGATAACAGCTGCCTGGTAGATCTAAGAACAACACTCAATAGTAAAAACCCATGTCTCACTGAGACACATTCAGTTACATTGAGAAGGAAAAACAGTAGCCTGACAGAAAGCATTTCTCTCCTAAAGTGCAGGCACAAGTCACATGACCAGGGGCAGCTGGGAAATTGACAAAATGTCTGGCCCCATGTCAGATTTCAAAATTGAATATAAAAAAGTCTGTTTGCTCTTTTGAGAAATGGATTTCAGTGAAGAATTCTGCTGGAGCAGCACTATTAACTGATTCATTTTTAAAAAAAACATTTTTCCCATGACAGTATCCCTTTAAGGAATGGATGCCAACACTTGTTTTTACATGGAAAACTGCTTCACTGTATCAAACACACTCGGCAGCAGCCATATTTTGAAACTAACCCTTCATGGGTAGAATGAGATATCAAACTCAACGTGGCTCAGGAGGTGGACAGACTGGGAAGCCTCATCAAGGCTGACTTGGTTGGGTTATTCAATAGTCATTACAAATATTTATCCAACTTGAGAAATAACAATGGCACCTATCGGTGAAGCTCAACATAAAAACCCCAATGTGCTCGTAATGTGGCCTCTTTTTAAGTTTATCAATGGCCAAAGAACAAGACATGGAGTGAGTATCATTCATTTGTTTTCTGTGTGCATGCACTCCTGGAAAATAAAACCTAGGCTCAACTATGAAACAACTATTAGATGATCCTCTTGGAATCCTTCGGAGGATCTGATACCTCCATATCAACTTGGATTTCATCCTGAAGCATATGTACATGGCAAAATATTGAAATAGCATGACTTTAGAACAATCACAGCAACACAAGCAAGTTATCCATGGCGGTTTGAAACCAAATACAATAAAATGAAGTTCTTGTGTAGTTGAGTGGCCATCAGATGACTCCAGGAAAGCTTCTACACTCCAGCTGTCCGGACTGATCAGATTAAAACCATCTGCTCTTTGCAATTTCATTGAATCCATAACAAAGTATACATAAATATATATAATTATGGGTGCTACTATGCCACACTGTATGTTGTCGTGGTATTGACACATTTTTGTGGAAAGCCGTTGAGATCCTCCTGAACCGTGACATCATGATCGGGACTCTCGTGGGAACTGTCCTTGATGACGCTGTAATACACGGGAACGTTGTACTTCGCTGCCTTCTCTGTCCTCTTCTGCTCGCACTTGCACAGGTTTTTGAAGGCAGCTCTGAACTTTTGGGACATCAGGTTGTAGATGATGGGATTGATGGCGCTGTTAAGGTAGATGCACAGTCTGCAGAACAATACGAACCAGACGTTGAGGTATGGAGGGTCCATAAAGGAGTTCACAACCACCAGAGTGCGGTATGGCATCCACAGGAGAGCAAAGAGGATCACTACAACTGCTAGCATCTTGGTCACCTAATGGAGAAAAGGAATACAACAATTATAGAGTGACAGGTCTATTCTCTTGGCAAATGTCAATTCAGTGATATCTCAATGTTTTTATGGCACCAACCCAGGGACCCCAACTAGTGGTAGGCAAAAGTAAATCCAACTTCAGCATTTTCTTGCTCCAACAGGGCCTTGTAAATAAATTGGAGGTACCTAATGTATTAAAAAGCAGCGCAGGTATACTGCTTAGCCAAGCCATAAACTGAAACTAGAAGGTGGAAAAAAAACAAATCATACTAAGAAATATGTTTATGGAATTATTTGAAATTCCTTTAAGAATTATTTATTCACAAGGCCACTTGATTTTATTTGTGTACAAAGAAGCCTGAACTTCTAGCACAGAAAATTCCATTGTTCCTCAACCATCCGTATCTTACTGAAAGGATACACGATCTCTCCTGCTCTGCTTGATTATTATTTCTACTTATCACACACTCTTGTTTTTGAAGGAGCTGCTATTCATCCCGAAATATATGGACCCCCGAACCTGAACAAAAAGTCACAAAACAACCTTAAACTTCAAGCGAAGGTATTTTGTACACAATATAACCATATACGTCTACGGCAGGTATTTGTTTGTATTGTATTTAAGAGGATAATGGCCGATTTTATCTGGGATAAATATCTGTTAATATTATATTAACTCCTCAGTAACATTATATGTTCACTAAAGAGTTTCTGTCCTCCAACATACCTCCCAAGTGGACAGGCCTAAATTGCAGTAGTTGGAAGGCAGTGAGAGGGGGTTGAAGCCTGGAAACCTGACCTTGGTGGATCAGAGAATCAGGACATATATACCTACTAGGATAGATATCAGTGTCAGTGGGATACCTCTGTCTCCAGCTCTATATCTGGCTATGGGCTTCCACCTTGTATCTGCTGCGTTCAACCCTTGCTAGCAATAGTAAGACAAGGTTGTGTCTTGGAAAAAGCTAGAACAGAATATTAGATGTTGTCATCTATTAGCAATAGCTTCCTAAACTCTTCTGTATAGATAATAACCTTCAACATAAAACTCCAGGTGTTTGTAAAAATGAATGCACTTTCTTCTTGTAAGCTAATCACCCTTAAGTTACCTTTAAGATGTCCATCAACAGATTCTGGGATGATCAACAATGCATAATATCTGGAACCATCACTCCCCCAAGTTCATCCTCCCGGATGTAGCCCTCCCCAAAATGCTTCTTTTTCCCTACCAGCTGGTGTGGAGCTCTGAGGTTCTTTCTGACTATATAGTTGACCCTACACCACCTAAGATCTCAACTTCATTTCTGCTTTCCATCACACTGCCTCCTTCTCCCATCCCATCAGGCGCTTCCTTCTACCACTCCAACCAATACCTTCTTCTACAGCCTACACAGGGGTCCCCAAGTTGGAGAGCAACACAAGCATGGAAGAAGTTCCTGGGGGTGCCAAATATGGTTTGATTGGCTATGATTGGCTATTGGTAGCCCCTATGAGGACTGGCAGCCTACAGGAGTCTCTGTTTGGAAGTACAAAGGGTTTTTATACAACCAAAACTTGCTTCCAAGCCTGGAATTAAAAAATAAGCACCTGCTTTGAGGCCACTGAGAGCAACATCCAGGGGGTCGGAGAGCAAGATGTTGGTCAATGGTTGGGGATCTCTGGTCTACACCATTAAATGCCTCCTTTTGACTTCTCCATCTGCCTCCTTTGACCATCTTCTCAAATGTTTGCTGTTTCTGGTCATTCTCTTCCTTCTTTCTACTTCTACCTGATGTCTTGGTCTAAATTTTACCTTGTGTCTGTTATCTCAACATGTAAAATTTAAGGTAAAGAGGAATCAGATAAAAAACGAACTGGAGCACAAGACTAAATGTTGAACCCAGGATGAGTAGTTAATATTCTCATGGGGGAACAAACCTTCTATAAAGCTTCATCACTGCCCTCCCAAGATGTCTAACTTTCCTTCCCGGATACTGGAATACTTCTTTGCCATTAATAATAATATGTTGGACTATGCTGGGAGCTGTAATTCAGCAATATTTAATATGATGGTATTTAGCTCCTTTAACCTTACAGGTACATTTTTAGACATCAGCACAATTAGGGAGATTTCCTAAACCCGTGGTGGAAGTGTAGGCTGGTGAGACGAATTTAGATAGAATTAAACAACACAAGTAATGAAGTATTTACAAACCGCAGGAAATAAACATTGGGGGTGCTGGTTCTTTGTGACCCAGAGAAGTCAAGTACATTAATAAAAAAAAAAGCAAAATAATTAAAATCATTTCATTGCCTGGGTACATGAATGGCAATCGCTTCAGATTGGCTAAAAACGCAATTATTTTGGCACCCAGTGGGAGACAGAACAAACAAATGCCACTTAACAGAACAATTATCCGCTGCTGCAAATGAGCAGCTTCCAGCCAATGCAGGAACAGGAACGCTAATTGTCACAAATATTTCAGAAAAGAAAGTGTTATACAGAGAAAGATGGCAAAAATGGGGTTAGAAGTAGATTTATGGTGCCCACATGAGTGTTTATATCTAATTACATTCCATGTGTATTTGTTTTATGCTCTCCCTGACCCTGTTACTGTTAGTGCTGGAAGGGCTGCAGGGGAGATAAATGTTGAAACTAATAGGTTTAAGGGAGGCAGTTAGTAGTAAATCTGACACATAGGGACTGCCTGGCTTCGGAGCTGCTCAGGTGTCTCAAGGTGTCATGGCGGCACCCGGTACCTAAACCTACTACACATACATAGATAGGAAACTGAGAATGTATTTCTGTAATTGTGTTCAAATATGTGTCATTCTATATATATATATATATATATATATATATATATATATATATATATATATATATATATATTTATATATATACAGGTATAGGATCCCTTATCCGGAAACCCGATATCCAGAAAGCTCCGAATTACGGAATGGCTGTCTCCCATAGACTCCATTTTATCCAAATAATCCAAATTTTTAAAAATGGTTTCCTTTTTCTCTGTAATAATAAAACAGTCGCTTGTACTTGATCCCAACTAAGATATCATTAATGCTTATTGGAAACAAAACCAGCCTATTGGGTTTATTTAATGTTTAAATGAATTTCTAGTAGACTTAAGTCATGAAGACCCAAATTACGGAAAGATCCATTATCCGGAAAACCCCTGGTCCCGAGCATTCTGGATAACAGGTCCCATACCTGTATATATATTTTTATTACTTATGAGCTGTAATGGTTTTAGTGTAAGACAGGGCAGGCATTTTCCCTTGGATCACTCTTGGGGGCAAACTTATTAAAGGGCGAAGTGACTAACATTGGCGAAAATTCGCCAGCGTGACGTCATTTCGGTACTTTGCCGATTTACTAATGGGCGCAGGCGTAACTTCACTAGCAAAACTTCACTAGCTGGTGCTCATTCGAACTCAATCGCCAGACGAAGTTGCGCTCTGGCGAATGGACGTAACTGCGCAAATTCACTAAGATGCGGATTTTACTGAACGCCAGACTGAGCGCCAGACTTGCCTTCGCCAGCTCAGACCACGTGATGCAATAGTGCAATAAAGTAGATAGGACTTCCTCAAAATTTAGTTGAAAGTCCCAAAAAACGCTTGCGTCTTTTCCTTTTTTCAGGGTGATAGGCTGCAACAGAGCATACATTTTTTTGGGGGTAACCGGCTTCCCCACTATATTTCCTAACATATGGCACATAAACTATACATGTGTAGGGCAATATAACAACTTTATTTTATTTTATTAAGGTTTCCCGGGTTTTGTAATGTAATATATTTGCTGCATCATATACGTCCATTCAATTTTAACTTCAATTTTAACTTCCCGCCGTATGCAAATTAGCCAACGCTGGCGCAACTTCACCAGCGTTTGGCGTCCTGAATGCAACTTCGCATGTTAGTGAATTAGCGTTGTCTGAGCGCATTTTCGCCTGGCGAAGTGTTGTGCTGCCTGCAAAGCTGTCGCTGGCAAATTTTCGATGCTGAGTAAATTTGCCCCTTGGGACTTGGGATTCTCATGCATAAAATAAAACATGCAAAAGTTCATAGAGACTGGATATCTATTGTTTCCCATTAGATTTGGGTTCCAGCCTCCCTGAGATGCTTGTGATCCCCTAAACCCCAACTCATGGCAAGTTCTTGTTACAATTCATATTGCAGCAGAGAATTGACTTAATGCTTCTCCGGCTGTGTTTCCTTTCATTTTCCCCCACGAGTGTCTTTTATATAAATGCGGCAAACTTTAGTGATTGGCATAACAGCAAAGCATTCCATTCTTAATCACGGCTGGCAGGCTGCCCACAGTTGGATTTATACACCTATTAAGCCATTTTACTGTCCGAGAGCGGGTTCTCCCAACAATAACAGATACATGGATGGATAGATATACTATAGATAGATAGATAATTGATTATAGAGAGATAGATAGATAGAAAGATAGATAGAGAGATAGATAGATAGAGAGATAGATAGATAGAGAGAGAGAGAGAGAGAGAGAGAGAGAGAGAGAGAGAGAGAGAGAGAGAGAGATAGATAGATAGATAGATAGATAGATAGATAGATAGAGAGATAGATAGAGAGATAGATAGAGAGAGAGATAGATAGAGAGATAGAGAGATAGAGAGATAGAGAGATAGAAAGATAGAAAGATAGAAAGATAGATAGAGAGATAGAGAGATAGAGAGATAGATAGATAGATAGATAGATAGATAGATAGAGAGATAGATAGATTATTGATTATAGAGAGATAGATAGAGGGATAGAAAGATAGAAAGATAGATAGAGAGATAGATTATTGATTATAGAGAGATAGATAGAGGGATAGAAAGATAGATAGATAGAGAGATAGATATATAGATAGATAGAGAGATAGTAGATAGATAGATAGATGATAGCTAGATAGATAGATAGATAGAGAGATAGATAGATAGATAGATAGATAGATAGATAGATGATAGATAGATAGATAGATAAAAAGATAGATAGATAAAAAGATAGATAGATAGATAAAAAGATAGATAGATAGATGGTAGAAGACAGCTAGATGATAGGCAGATAGATGGATGAATGGGCAGATAGAAGACAGATGATTAATAGACGGATAGATGGATAGACAGATAGATAAATAAATAGGTAGGTAGAAGATGGATAGATAGATAGATAGATAGTAGACGACAGCCAGGGCTGGATATACATAGTAAGCAACCCTAGGCTCACTGGTGTTCGTCGCCCCCATCCTCTCCCTTTTATTTGTGCAAATTTTCATTATCTGGACCTGAGCAATGGGGATTGGAGCATGGGAAATTAAAAAAACGATTTTATCATCTGCGCATCCCCAGTGATCCTGAACCAATGTGGGTGTGCTTGGGCAGCATGCCGCCCCCTAAAATCCTGCTGCCCTAGGCCCGAGCATTGGTGGCCTCTCCACAAATCTGGGCCTGACTACAGCTTCTGTATATGATAGATAACTGGATGGACAGATAGACCAACACATGGATAGACATTCAGATAGATGGATTAGACATGGATGGATGGAAAGGCAGATAGAAGACAGATAGATGGGTAGATAAACTGATAGATAGATGATAGATAGATAGATGATAGATAGATAGATAGATAGATAGATAGATAGATGATAGATAGATAGATATATAGATAGATAGATAGATAGATAGATAGATAGATAAATAGATAGATAGATAGATAGATAGATAGATAGATAGATAGATAGATAGATAGATAGATAGAGAGATAGATAGATAGAGAGATAGATAGATAGACAGGCAGATGGATAGATAGATTGTAGAAGACAACTAGATGATAGACGGATAGATAAATGGATTGCTAGTCAGACGGATAGACAGATAGATAGATGATAGATAGATAGATAGATAGATGATAGATAGAAAGATAGATAGATAGATAGATAGATGGATAGACAGATGAATAGATAAATAGATAGGTAGGTAGAAGATGGATAGATAGACAGATGGATTATACATGGATGGATGGATGGAAAGGCAGATAGAAGACAGATGAATAGTTAGGTAGGTACAATATATATATATATATATATATATATATATATATGTCTTGAGAAAGGCCCGGAACGGTCCCGAAGCGTTGACAATACATTTTCTTTTCTAAACTACATTATGAAGCCCTGGAGTCCGTACAGCTTATATATTCCATAGATATGTATCTCCTGATTCTCATCATAGAACCAGGGAGAAAAGTGCAAGGGCAGTGAAGTGAAGTCAAGTTTGTCAGGACAATAGTTTAGATAAGAATTGCAACATGTTAATAACCAATGCAGAAGAGCCTGATGGAGACAATTGAATCAGACAGGTATTGGCATTTAGACTCTCCAGGCATGTGCAGCGAGTGCTCAGACTGAACCATCACTTCCACTAATGAAAAGTCACATTATCCCGTGTGTTTCTCAGACGCCCCAGGCAATCTGCTCCCACACACGGCAATATTGGCACAGTCTGACCATCACCAGCGCAATCCATTACACTTGTTTGGGCCTATTGCTTCTTGGTTGAGTGGCCACTCCTGCTGCCAGAATATTATTTGTATTTATTGAAGGAATCTCCTTGTCTGTCACGTAACTTTAAGAATCGGATGTTCTTTTCGATGGTTCATTTTATAATAAAAATCAGTGAATGTTGAGACAGAACTTGATTTTATTAGGAAATAAATAGCAGTTGCTGGTTATTCTGAGCCTGGGTGGCACCGTGCTTCTCCTGTAGGTTACATACAAGTGATATACACAGAGTATGGATATAACTACAGATCAATATTATACAGTATGTTGGGCATTACATTCTAAGCTTCTGCTCCTCTTACCTGGGACTCAGTTGGACTTACAGGGACAAATTCTAGAAAAAGAAATGTATAAACTCCTATAGCATATATCCAATCCAATCCTATAACATATATCCAATCATTGGACAGAACCCAAAGCTTAACCTTTTCTCAATGGAAAACTATATCTTAAATTTTACTGAAAACACTTTAATTTGACCAATTTTTAAATCTATTTTGCTGCCATTACTGCCTCTTAGCCTGAAGCCTTATGCCTTTATATAGTCACAGAACAATCCCTCAGTGACTTCTAATATCCTTATCATTTACAGTAGGGGGTACATTATCCCTTATAATACATGAGTGATACTCAGAGTTCCCTGTATAACTCAGCCTGCAGCCTTGTGCCTTTATATGGTCACAGAACAACCCCTCAGTGACTTCTAATATCCTTATCATTTACAGTAGGGGGTACATTATCCCTTATAATACATGAGTGATACTCAGAGTTCCCTGTATAACTCAGCCTTGTGCCTTTATATGGTCACAGAACAACCCCTCAGTGACTTCTAATATCCTTATCATTTACAGTAGGGGGTACATTATCCCTTATAATACATGAGTGATACTCAGAGTTCCCTGTATAACTCAGCCTGCAGTCTTGTGCCTTTATATGGTCACAGAACAACCCCTCAGTGACTTCTAATATCCTTATCATTTACAGTAGGGGGTACATTATCCCTTATAATACATGAGTGATACTCAGAGTTCCCTGTATAACTCAGCCTGCAGCCTTGTGCCTTTATATGGTCACAGAACAACCCCTCAGTGACTTCTAATATCCTTATCATTTACAGTAGGGGGTACATTATGCCTTATAATACATGAGTGATACTCAGAGTTCCCTGTATAACTCAGCCTGCAGCCTTGTGCCTATATATGGTCACAGAACAACCCCTCAGTGACTTCTAATATCCTTATCATTTACAGTAGGGGGTACATTATGCCTTATAATACATGAGTGATACTCGGAGTTCCCCGTATAACTCAGCCTGCAGCCTTGTGCCTTTATATGGTCACAGAACAACCCCTCAGTGACATTTTATATCCTTATCATTTACAGTAGGGGGTACATTATCCCTTATAATACATGAGTGATACTCAGAGTTCCCTGTATAACTCACCCTGCAGGCTTGTGCCTTTATATGGTCACAGAACAACCCCTCAGTGACTTCTAATATCCTTATCATTTACAGTAGGGGGTACATTATCTCTTATAATACATGAGTGATACTCAGAGTTCCCTGTATAACTCAGCCTGCAGCCTTGTGCCTTTATATGGTCACAGAACCCCTCAGTGACTTCTAATATCCTTATCATTTACAGTAGGAGGTACATTATGCCTTATAATACATGAGTGATACTCAGAGTTCCCTGTATAACTCAGCCTGCAGCCTTGTGCCTATATATGGTCACAGAACAACCCCTCAGTGACTTCTAATATCCTTATCATTTACAGTAGGGGGTACATTATGCCTTATAATACATGAGTGATACTCGGAGTTCCCCGTATAACTCAGCCTGCAGCCTTGTGCCTTTATATGGTCACAGAACAACCCCTCAGTGACATCTTATATCCTTATCATTTACAGTAGGGGGTACATTATCCCTTATAATACATGAGTGATACTCAGAGTTCCCTGTATAACTCAGCCTGCAGGCTTGTGCCTTTATATGGTCACAGAACAACCCCTCAGTGACTTCTAATATCCTTATCATTTACAGTAGGGGGTACATTATCCCTTATAATACATGAGTGATACTCAGAGTTCCCTGTATAACTCAGCCTGCAGCCTTGTGTCTTTATATGGTCACAGAACAACCCCTCAGTGACGTCTAATATCCTTATTTAGTAGGGGTACATTATCCCTTATAATACATGAGTCAGTGATTATCATATCCTTATATAATTTAAACAGGTTGATTACCCTTTATAATATGAACTATGAGATTCGGTCCACCCTGCTTCAGTAGGGTTAAAGGTTTTCAGTTAATTAAAGTTGTTCTGTTCCAATTCATGCTATAAATATTATATATATATAAAGGTAAAGGTCCCAGAGGTGGATATATATATATATATATATATATATATATATATATATAATACACAAAAGCCATGAATATCTTGTAAATTATATCCTTATAAACGGTGAGTAGTGATGTCATCAGTTATAAACGGTGAGTAGTGATGTAATTTCTGTCACATGACTCACTAAAATTTGTGTATTATAATAAATAAAGTACCCCCAATTGTAAAATATGAGGATATTATAAGTTACCTCGGAGTTCCATGACCTGTATAAAAACACTTGGCCTTCGGCCTCGTGTTTTTATATGGTCATGAAACTCCTTGGTAACTTATAATATCCTTATATTTTACAAGAGGGGGTACTTTATTCACTATATATATATATATATATATATATATATATATATATATATATATATATATATATATATATATATATATATATATATATATATATAGTCAACTACAAGATTCCTCTGCACTCAACCCATTATCAATATATTTAAGACAGCGACATTTTGTGCATACTGCTACTGAAAAATGCCTTACCCTTTAAACAACACAGGGATTGTTTGTCCATATATTGCAATATATTTAAGCTGAACAACTACGTCACAGTCATCCCATATCTGGCCAGTCCTATGCTCAATTTTCATCTGATTCATTAAGAATTCAATTGCTTAATTATACATTTTATAAAGGGACTAAGTTTTACCTGCAACTTACTTGCTGCTTTCAAAGTAAAACTCCCAAACTTGGCTGCCCTTTTATTAGACACCAGTGGGATCACCTGACTATAGCTGGGAGGGGTGGGAGCTACAACATGGAGCTGGTCACTGCTCCTGTATAACTATAACAAACAAGGGAAAGTTGTGCTCACCACTATTTTTTAAAACCATTAAGCGGGGGTGCAATGAGGCTGTGACCACAAAATACATATAGTCAACTACAAGAGTCCTCTGCACTCAACCCATTATCAATATATTTAAAAAATAGTGGTTATATATATATATATAAATATAGAACCCATGTCTTGTTGTTTGCAATTAGAAAAATGACTTTAAAAATAAACCGTTTTCTCTCTTACATTGGAAGGAGGGGGGATTACTTGGAAATCTTAATCAAACTTCTGTAATTGGGTTGAGGTTGGGATTTGTCTTGTCACCAATTAACTGTTTTTCTACTGGAAATTATGTGCCTGAAAATTCATTGCTCTTTTCTTAATTGGAAGTGCGGTGATTTGCATAAAGTTGTTGGAGCTTAAATAAGGCACGTGAGATAGAAGGGAAAAGAGAGACTCGTCTGATGACTGTCAGGGTTAGTGAGGGCTGATTTATAATCTATGATCTCAGCATTTAGTTTGAGGCTTGTCGTAGCTTCCTTTGTTTCTAGATTGGCCTGAATTCACCTTAAAAGCTCTCTAGTGTTCTAAGCCTCTTGGGATAATTAAGACTTTCAGGTGATTTGAGCCCCATGTTTTCCAATGGCTAAAGGACCCCTACGTGCACTATTGGAGGTGCCATTATGATTGTGGTTTAGAGAGGCATAACTAGATATTACTGGGCCCCACAACAAATTAATTTTAGGGCTCCCAACATATCCAGAGATTGCCCTGTGTTTATCAATATATGTTGAAATTGATCATTAATTACGGTCTCCTATACCTCCTGGGCCCCAATTTTCCTACCTCCCTTAGGCTCACAGGGCAATGCAAACCCTCCATCATATTGTTCCATTGGGACGTGATGGATTCTGGGACTTGAAGTCCCTTTGTTTTCTTGAGAATCTGTTCACCACCCACTAGAGGGACTTTAAGTCCCAGAATCTCTTAATTCACAATAGAATAAGGAGAAGGAGGAGTTGCATTACAATATAAGCCTAAAGGGGGGGTCTATGATGCTGGCGGGGGGGAGCTGATGATCTTTGGGGGGAGGGTTAGAGATTTTTGGGGTAAGGCTATGATGTTCTGCAGTTTGATAGGATTTGTCTGGTTTTACAACCTCTGAAAACCAGGTGGGAGGTTCTGAACTACATAACCCCTCAAAAACCAGGCTAGTGATGATGCTACTGTCTGTATACTTCCTGGAACCATTTTCCTACAGTACCTCCCTTAGGCTCACTGGGTCATGCAAACCCTCCTTCATATTGTTCCATTGGGACGTGATGGATTCCCATCCCTCTGTTTTCTAGAGAATCCGTTCACCACCCACCAGAGGAACTTCAAGTCCCAGAATCTCTTTAGAATTGAACAAGGAGAAGAAGCAATTGCATTACACTGTGAGCCTAAGTGGGGGACTGATCCCAGCAAGCACACAGACTACCATGGCTTCCTTTCAATCTGTGGAATCAGGTATGCCTGTTTGAAAATATATATTTTGGGCAGTCCAGTCCATTGACCAGATTAAAGGGGAAATTGCAGAATACTGGCTCAGCTTTAAACGGGGGAACACATCCCATCACAAGGCCCCAGGACCAATTTCCACATCTCTATGTTTATATTAACAGGCAGATTTCTCAGTGGCTGCGGTAAACTCACACATGCATAGCACAGCGCTATTTATCAATATGAGTTCTATTAGGGAGTGAGACCAACCCCAGCCCAGCAATCTGTCATTTTCTTGCCAACTGCCGGCTGTATCTCAGCCTCATTAATTGCTTTGAAACCCAGTGATGCAAATGGATATTTCTTATTTTGGATGTTTACCATAGCCCTCCGTGTAAGGGGAAATATTAATCTGGAAATTGGCCATTGACAAGTGGAGAATAGATAGCATGGCCATTAGCTAACCAAGGTAGTAAATCCAATATATTGGCACTGGGGAATCGGGTCAGATCTCAGCTCTTCTCTCTAATTTAAAAATAGCCTTTTTTGTAAATTCCTTTTTATACCTTTCTTCCATTTTTCTTGCATGTTGGAGGCGGGGGATACGGGGAAATGAATTACATAGCCATCACAGAGCAAATATATTTCCTGTTTAAGGGAAATTATGGAAAACCAGGAGGAGGGAGCCTTAAGAAGGGAAAGATGCCTTGAGACTTGTAAACTATAAATTAAACTGATTATGACAATAAGCAGCAGCAGCAGTGACTGGGCAGGCTGGGTATGTGGGATCCAGCCAAGCTCAGTGGAATAAATTGTATCCTGCCGACTGCGCCAATAACTCACTCAGACATAGAAACAAAATGCTGCTTTTAGCTCTAGCCATTGGGTAAATGACAGTTATAGGTGACAAGTCAGGACATAAATATAAATAGCAGACTAGGGAAGGAAGTGCCGCAATTGCATAGCCTCTTCCAACCACGAGACCCTTTGAAACCCAACATTTATAATGGCATCACACATCCCATATAAATTTTCCCTCTACTCTCCTTTTTCTTTTTCTCCCTTGGGTGCAAATTCACTAAGATGCGAAGTTGCGCCAGGCGCAACTTCGCCGCACTTCGCCACACTTCGCCAGGCGTAGTTTCGCCAGGGCTCCGCAAATTCACTAAAATCCGAAGTTGCGCACAGGGGTATCGTAAGGTTGCGAAGTTGCGATAGCGTTGATTCGCTATATAAAGCGAAGTTGCGCTAGCGAAGGCTAATTTGCATGCGGCGCGAAATTCAAATTTCAATGGAGGAACAGGTATCTGCACTACAAATGCCTAGAAAACCTTCAAATCAGCAAATAAAAATGTTATTTTGCCCTACACATGTGCCCACTGTCTAGGTAAGTTGCCATGAGTCAGGAAATGTTGGGGGGAGGAAGGGGAGCCCCAAAAAATTTTCGATCTTTTTCAGCCTATCAGCCATCATGTAGAAAACACGCCAGCGTTTTTTGGGACTTAGAAAAAAAATGGACTTTTTTTGAAACAATCCCTATCTACTCTATTGCGCTTCGGTAGGTCTGAGGTGGCGAAGGAAGTCTAGCGTAAAAGGTAGCGTTCAGTACACTGCGTGCGTTAGTGAATTTGCGTAGTTTCGTCGCTAGCGAAGATTCGCATGGCGTAAGGTTGCGAAGTAACACTAGCGAAACTACGCCAGCGTTCGTTAGTGAATTTGCGCAGTAGCGAAAATGCCAAACACTAGCGAACTAACGCTAGCGTTCGGCGCTTCGCGTCTTAGTGAATTTGCCCCTTGGTCTTTGTTCTCCCTCCCTTCCTATTTTTCTCTGATTCTTTTCTCTCCTACACGTGCAACTAACCTCATGTCATAGGATGATAATTATCCACTCATATTTTTCGCACCTTATTTCTCGTTACCAATAAAGAGGAATTAGGTTTAGGACTTGACCATTACAGCCCTAATGGCATGGGCTTAGTTAAAGGATAAGTAAACCTTTAAAATAAGTGAAGGTAAAATTGATGATTGAGCTGCTCCAAAAAATGTTTGAATTTACATTCATTATTTGTTTTGATTCCAAGATATTAAGGGATACATGTACTGTTAATATGAATGAATTTTGTTACAACAGCGCCACCTGCTGGTCAGTTTCCCACCAGTCTGACCACCAAGTAGTCAAGGAAGTTGTCAGGAGAAGAAAGAGGCTGATGTTCTTCTGCTTAGGAATATAATTAGAAACCTCTTTTAGCATCTTCTGTCTTTATCTAGTCCTTACAGTCAGCTTCTCCTGTAACTATTCTTGATGCCTAAAACATTTCTCCTCTGCTCCATCACTCTCTCTCTCTTCCATTTCTCATTAGCTTTCTTAATTTCACCCTTTTCCCTTCTCTTCTATACCTTTCTCTCTTCTGTTCTCTGCTGTGTGTTTGTGAATAACTCCTGGCTCCGTGGCTTAGGAGATGTAACTGCTCCTGTTTTGCAGTTGCTCTGCCCCTCGAACACCATCTATTGGTTTGGCAGAAAACGTAGGAAACGGAGCACCAGAGGACGCCAGGTGTAGTTAGTTAAAAAAAGTAGAAATTTATTTCAACATTCTTTAAAATCCAAATACAGCGTGCCCAGACTGAGTAGGGCCATACGCTCAACGCGTTTTGTGGTTACCCGCCACTTCATCAGGAGCCCAACCATTATCCACCTATAAAGTTCTGCAAAATCTCAGCTTTTATGCTCTAGTCCTGTCCTGCAAATTAAAGTACCATGTTCCTGTACCTTAATTGCTCCTTTCCCTGGTTCCCTTACATACATAACTTGAGCCACTACCCAACCTGTTTGGCTTGTTCCTATGTCTATAACTTTCTGATACACCTGATTGTGCCTGACCCGGTCCATTGTCTACTTTGTTCCACCAACTACCAATCTACAGGTATAGAACCTTGGACCTGTTATTCAGAATGCTCAGGACCTGGGGTTCTCTGGATAAGGGACCTTCCTGTAATTTGGATCTCCAGACCTTAAGTCATTTATACTGGAATTAAACCCAGTAGGATTGTTCTGCCGCCAATAAGGATTAATTTCATTATTACAAAATTGATTGATTATAATGGAGTCTATGGGAGGTGGCCTTCCTGTAATTTACGAGCTTTCTGGATCACGTGTTTCTGGATAACAGATCCTATACTTGAACTACCTTATTCCACTACCAGTGTTGCTCTCCTATATGGGGCGCTGTTTGTTCATTTTGTCTACAAAAATACAATCTGTATACAAAAATATCCCCAGTACAAAGAATGAACATCTCTTGGGGTACATATGTGATTGTGGCCATATTCACTGGTAGAAAATATACAAAAGAAATATATCTATTGAAAAAAGAGAACAATCAAATTTGTGCACAAAAGGGGATATGAATAAAGCAATTCTGTAAATTTTCACAAGCATTCGGTCTCACAAATATGGTTTGTAGACAAAATGTACTTGGAACAAACGGCACCTGTAGCCCTCTCATTCGGTTTTGACCCCAATTCCAAGTTTTGGGAAAAACTGCATTTACCTTTTACGTCTGCTTTATACCTTTTTTCACTAATTTTGTCCTTTATCTAAATTTCTGTACCCAGTTTACACTTTTGTAAAAGTTGAGACAACTTAAACAGCAGGATGGACCTGTATTAGGGTCCCACCCCATTGGTTAAAACCCTCTACAGTATAAAATACATAGGTCAGATCCCCAGACTCCAGATGTAGGAAAATATTCATCATATGAATACGAAAGATCCCTATTGACTCATCATATTAGAAGAGCATCAGGGAGCAGTAAATGTCGCTTCGGGAATATGAAATAGTTACATTACGCATTGGAAAAGAGAGTATTATAATAATCCACAGCAGAAGGGCCTGTTGGATATTTACCATGGAAACTGTCGAGATAAAATGACTTTTCATGTAATATGAAATAGATCTAGTGGAGCACAGTAGGTCAGTTTATAATAAGGCTAATAACTGGCTAAAAAATCCGCATGATTGGCTGTAGGTGCCCATTCTCTCCTTTCTATGCAAAAGAAACACTATTAGAAACTACCCCACATCTCTTAAAGGGACTGTTCGCCTTCAAGTATGACGTAGAGAGGGATATTCTGAGACAATTTGCAATTGGTTTTCATTTTCAATTATTTGTGGTTTTTGAGTTATGTAGCTTTTGATTCAGCAGTTTGCCATTTCAGCAATCTGGTTGCTACTGTCTAAATGACCCTAGCAACCATGCACTGATTTGAATAAGAGACTGGAATAGGAATAGGAGAGGCCTGAATAGAAAGAGGAGTAAAAAAAAGTAGCAATATCAATAAGGGGGTTATTTACTAACATCCCATAATTATAATAAAAAAAAGCTTGACCAAACTCCCATGACCGATTTTGCCTTATTTATTAATAAAAAACAACTCAGATCGGGGGAAAAAAAATGATAAAATTGAGCGAAAACCTCGAAACAAATTTTTAAAACCTTTTTTTTCCCTAATCGCACAATTTTTTCAGGTTTTTGAAAACCCCAGATTATAGGGCTAAACCCAGAACAAACACACAATGTCTTCAAATTGGGATAGGTACATCTCCCATTGACTTATAGAGGACCTCGTCCAGGTCCCAGATGGTGAATTTTCCATAGGGATGCACTGAATCCACTATTTTGGATTTGGCCAAAACACCTAATCCTTTGTGAAAGATTCGTCAGAATCCTAATTTACATATGCAAATTAGGGGTGGGAAAACTTTTTGTGCTTCCTTGTTTTGTGACAAAAAATCATGCGATGTCCCTCCCTGCCACTAATTTGCATATGCAAATTAGGATTCGAATTTGGTTCTGCCGAGCAAAATGATTCCTCTGAAAATGGCAGAATCCTGGACGAAATCTGAACCAAACTCTGGATTCGTTGCATCCTTAATTTTCTAATTCGGGGCTTTTTGCAGCATCGGGGTATAATAAATCTCAAAAATTTTGTGGTTTTTTTCTTTTCATAAAAAATTCAAGTTTTTGCCCCAAAAAATCCAGATAAATTTCAAGGTTTAGTAAATAACCCCCTAAATGTGTAGCCTTACAGATTATTTGTTTTTAGATGGGGTCAGTGACCCCCATTTTAAAGCTGGAAAGAGTCAGAAGAAGGGCAGCTGAAAAGTATTAGTCATTCTATAAATTACTAAAAGTTAACTTAAAGGTATACCGCCCCTTTACGTAAACACAAATGTATGCAATTGGTAATGAAAGTCATATCAGTCTGTCCTTGGCTGTTGCCTGTACTGCTGGTTCTGACTACATGCACCCACAGGTCATAGCTCCCATTCCCACAATGCCTTGTACACTTTTGCTTCTCCTTCTCCGCAGGAGGGTGTGCCTTGCAAATGGGTTAAAATAAAAACATCTTTAAGGGCTCTTACAGACAAGCGTTTGAAGCTGCACTCCCCTGCGTTCCGTTTTTATGCGTTCAGCCGCAGGGGAGCGCAGGAGTAGACGCATTCAGTTTTTTTCAATGGGGCTGTACTCACACAGGCGCATGTAGGTGACGAACGCAGGAAAAATGCAGCATGTTGCGTCTCAACCTGCGTTCGTCACCTACATGCGCCTGTGTGAGTACAGCCCCATTGAAAAAAACTGAATGCGTCTACTCCTGCGCTCCCCTGCGGCTGAACGCATAAAAACGGAACGCAGGGGAGTGCAGCTTCAAACGCTCGTCTGTAAGAGCCATAAGAATTTTGATAAATTAGTTAGTTTTTAGTTCATTGTACAATCTTTATTCTCTGAGAGCCAATGCTCAGTCTCAACCTTGTTTTGCAGTGTATGGTGCAAAAAAGGAGGAAAAAGAGGCATCATCCTCGGCTCTATTTGCACTGCTGTTACTGACACCGAGTCCCAGAGGTTGTTAATAAAGTCCCCCGCTCCAGACTGACACCCGCACTCACTGAGTCAATATAATGAGTTTCACACTGACCTTCGCTTTTACAGTTTCACTAACACACTGGGCTAATTTGTAATACACACAGTCTGTCAGTGTTCTCTCCTCTGCTTTACTGAACGACAGATATTTGTCTCTGTCCTTATATATTAGGTACCTATCTAGTGCTACCAATCCCTATTTCTGTAGGGAAATGAGAGAGAGCAGACAGTAACCCTTCCAACACTTTCCTCTTGTCTCTCCTTATATATTAGGTACCTATCTAGTGTTACCAATCCCTATTTCTGTAGGGAAATGAGAGCAGACAGTAACCCTTCCAACACTTTCCTCTTGTCTCTCCTTATATATTAGGTACCTATCTAGTGTTACCAATCCCTATTTCTGTAGGGAAATGAGAGAGAGCAGACAGTAACCCTTCCAACACTTTCCTCTTGTCTCTATCCTTATATATTAGGTACCTATCTAGTGCTACCAATCCCTATTTCTGTAGGGAAATGAGAGAGAGCAGACAGTAACCCTTCCAACACTTTCCTCTTGTCTCTCCTTATATATTAGGTACCTATCTAGTGTTACCAATCCCTATTTCTGTAGGGAAATGAGAGAGAGCAGACAGTAACCCTTCCAACACTTTCCTCTTGTCTCTATCCTTATATATTAGGCACCTATCTAGTGCTACCAATCCCTATTTCTGTAGGGAAATGAGAGAGAGCAGGCAGTAACCCTTCCAACACTTTCCTCTTGTCTCTCTCCTTATATATTAGGTACCTATCTAGTGTTACCAATCCCTATTTCTGTAGGGAAATGAGAGAGAGCAGACAGTAACCCTTCCAACACTTTCCTCTTGTCTCTATATATTAGGTACCTATCTAGTGTTACCAATCCCTATTTCTGTAGGGAAATGAGAGAGAGCAGACAGTAACCCTTCCAACACTTTCCTCTTGTCTCTATATATTAGGTACCTATCTAGTGTTACCAATCCCTATTTCTGTAGGGAAATGAGAGAGAGCAGACAGTAACCCTTCCAACACTTTCCTCTTGTCTCTCTCCTTATATATTAGGTACCTATCTAGTGTTACCAATCCCTATTTCTGTAGGGAAATGAGAGAGAGCAGACAGTAACCCTTCCAACACTTTCCTCTTGTCTCTATATATTAGGTACCTATCTAGTGTTACCAATCCCTATTTCTGTAGGGAAATGAGAGAGAGCAGACAGTAACCCTTCCAACACTTTCCTCTTGTCTCTGTCTCTATATATTTATTAGATTACAGCACAGTAGATGTGACCATCATTACACCAGGTACTGACATGCCACAGGGGTTATTGTGCTATTTTTGTTAAAGGGCAATTAATGTGATTATCTTGCAGGTGGAAAATGATGTTGAAATGAAATTGAATTTTGTAGGCATTAATTTACTGAACGCTCCCTATGCAAATGAAACACTACGTTATAATTAAGGGATTTCAATTACTTGGGAGTGGGGGGAAGTCCAAACCTCTCTGATGGTTCTGCACTGGAGGATTTGTCTGTCTGGTCTCCATTAGTTTTATCTGACAGCCTTAAAGGGACAATATTGGCAAAAAAAGTGTATTTTAAATTGCAGTTGACTAATATCTAATTTTACCTTTATTGTTTGATTTTTACAGTTTCTGATATTTGCCTTCTTCTTCTGACTTTTTCCAGCCTTCAAATGGGGGTCACTGACCCCATCTAAAAAGTAAATGTTCTATAAGGCAACAAATGTATTGTTATTGTTACTTTTTATTACTCATCTTTCTATTCAGGCCTCTCCTATTCATATTTCAGTCTCTTATTCAAATCAATGCATGGTTGCTAGGGGCATGTGGGCCCTAGCAACCAGATTGCTAGAAGTGAGCATTCCAATGCTCTCACTGACTGGAGGTTGATCTAGATGTGCAAGAGACTGCTAAATATTCGACATGTTCAGCTAGATCTCAGACTGTTCTGTTGCTTTGATCGCCTGTCACTAGTGATTGGTGAATTTCTCCCGTTTTGTTTTCCCCAAAAAATTCACGAATTCCAGCGAAATTCGAGAAACATCTAAATATTCGTAAAATGCATTGAGGTCCATGGGTCGTCAAAATTTGGATGCCTGTCAATTTGGACTCCTGCGACAATAGTTATAACCATATATAAGCATTAAAGTCAATCAGCGTCCAAATAATTTAGACGCGCAAAAATGTTTATGTGCGGGGCTATTCTGACGCAGGCCCTACATTTTTTTTCGATGTGGCGGATTTTTCGCTGGCAAATTTTCACGGCAGTTTTGTGAATTAATTAGCTGGTGTTGAAAAGCAGAAATTCGCCGCAAATTTGCGCCAGCCGAATTTATGCGCCCATCACTATCTATCACCTCTGAACACTTAAGGCAATGAGTGACCATTCCCTTTATTTTACACGGATAGACATAGCAAAACATTATTACTGTGGGTTATGGGTCACAGCAGATACATCTCAGGAGACAGAACTCAAGATTCTTCTTGCACAACAGAATGCATCGCAGGGAGGGGATCCGTTATCTGGAAACCCGTTATCCAGAAAACTCGGAATTACAGAAAGGCCGTCTCCCATAGACTCCATTTTTTCCAAATAATCCGAACTGATTTCCTTTTTCTGTGTAATAATAAAACAGTCGCTTGTACTTGATCCCAACTAAGATATAATTAATCCTTATTGGAGGCAAAACCAGCCTATTGGGTTTATTTAATGTTTATATGATTTTCTAGTAGACCTAAGGTGTGAAGATCCCTTATCCAGAAAACCTCAGGTTCCCATCATTCTGGATAACAGATCTCATGCCTTTAGTAAGAATATTTTAAAGGTACTGGGTTGTCAACGAAAGGCCGTCAATGCCAGAGTTCTGGGCACAGTAGTAGAGGCTCTACAGACTCTAAGAAGGCATCTTCCCAGGGTTTCCTCAATAAACAGAAGCTTCTAATTAAGAGATTGATAGTTTTTCATGAATAATCAGACCCAATGGACGTATTATTCAATACCCAGTGGCCTCCCTAGCCCTACTTATGACCTTCCCCATGATATATGGTCTTTCTTCAATGCTGGACAATATCTTCATCAATACCCAGTGACTCCCTTTGACCCTGATAATGGCCAATCTCTTCATTTATTTTATTTAACGTATTCAACATATTGGCATATTGAACATTCTCTTCAACGTACAGAGGCCTAATTAGCACTCACCTGAACCCTTGATATAATTTGTAATTATTTCATTACCCCAGATTCCATGCCGGAGCTTCTGTTGCCCTTGGCAAGACAAATAATGAATCAAAGATAATAAACAACATGATCCTGAACCCAATTAACTAATTAAGTATCGAGGGTCATCCTGGTTAATTCAATGTCTACATCATTTTCTAGTAGACTTAAGATACAAAGATCCAAATTATGAAAAGATCCATTATCCGGAAAACCCCAGGTCCCGAGCATTCTGGATAACAGATCCCATACTTGTAAATGTTGTATCCTCTACTAAATTTGTTCTTGGGGGACAAAGTTATAGTATTTTTTTATCATCAATTTATATTTCTCTCAACTGGAAATATTACATGTTGTTATCCCTTTTGCAGGTAGGGGATGCGTTATCGGAAACCCGTTATCCAGAAAGCTCCGAATTACGGGAAGGCCGTCTCACATAGACTCTATTTTATCTAAAGAATCCAACTTTTTACAAATGATTTCCTTTTTCTCTGTAATAATAAAACAGTCGCTTGTACTTGATCCCAACTAAGATATAATTAATCCTAATTGGAGGCAAAACCAGTCTATTGGGTTTATTTCATGTTTATATGATTTTCTAGTAGACTTAAGGTATGAAGATCCAATTTACAGAACGAACCATAATCCAGAAAAACCCAGGTCCCGAGCATTCTGGATAACAGGTACATGTATAGTTAACTCTCTATTTAAAATTATGGAAAGACCCGTTATCCGGAAAACCCCAGGTTCAGATCATTCTGGATAAAAGATCCTATACCGGTATATGTTGGATCCTCTACTAAATTTGTTCTGGGGGGACAAAATTATAGTATTTTTTTATCATCAATTTATATTTCTCTCAATTGGAAATATTAATTGTGCTTATTCCTATTGCATTTTCCATGGCCCCAACTATTTGCAGTTTCAGCTTTGCTTAAGACTCTATTATTTTCTGGCCTTAGCCTTATTATCTTCAACTAGTAGTATGAGCCAACCTACGGATATTTTTTAAATAACCTAAATTGAGAGTTAACTATACATGTACGGGACCTGTTATCCAGAATGCTCGGGACCTGGGGTTTTCTGGGTTATGGATCTTTTCCGTAATTTGGATCTTCATACTAGAAAATCATGTAAACATGAAATAAACCCAATAGGCTGGTTTTGCCTCCAATAAGGATTAATTATATCTTAGTTGGGATCAAGTACAAGCGACTGTTTTATTATTACACAGAAAAAGAAAATATGAATAAAATGTAGTCTGTGAGAGTTTGTCTGTAATTTGGAGCTTTCTGGATAAAGGGTTTTCCGGATAACAGATCTCATACATGGACAGGATACTGTTTTATTATTACAGAGAAAAAGGAAATACTTTTTAAAAATTTGGATCATCTGGAGTCTATGGGAGCTTTCCGGATAACGGATCCGATACCGGTATACCGTTATAATAAATCTTTTTTGTTGTTTCAGAATGGCCAAAGCCAGGCAGGTTCCTTTTAAAGCCAACAGGGCATGACGGAGGCAGATTTCTACGCAGTTGGTTCCATGTAAAATCCCAATCGCCTTTAAATTAAATTTGGATTACCACTATGGGGCAGATTTACTAAAGGGCGAAGTGGCAAACCAAAATTCGCCAGCATTACCGCCCGCAGGTAATTCGCTGATTTACTAACGGACGCAGCAGGTGTCAATTCGCTATCGAAAGAGACAGACGCTAGCGCTCATTCACAGTCTATCACCAGGCGAATTTTTGCTCTGGCGAATGGACGTTACTCCGCAAATTTACCAAGATGCGGGTTTTACTGAATGTTACCTCTTTCGCCAGACTTGCCTTCGCCAGCTCAGACCAGGCGAAGATCTTCTGTAATGTGATGGATTTGCTGCAACATATAATATAATATAAAGACGTCCATCCAACTTTAAATTTCCAGCTGTCTGCAAATTAACCTGAGCGCAAGATCTCTATCGAATTAGCAGAAATGAGCTCTAGCGCATCTTCGTATTGAATTGCTCGCATTGGCGAAGTCAGGCTAGCGAAAAGTCGCCAGCGCTCGACAACCCATGACGAAACTCCGCATTTTAGCGAATTACCGTTGTCTGAGTGAATTTTCGTCTGGTGAAGTGTGGTGATGGGTGCGAACTGGTCGCTGGCGACTTTTCACCGGTTAATGAATCTGCCGCTATGCCTTGCTCTAGTTAGTGACGGAGAGCTGACACTCCAGCAGGGGGAGAGAAAGCCATAGTGGAAGAGGAGGGCGATGCTGAAAGGATTCCAGAGTGATATGAAAGAAGAAAAAAACCTGTTAATTATAATATCAATAACACCAACTCATGTCTCTCTGCACTTATATAATAATAACCTTTCCTATGGAGAAACTGACGCTTTCTGCCCCTTTCCGGAAGGGTAATTACAAGGCACCCACTGTGCTGCCGGCTGGCGAGAGGAATAATAATTAAGAGACACACTCAGCAAAAGAGATGTCACAATCAACCTACATCAGGGTCAACAGAGTGGCCACTTTATATATATTTATATATTTATATATATATTTATAAAGGGAGAGGATATGAGGCACGGGGGAGAGGTAGGCATTAGCCTTTTTTCCCGCCTGCTCTCCCCACCCGCAACTTTACAATGCAGGCATCCGACATCCGGGTTCAACTTTTATAGACGCCTTTTGTGACGTCATCAGCAGGGCGGGGCTATAAAAGGGTGGAGTGCGGTTGGAGGGAGGGCGGATATCAGATACGTTATTTTAGTATGTTATAGAATGGCTAATTCAAAGCAACTTTTAAATTGGTCTTCATAGTTTATTTATTTATTTATATATAGGTTTTTAATTATTTGCCTTTTTCTTTTGACTCTTTCCAGCTTTTGAATGGAGGTCACGGACCTCGTCTAAAACAACACAAATGCTCTGTAAGGCTACAAATCTAGGGGGTTATTTACTAAACCTTAATTTTCTTTTGGGGCAAAAACTTGAATTATACGTTTGGGGAAAAAAAACATGAATATTTATTATACGCCAAAAAAAGCCAGAATCAGATCTGTCGAGGTCCTGTATAAAGGTGGCCATACACGGGTCGATAAAAGCTGCCGACAGACCGTGTCGGCAGCTTATTGGCCCGTGTATGGGGGCCCCCGACGGGCTTCCCCGATCGAGATCTGGCCGAAAGTCGGCCAGATCTCGATCGGATGGGATTAAAAATCCCGTCGGATCGCGGCCGCATCTGTTCGTTGATGCGGTCCCGCGATCCGACCGCCCGTTTGGCGAACGCTAGGATCCGATCGTTGGGCCCTAGGGCCCACGATCGGATCAGCCCGATATTGCCCACCTCAAGGTGGGCATATCGGAGGGAGATCCGCTCGTTTGGCGACATCGCCAAACGAGCGGATCTATCCGTGTATGGCCACCTTAAGTCAATGGGAGAGGCACCTAGCTCAATTTGACATTTTCGTGGTCTGCTCTGGTTTTAGCGTGGAAACTTGTTTTTTTTTGTGTTTTTTTTTTAAGGGTGGGTTTCGGGCAAAAAAAATTGTGTGATTCAGGAAAAAATATGCAATTTTGTTTTTTCGCTTGATTTTATTTAGTTCTTCCGCGATTCATTTGGGTTATTTTATTAATAAATAAGGTCAAATCAAACATGGGAATTTGGATTTTTCGTAAATAACCCCCTTATTGTTACTGCTACTTTTTATTGCTCATATTTCTATTCAGGCCTCTCCTATTCATATTCCAGTCTCTTATTCAAATCAATGCATGGTTGCTAGGGGAATCTGAACCCTAGCAACCGGATTGCTGAAATTGCAAACTGGAGAGCTGCTGAATAAAAAGCAAAATAACTCAAAAACCACAATTAATAAAAAATGAAAACCAATTACAAATTGTCTCAAAATATCCCTCTCTACATCGTACTAACAGTTAACTCAAATGCAAACAACCCCTTGAAGAAACTAAATAAAGATCTGCACCTGGGTGTAAGTAAGGAGAAATGTGTCAAATAGGAAGAGGTAGATGGGCGAATAAATTCGGCAGACATGAATTTCCGCGTTTCGCTGCAAGCAAAGTAAACTGCATCGACAATTCGCTGGGGAAAAATCCGCTGCGTCCAAAAAAATTGTTGCGCTTCAAAATTATTTGGACGCCCATTGACTTTGCCAATTTTTCGACCATTTCGCACATTTTTTGGCAAAACGAAACTGCACAGATTTGCCCTTCACTAGAGGTAGAGCCTTTAAACCATGTCTTACTTCCCCTTTAAGATCAATTGCCATGGGAATAGTATTTGCCATATTTCCAGTGAATGAATACATTTAATAATGATTACAAGCTTGCGTAAACAGAAATAAGCAATCGCATCTCAGACGCATAAATAACCGCATGCAAAGTGACACAACATTGATTATTGCAGATTTATAGAGTCCTGCGCCGCATCAAATCCTTAGGAAAAATGCTGACCAGCAGGGGATAGATATGAAATGTGTGGATAGCGATGATTTTGATGGATGCGGGTAATTGTGTGTTCTGGAATAGTCTATTACTGCCTTTCCCCCCTTATCACTCCTGCCCTCAAGGAGATACAGTGAGTTCCAGTTCAGCAGCACATGGAGAGCTTTGATCTGCTGAAAGATGGCCACAAATCTGTGACTATATAATACTTAAGTGATACAATAGAAGACTATTCTACTGAAGCATCAAACCTTCATGTTCAAAAATGGGCTTCTGTTCTCTAGTTACTCCAATAAATTAACAAGTTAAAGGGGATGTAAACTTCCTGACCTGGTATGCATCCCCATGTTCTTTTAACGGGGTTATTCACCTTTAAATGAATTGTTAGTATGGTATAAAGAGGGATATTCTGAGACAATTTGCAATTGGTTTTCATTTTTTATTATATGTGTTTTTTGAGTTATTTAGCTTTTTATTCAGCAGCTCTCCAGTTTGTAATTTCAGCCATCTGGTTGCTAGGGTCCAAATGACTCTAGCAACCATGCACTGATTTGAATAAGTCGAATGGGCCCACCGGGATACCAGGAAAACTCAGGTGGGCCCTCATGCTGTTAAACATTTCTATGAGAACAAAGAGGCTAAATAATAATGGAATAATAGATTATAGTATGTAAAGAAAAGAGACAAGGAGAATAGAGGTTGAGTGAGGAGAGGAAGAATAATAGTACTGAGAGTGGGCTCCTGGTCTAAGGTTTTTTTTGGGTGGGCCCCTGTTCTAAGGGTTTTTTGGGTGGGCCCCTGGTCTAAGGTTTTTTGGATGGGCCCCTGTTCTAAGGGTTTTTTGGGTGGGCCCCTGGTCTAAGTTTTTTTCGGTGGGCCCCTGGTCTAAGGTTTTTTGGGTGGGCCCCTGGTCTTAGGGTTTTTTGGGTGGGCCCCAGGTCTAAGGTGTTTTTGAGTGGGCCCCTGGTCTAAGGTTTTTCTGGGTGGGTTCCTGGTCTAAGGCTTTTTGTGGGTGGGCCCCTGTTCTAAGGGTTTTTTGGGTGGGCCCCTGGTCTAAGGTTTTTTGGGTGGGCCCCTGTTCTAAGGGTTTTTTGGGTGGGCCCCTGGTCTAAGTTTTTTGGGTAGGCCCCTGGTCTAAGTTTTTTTGGGTGGGCCCCTGGTCTAAGGTTTTTTTGGGTGGGCCCCTGGTCTAAGGTTTTTTTGGGTTGGCCCCTGTTCTAAGGATTTTTTGGGTGGGCCCCTGTTCTAAGGATTTTTTGGGTGGGCCCTGTTCTAAGGGTTTTTTGGGTGGGCCCCTGGTCTAAGGTTTTTTGGGTGGGCCCCTGGTCTAAGGTTTTTTTGGGTGGGCCCCTGTTCTAAGGATTTTTTGGGTGGGCCCCTGTTCTAAGGATTTTTTGGGTGGGCCCTGTTCTAAGGGTTTTTTGGGTGGGCCCCTGGTCTAAGGGTTTTTTGGGTGGGCCCCTGGTCTAAGGTTTTTTGGGTGGGCCCCTGGTCTAAACACTGGTGGTTCCCTAATCCTTGTGGTCCCAAACTCCCCTGATTTAACCTCGTATCCTGGACCGTTTATATATCAGCACCGACTCTGCCCTCATTGGTGAGATGTTAGAAATTGGGGTAAGGGTTAGAGTCAACCGGCAGCAACGATGAGCCCTGCGTTCCCAATCTGACATTGCTCATATTGGCCTATTTTGTCCAAATGCATTTAAGTCAATGGGCGCCCAAATGTTTTTGTTAGTGATGGGCGAATCTGTGGCGTTGCTCTTCGCCGAAGAATTCGTAAATTTCCTGAAACACATTGAAGTCAATAGGCGTCAAAATAATTTTGACGCATGACAATTTTGACGTGAGCGACAATTTTTATACACACGACTATTTTGTCCGAATGCTTTAAAGTCAATGGGCGTCCGAATAATTTTGACGCGCACCAATTTATATGCGCACCACAGTTTTGACGTGCAGCCATTTGTTATTGTTGCGCCAGATTTTCCGCCATCGAATTTTCAATCAAATTTATTCTCTGGCGGCGAAATGTGGAAATTCGTCGCAAATTCATGCCTGGTGAATTTATTCGCCCATCCCTACGGAGGTTATTTATTAAACTCACGAAAATTCTGGATTTTTTTTTAAATTAAATCGAACTTTTAAAAAAATCACACATTTTTCAGAATTTAATTAAACCCCGAGGATGGAAAAGTCTGAATCTGAAAATCCGGCATCTCAGACCTGTCGAGGTTGCATATAAGTCAATGGGAGAAGTCCCAATGATTTATTGATGTGCGCTGGATTTCGTGCAATACCCCCAAGTTGGTGGGCAAAAATCAAACAGTTTTCGGTTGAAAAATCTGAAAAAATCGTGAAAATTTTAATTTTTCTCCGCAATGTTATAAATAAGCGTAAAAAACCTGAGCCGATTTGTAGCAGAAAATATTGAGATAAATTTGGACTTTGATAAATAACCCCCTAGCTGTCACATCTGTTACTGGAGTGGGCACCACAAACATTTCCATTTATGACCTTTTTCTGGGAACAGTTTTGTTCAGAATGTGCTCCAGATTGATGCCTCCCTCGTATATACACCCTCATATATACATAGGCACCTTTAGGAGAGAATAGGGTCAAACTGCTCTACATTTGCAATTATCCTGGTGACCGTGAATTTCATTTGCGTCCATGGTATTCAAAGAAAAAAAACATCGAACCCTGAACTCTTCGCCAAACTGCCACTTGAAGGACAGCGGAACACTAAGGGGTTAACCAAGGATTCATATTATTATTATGGAGATAGCTTCAGCTTGGCTTCCGTGAATAAATATTAGGCTACTTGAACATGATATCAAATTAGTAAAGGACGTCCAAAGTGTTTTGGAGTCAATTCTGTTAAAGAGATTGATGATTTTTTTTGGGTTCAGCCAGCTGGACTTGCTCCTGTATATTTATAGGGTGCTATGTAGGACACGGTTCTTGAGGGTGGAAATGCACATGCATGGATGAGATCTGCCAGTTAATTCAACACTTACTTGTTTCCTGGAGTTGCCGGTGTTCTTATTGCCTTTACCAGAAAGTTTAATGGAGTTATAGGGCTTCCCATAATGTTTGGAGCTCATTTTGTTCAGATCCTGAGGGTTAGAAGGTAAGGGATTCATGAACAATATCCTGGCTATGAGACCATACAGAACCGTGGCCAGCACCAGAGGTATCACGTAGAAAATGGTGAAATCCAAGAAGTAAATGGGGGTGTAGAGGTTTCTGGAGACTCGGTAGCCGCAGTTAACTTGGACGCCGTCGGCAAACTTGACTTCGGTGATGTCCACCAGAAAGAACCACATGACGCAGTACATGGAGGTGAAGACCCACACGAAGGCGATGATCTTCTTGGCTCTGGACACGGTGCAGATAAATTGGGCTTTGATGGAGTGACAGATGGCGATGTACCTCTCCACGGTGAAGGCTGTGATGGAGCAAGCCGAAATGTTGATGCCCAGATACTGCAGATAAGTTATGCAGAGGCAGCCCACATAGCCATACACCCAAGAAGCCACCACTTCGGAAATGTTGGGAAGCCCGGCAGCCAGGAGGACTATCAGATCAGCAATGGCCAAGCTCACTAGGTAACAGTTGGTGGGGGTCATCATATGTTTGGTTCTCAAGACCACCAAAACCACCATGATATTGCCGGCAATTCCCACTCCGCAGATCAACAGGACAAGGGATATTGTAACCACTTGCACCTCTAGGGCATTCTGGGGCATATTCCCAATGGTTTCATTCATCCCCGTGGCATTGACGGGCGGCATTCCTATGGACAATGTCTGGTTTTCCATGTCTGCCCAATAATCGATTCTTTTCTAGAGAACTGTCTAAGAGTCAAATCCACGTGCCCCTGCGTTGGGATGAAAAGGCAGTTCCTCAATTCAGCCCCAAAAGTATCTCTGGTTAACTTTTCCTTTTGCACAGAAATTCTACCTTAATCTACCCCAAAACTTTTTCTTATTCCAGCAGGCAGATACGAGTCAATCAGGCAGATTAAGTAGGACAGTGCCGGAAGCTTCAGTGTTGTCTGGATAGAGAGAAGAAATATCAAGTAGAAGGCGTGAAGTGCAGCTTCCAAATCAAGAGACAGCAGTGAGATCCAGTAGAAGTCAACTGTTTCTGCTTTGTCTTCTTCCCAGTTGTCTACCTGCTGCTGCTGCTGCTCCTGTGCAGAGAGAGAGTGGAAAGTGCTGTTCAGCAGCGGAGCTCATCAGCACCATAGACAGCTCCCAAGGCGCAGAATCATCTCTGCTCCAGCCCTCACATCTCTGCTCCAGCCCTCATGTCTCTGCTCCAGCCCTCACGTCTCTGCTCCAGCCCTCACGTCTCTGCTCCAGCCCTCATGTCTCTGCTCCAGCCCTCATGTCTCTGCTCCAGCCCTCGCCTCCAATAACTGAAAAGGGGGGACTGGAAAAGAGTGGCAGGACACCTGCTTGGCTTAACCCATCAATCACTGCTGTGCTAAGCACAAGTGTCAGATATGCACAAGTGTCAGATAGGCAGGAGCCTCTCAGGAGAGTGGATATAAGATGAAAGGACTGCGCCGGGCAAATGACATTCTGATATACACAGTCTCTTTCCCTTTCATTGGACACACTGGGAAATTGGTTATTTATTGGTGCGGATATGTTGGGAGGAAAATGTAAATTCTCGGATGTATGAACCTGATGGGACTTGTCAGATGATGTGTGTATACCTATAAATATATATATATATATATATATATATAGTGATGGGCGAATAAATTTGCCAGGTGGCTAAATTTCTGTCGAAAAAAAGTCGCTCGCATAAAAACCGCCAACATTATTCAGACGCCCATCACTATATATATATAACTGTCACCAGGGGCGTAACTACAGAGGAAGCAGACCCTGCAGCTGCAGGGGGGCCCAGGAGGTTTAGGGGTCCCATGAGGCCCTACTTAATGAGCATTTTCAATATATATTGGTAAAACAGGACAACCTCTGGATATTTTGGGGGCCCTAAAATAAATTTGCTGTGGGGCCCAGTAACATCTAGTTATGCCACTGACTATCACACTGTGTATAGTAAGGCAAGATGTCGGGAGAAGGAGCTGTAACTGTCACACTGTGTATAGTAAGGCAAGATGTAGGGAGAAGGAGCTGTAACTGTCACACTGTGTATAGTAAGGCAAGATGTCGGGAGAAGGAGCTGTAACTGTCACACTGTGTATAGTAAGGCAAGATGTAGGGAGAAGGAGCTGTAACTGTCACACTGTGTATAGTAAGGCAAGATGTCGGGAGAAGGGGCTGTAACTGTCACACTGTGTATAGTAAGGCAAGATGTCGGGAGAAGGGGCTGTAACTGTCACACTGTGTATAGTAAGGCAAGATGTCGGGAGAAGGGGTTGTAACTGTCACACTGTGTATAGTAAGGCAAGATGTCGGGAGAAGGAGCTGTAACTGTCACACTGTGTATAGTAAGGCAAGATGTCGGGAGAAGGGGTTGTAACTGTCACACTGTGTATAGTAAGGCAAGATAGTGGGAGGGCATGGTGCTGTCATTTTCTAAGGAAAGATAATATGGGGAGAATGATGGCACAGAGTGTGTATATGTTGAGTAAAATTGATGAGTTGTGATGTGACACTGTGTATATAGTAATAGTAAGGCAAGATGGACACAGGGCAAGTGGCTTTAAGATAACATTGTACTGATAACATTTTATTTCAGTGCTGACTTCTCTGCGCCCTGCACCCATTTTTGATCTACAATTAACCATCGGCCATTTCCAGCCAACCCCTGCTGGGAGTTGTAGTTCTGTAACAGTTGGAGGGCCTGTCCTTGCCATTGCTCCAACGCTATATCTGCCACTTTCAGCCATATTTTCCCAGCACGTTGAGTATTTATTTGTTGTTCTATATGTATATATACTGTATGCTGTATGTCTATGCACTGGAAGCCTGCAGGGAGTTGTTGTTTTTTTATTAGAAATTTGAGTCATTCGCAGTTGCTGATTGGTCCCTTAATACCTACTGCTGCCATAACTAATACCTACTGCTGCCATAACTAATACCTACTGCTGCCATAACTAATACCTAGTCAGCCCTTGGTGAATACGATCCCTGGATGATTTGTCACACTGAGAATCGGTCACGGAGGAGACAGATCAATGTAAATGTCAGATATTTTATTTGAAGAACTTAAAAAGGGATTTACAACTATGTCTGGGGCCCTAAATAAATGTCCAATCAGTTTAATGGACTTTATGTGATTTATAGATCAGTCTCTATTCTATTGGCCTTTGTTTCTACATTAGAGATCGGAATGGATTTTTTTATGGGTTTGTCACCTATTTTTGCATCATGCTCTGATTTAATATTATATTGGTGGATTTCCACCACTCAGAGACCCATTATAATTTAATACACGTCATGGTGATCTTCCTATTGGAGTTGGCTGTGGGTTCTGTCTTTGTGCAGCCTGGGAATATTCAAATATTTGGTTGGTGGACTGTTATGAAGGTTCTAAGACTCTGATTGGCTGTAGGCTGGTTCTGCTCCCTCCCATTTTAAAGGGTTTGTTCCCCTTTAAATGAACTTTTAGTGTGATTCAGAGAGGGATATTCTGAGACAATTTGCAATTGGTTTTCATTTTTTATTATTTGTGTGTTTTGAGTTATTTAGCTTTTTATTCAGCAGCTCTCCAGTTTGCAATTTCAGCCATCTGGTTGCTATGCTACAAATTCCCCTAGCAACCGTGCATTGATTTAAGTAAGAGACTGGAATATGAATAGGAGAGGCCTGAATAGAAAGACAAGTAATAAAAAGTAACAATAACGATACATTTGTAGCCTTAAAGAGCATTTGTTTTTTAGATGGGGTCAGTGACCCCCATTTGCAAGCTGGAAAGGGTCAGAAGAATTCAAATAATTCAAAACTATAAAAAAAAAACTAAGAAAACATGTTTATGCAGGCTTGTAATAAGTTAAATGCACTGGAAATATGGGAAATACAATTGATATTAAAGGTAGGGATGTACCGAATCCACTATTTTGGATTCGACCGAACCTCCAAATCCTTCGTGCAAATTAGGGGTGGGAAGGGGAAACATTTTTTTACTTCCTTATTTTGTGACAAAAAGTTACGCGATTCCTCCCGCCCCTTAATTTGCATATGCAAAATAGGGTTCGCCGGGCAGAAGGATTCGGCCGAATCTGAATCCTGCTGGAAAAGGCCGAATCCCGAACTGAATGCTGGATTCAGTGCATCCCTAATTAAAGGGGAAGTAATGAAAATCATTATTAAATGTATTCATTCACTAGAAATATGGGACAAACTATTCCCATGGCAATTGATATTAAAGGGGAAGTAAGACATGGTCATAGGCTCTACCTCTTCTTACATGACACATTTCCCCCTCCTTACAACCAGGTGCAGATCCTTATTTAGTTGCTAAAGGGGGTTGATCACCTTTAAATTAACTTTTTTAGTATGATGCAGAGGGATATTCTGAGATAATTTACAGTGGGTTTTCATTTTTTTATTAGTTATGTATTTTATTCAGCAGCCCTCCAGTTTGCAGTTTCAGCCATCTGGTTGCTAGGATCCAAATTCCCCTAGCAACCCTGCATTGATTTGAACCAGAGACTGGAATATGAATAGGAGAGGGTCTGAACAGAAAGATGAGTCATAGCAATATTAATTAGTTTAATATTTATTATACACAGGGAGGTACAAGGGGGGTCTTGATTCAAGTAGGGACTGTGCAGTCGGTTTCTTTAACAGGGACAAGGTGGGAAGACTGACATCAAGCAGCGTCTGTTTAGTTCCCCTTTAAACACACGAGGAGCCTGGGAGAATAAAGTAATGTACAAGGGAGTATCCGCATTCTAAATCGGATCCCCGCGGTCATTGGTTCTTTTCCATACGCAGCGTGTGTCACATTTGATGTGAAAATTGTGTTGTTCGGGGCAACAGGAAAATCGTAGGCAATATATGGGCCTAGAATTTCTCCTACAGAGGCATAAACTGTCATAGAGTCTGTTGTAATCTTGTATTGGGACCCACAGCTGGGAATGAGCCTTTACTCTATAATAAAGCGAAAACATACAATATTTATAAGTACTGGCTACGGCCTGATTCATTCCATCACTAGTTACATTTCATTATGATAGAGGAATTTCCTATTCTTGGCAAGTAATTATCTTTATATTTTTTTAGAACGAGGTCGCTGACCCCGGCAACCACAAAACTGTCTGTATCAGGCTCCAACTGATGCTTTTCTATTACTTTTCTTTCTCAGGCTTCCCCTATTCATCTTCCGGTCTCTCACTCAATTCACCGCCCGGTTGCTAGAGTATATGGGCCCCTAGCAACCAGATCGCCGCTGGAAGTCCAAACTGGAACAAAAAATGCACAAGTAATGAAAACATAAACAAACCATAAATAATGACGACCAACTGCAAATTATACAAAACGTTAATTGAGGGAGGTGGATTACCCCTTCAATGACCAACATTATTGTCACTTTTACCTTTCTTAGGTTAATAAAAAAAGGGGCAAAGTAAAGGATAACTTTTTAAATCAGGGGTGTAAAAAATTAGGGAAAGATGCAAAAACTGCAAAAGGGTGCCATATTTTATATATATATATATATATATAGGTCCAGTTCTAAGACCAACTGGGGGTGTGGTTTGGCAGAAGGAAGGGGTGCCTTTTAAGGGGACTAGTGATGGGCGTATTTATTTGGCAGTCGCGAATTTGCTGATGTTGACGCCAGTGACGGTTTTGATTCAGGCGATGATTAACATTGACTCTAATGGGCGCCGGCATCAACTTTGATGCCGGCAAATTGTCGCCGGCGTCAAAATCTGCGTTTCGCTTTGCCACAAATTTCACAAAACTGGTGAAAAATTTGTGAAATGGTGATTTTGATGCCGGCGAAAATTTGGCGGTGTCGAAATCGACTAGAGGAGACCGGGGGTTATGGCTAGAGTTTCATTCTCCTATAATGTTAGAAGGGAGCTAACGTTTCAGGTTGGAATTTGTCCAACAACTTCTTTTTGGGGATCCCCTAAATCATATCCAAATATCTTTTCTGTCTCTTTATATTAGAGCCTGGGGCCCCACAGAGAATAGGTACAGGGGCGTAACTATAGAGGAAGCAGACCCTGTGGCTGCAGGGGGGCCCCAGGAGGTATAGGGGCCCCATGAGGCCCTAATTCATATACAATTTCAATAAATATTGGAGAAACAAGTCAACCTCTAAAAATTTTGGGGGCCTGAAAAATAATTTGCTGTGGGGCCCAGTAATATCTAGTTACGCCACTGGATAGGTACAAAGAAAAGGGAATAGATACCGGTGCCAGTAGGGCAAGATGGAGAGTACAAGACAACAACCTGCAACCCTTCCATTGCATAAATAGTTGCAATTTAAAGGCCGCCATACCTGGGCAGATAAAAGCTGCCGGCAGACCGAGTTGGCAGATTATTGACCCGTGTGTGGGGCCATCCAATGGGCGTCCTTGATCGATATCTGACCGAAAGTCGGGCAAGGTAAAAAATCCAGTTGGATCGCGCAGTGTCGGACTGGCCCACCGGGATACCAGGAAAACTCCCGGTGGGCCCTTTTGCTTCTAATTATGTGGCCAATTTCATGGTGATTTCTTATTTCTTTATGGTTCCTTATTTTCTTTTATGATTAATAATGAAAGAATAGACTTAGCAAATATAAAAGACTAGGAGAATAAAGAGGTTGAGTGAAAAGAGGAGGAATAATAGTTTGGAAAGTGGGCTAATGTTTTCTAGTGGGCCCAGTCCAACACTGGGATAGTGGCCTCATCTGTTCTTTGATGCGGTGCCGCGATCCGCCCGCCCGTATTGCCTCCATTCTGATCCAATCGCTGGGCCCTAGGGACCACAATTGGATCAGCCCGATGTCGTCTTCCTCAATGTGGGCGTATGAGGGAGAGATGCGCTCGTTTGGCGACATCGTGTATGGCCACTTCATTCGGAGTTTTGTTCTGAGCCTGTGTCAGTAAGTTATCCTCAATGTGTTCAGTTTGGCATCTTCCTTTCTACTTCTCTTTAAATAACATTTTCTATTGTGCTTTGCCGTCTTCTCTTTCCTTCCAGTCGCATTTGCCTGGCTTTTCACTTATCTGATACTTAACATTTTTATTGTGCATATGCCAAACCCAGAATGAACAGGAATATTGACCACAAAAATTGGGGGTCCTCCAGGGCCGGAGCTAATTCTGAACGTCATCAATTATTCATCCGTGCGGCGGGGAGACGAGATATAATGGGCAGGTAGTTGTTTTTGGAGGAACACATTAATTACCATCACGGCGGCAAAGTGTGAGATGAAAGGAGCAAACGTAAAGCACAATCCATTACCTGAATCAACAGCCCCCTTCAGAGAGAATAGATTGATGAAGTATCATAAGTGATTTGGTTACGGGAGAGAGGGGGGGAGGTTGTCATGGAATCTAGGGGGGGAAATAACCCTCAAGATCTTCACATAAATCATGTTTGAAAACAAATAAGCAAAGCACAAATACCAGTCCATGAAAGTGACGACAGACCCACAGGCTTTAGGTTTTTATTTTGCTAATTGTAGTTGTATCAATTATCAGCCATAATATTAATTATCAGAGGGAATTCACATTGGTGGAGCAAAGTAAGACTGGAGCAAGAGATTGATCACCTACAGGGGTGCTTCACCTTCAATTCAACTTATTGGAGCAGATTTATCAAAGGTCAAATTTCGAAGTTATTATTATTTTTTATTATTATTTTTTTTTGCTCTTAATAAATTCAAAGGTACAACTCGAATGGGAGGTAATTTAAGAAAAAAAATTGTCTAACATTCAATTGAATACGAAAGACCCGATAATTCGAATTAAGTTTTCCTCGACTCGAACGTCGGGATTCTCGGCGGACACAGCTCAGAATTCCTGTCCTTCTCCTGAGAATATGATCCGTCTCTGGTCCGAGGTTTCTTCAAGCCATCTAAAAACTGGTTAAAAACAGCAACGTGGTTTAATAAAATCAAAGTAAATGCAGTTTGAGTATTTAAATTAGCATTGTACGTCATTGACTTGCAGCATATACAGGTATGGCATCCGTTATCCGGAAACCCTTTATCCAGAATCATGGAAAGGCCGTCTCTCATACACTCTATTATAATCAAATATTCCAAAATGTTTTTAAATGATTTCCTTTTTCGGTGTAATAATAAAACAGTCGCTTGTACTTGATCCCAACTAAGATATAATTAATCCTTATTGGAAGCAAAACCAGCCTATTGGGTTTATTTTATGTTTATATGATTTTCTAGTAGGCTTAAGGCATGAAGATCCAAATTACAGAAAGATTCATTATCCGAAAAACCCCAGGTCCCAAGCATTCTGGATAACAGGTCCCCATACCTATAGCGCAGACCCCAGTGTATAACCAGCTCATACTGATATTCTAAGGTTCCCAGATAATAAAGGGGTACTTCATTTAAATGGAAAGAGTGCTGCTCAGGAACCTGCATTTATTAGAAGTTTCCCTGATTAGAACCTTATAATATTCTATAAAAGCAAAGTGCAGGGGCAAATCATATTATACAGGGATACAGGTTAATAGGAGTGGTTTATCTGCTGCTCGTGGAAGGTCCTTTCTTGGAAAAATATTGATTTATTCATTTATAAGCAGATTGCGGCCATAGACATCTCCCAAGACGTAAAATGACGCACCCTGGAGGTGATACTGCTCTGTGGCCTAGGGACTTTTAGCTCCGATACAGAATTGTGGTAAAACCAAATAAAGAGCATGTTTTGTATAATGTCATAGTGTAATAAGGGAATCAATATGGCACCTCCTTCCCATATGTATAAATACAAATATACAGAGAAGGAATGTTCTGGGCACATAATAAGCTATACCCTCATACTGTACTGTCTAAGGGAATCAATATGTCACCTCCTTCCCATATGTATAAATACAAATATACAGAGAAGGAATGTTCTGGGCACACAATAAGCTATACCCTCATACTGTACTGTCTAAGGGAAACAATATGGCACCTCCTTCCCATATGTATAAATACAAATATACAGAGAAGGAATGTTCTGGGCACACAATAAGCTATACCCTCATATTGAGAGATTGTGGGGAGAGTGCTGCTGCAGTGTGAGGTTTCCCCAAGAGGGGGTCTGGGCATTTGGGTTCAGTGCATCAAGGTAAAACCTGGTGTTTAGGACTCTGAGGAAGCTAAAGCAAGTGGGCCCAGAACTTGCCTGGGTTCAAGGAAGGGTGCAGTGCAGACTGGAGAAGCTTAGAATTGCCACCTCACCCCTTTAAAACTGAACACATATGGAATCCACAGCCTGCATGGCTAATTAAGAATTTATATAGTGCTCTTACACACGGGCGGTTTTTCCTGCACTCCCCTGCGTTGCACTTTCTTCCGTTCAGCCGCAGGGCAGCGCAGGAGTAGAAGCAGTCAATTATTGTGAAAGGGGCTGTACTCACACAGACACATGTAAGCGCCAAACGCAGGTGGGACGCAGTATGTTGCATTTCACCTGCGTTTGGTGCAGGCAGGCGTCTGTGTGAGTACAGCCCCCTTCACAATAATTCAGTGCGTCTACTCCTGTGCTCCCCTGTGGTTGAATGGAAGAAAGCGCAACGCAGGGGAGCGCAGGAAAAACTGCCCATGTGTAAGAGCCCTTAAAAGCATGATGCATGGCTGCACATGAGGGTTGGACTACATGGACGTTTTCGGCGCGATTCGACGCTCTGCGACAAAACGCCGGCAACAAATTGCATGCGACGGAAATAAGGTAAGAGATAGAACTGTCGGATGCAGACGCAGCATGCGATTTGTCGCAGCGTGTCAGATTGCGCCGTAAACATCCCTACGCTTAATCAGTTCAGTCTGCAGCATGCATCTAAATGAACAGCTAATTAGCCATGCAGACTGTGGATTCCGTATATGTTGGATTTTAAAGGGGTGAGGTGGGAAGCCGTGTGCAGCCCCAAGTGCAAAGGTGCCAGACAATTACCTGTTAGCAACAACCTGCTATGGAATCCCCAGGCCCGACTGGAAGTCTCTGCATTTCCCCATTGATGTTCCCCTGCAGCACTGAAGAGGTTAATGTAGGCGCAACAAAAAGAGAGAGAGAAGCGATTGCTGCACCTGAGAGAAGCAGACAGGTATGCTGGGGGGAAGGAGGCAGCAGAGAATGGACTCTCCCTGGGACTTACTGACAGCTCATGTGGGAGAGGAGCAGCAGGAGGAGCGCAGGAGAGCGGCAGGAGGACAGCAAGAGCAGGTATGTCTGTGCAACGGAATTATAAATATATACACATTGTGTTTTACTGACCATCTCTCAGGAGAGGCAAAGATGTCCCCACTATGACTGACACAGTAACTGCTGAAGTGCCGCTGTCCAAGGGCAGAGACTTACCCTGTGTATTGACTGAGGGGCAAAGTAATGTCTCGCTTTCTGGCTCTGCTGCACACGGTGTGATGTTGCTTTATGGCAATGTGTTTCCTTGTACCGCTGATGTTCTGGGTCTTAAAGGCTCTGATTTACTTTCCCATCTGCTGCTGATCATGTCCTGCTAAAGGGGAATGTTTTGCCTTCTGTGACCCACATGGGACAGAGTGAAAGTGGGGGGCTGGGTGAATATGAGGTGTCGGGGGAGATTGAAGGTTCTGTGAGAGGCAGGACAGTGGGGGGCCCAGTATTGAAATTAAGGAATGGGATCAGGTGAGACGGTGGGGGAGGATTTAACCCATTAATGCTCAGGTTCTGTAACTGCCACGTGGAAAGATAATAATCCTGATTTATTTCTCTCTCCTGAAATAGGAATAGAACTGATCTGTTGTGTTACTATAATTCGGGGATATTGGTCGTTTGTGGTGATTGGGATTTATTCAAGGCCCTTGGCTTCAGGCAAAGTTGAGTTTTTTTTGTGATTTTTATTTTTTTACCGATTATCTTACACAAGCAGCAGAGAAATGTCTTGTTTATGGTCATGTTCGTTTTTAAATGGTTGGTTCATCTTTAAGTTAACTTTGGCAAACTCTAAGCAACTTTTCAATTATCTATTTGAATAATTTCACGACCCTTGTCTAAGAAACAAATGCTCTTTGAGGCTACACATTTATAGTTATTGCTACTTTGTATTATTCTTCTTTTCTCCTATTCATATTCCAGTCTCTTCTTTAAATCGGCGCTAGGTTGCTAGGGTTATTTGGACCCTAGTAACCAGATGGCTGAAATTGCAACCTGGAGAGCTGCTGAATAAAAAGCTAAATAACTAATTCCAGTCTCTCATTCAAACTACTGCCTGGTTGCTAGGGTAATTTAGACTCTAGCAACCAGACAGGTGCTGAAATTCGAAACGAAAGAGTTGAACAAGACGCTAAATAACTCAAAACCCCCCAAATAATAAAAAAAAAATGAAAACCAATTGCAAATTATCTCAGAATATGCCTCTCTACATTATACTAACAGTTAATTTAAAGGTGAACAACCATAAGTCATATACGAAGCTCTACAGGCTCCCTTTCTGTTAAGGGTGGGCCACTAAGGCCAGTGCCCTCAAAGTATAATTGTTGCCGAGCTACTTCTCCCAAATACCCAACTCTGAAACTCCAGCAATGAATTTTCTAAAGGAATATAGTGGGAAACAATGATGCAGTTAAGGACTTGGCTGCTGGGAGTTGAGGTTATACATCCATTGCTCTTTTGGCTTTTATTTTTATTAGAGAATAAGAGGGGCAGGAATAAAGTCCACTGTCTCTCACCCTGGCATCTGCCTTGTGAATGGAAATACAAGTACAGGTATGGGATCCGTTATCTGGAAACCCATTATCCAGAAAGCTCTGTATTACAGAATAGCTGTTCATTTTATCCAAATTTTGAAAAACGATTTCCTTTTTGCTCTATATTAATTAAACAGTACATTGTTCTTGATCACAATTAAGCTATAATTAATCCTTATTGGAAGCAAAACCAGCCTATTTGCTTTATTTAATGTTTATATGATTTTCTAGTAGACTTAATTTATGAAGATCCAAATTACAGAAAGATCCCTTATCCGGAAAACCCCAGGTCTTGAGCATTCTGGATAACAGGTCCCATGCCTGTAGCATGATTCTTTATAGAATGGACTGATACCATTACCCTATTCTAATCGTCACACAGGTGATCTCTCCATGGCAAAGACATGGATTTTATACCTAGAAATTAATTCACGCTCAAGGCTGCTAGACATGTAATATATGATTAGTGATGGGCGAATTTATTCGACAAGTGAAAATTTGCGCGACTCACGGCCGTCAAAATTCGCTGGTGAAAATTTGCCGGCGTCAAAAAAAAAAATACAAAAAAAAAAGTCCTGGCATCGGCGTAAAAAAAAAAAGGACTCCGGCGTCAAAAACGAGACGCAAATTCATATATATATATATATATATATATATATATATATATATATATATATATATATATATATATATATATATATATATATATATATATATATATATATATATATATATATATATATATATATATATATATATATATAATCTCTCAGCAAGCGCTCACTGATATTGGCATAGGAATCTCGGCTGTCCATAAATAATGTATCAATAACTCGGTTAGAAAAAGGATTCCCGGTTTTCTATTTAAAGGGGTTGTTCACCTTTGAGATACCTTTTAGTATGATGCAGAGAGGGATATTCTGAGACAATTTGCAACTGGTTTTCATTTTTTTATTATTTGTGGTTTTTGTAGCTTTTTATTCAGCAGCTCATCAATTTGGATCTTAAGCAATCTGGTAACTATTAATACATAAATTCTAAGGGGTCAACATAATACAGGTATAGGATCTGTTATCCAGAAAGCTCTGAATTACGGGAAGCCTCTTGCATAGATTCCATTAAAACCAAATAATTGTAATTTTTTAATTCTCTGTAATAATAATAAAACAGTCGCTTGTACTTGATCCAGCTAAGATGTAATTAATCCTTATTGGAAGCAAAACCAGCCTATTGGGTTTATTTAATGTTTACAGGATTTTCTAGTAGACTTAGGGCAGAGACAGATGCGAAGATTCGGGGAGATTTAGTTGCCTGGCGACTAATCGACTCTTCTTCGGCCAACTAATCTCCCGAAAAGCCTTTCCGATGGCTAGAAAGTACATCGCCGGTGGAATTGCTTCGTTTTCCGTAGTTGCCCGAAGTTTCCTTGTGAGACTTCGGAAAACGAAGCTCTCAGAGTGCCATCCCGCTGGCAATTTAGATTCTAGCCAGCTGGAAGGCTTTTCGGGGAAATTAGTAGCCCGAAGAAGAGGCGATTAGTCGCCAGGCGACTAAATCTCCCCGAATCTTCGCATCTGTCTCTGCCCTTAAGGTTGGAAAATCCAGAAAACGCCAGGTCCCGAGCATTCTTTATAACAAGTCCCATGCCTGTACTTCATAACTCCGGGAGTTGCTGAACCATAACTTTCAACAGCCACATGGCACATCTATTGAACACCCCTGATATAAAGGGCTTATGTATAGAAGGGATATTTTGATTTTGTTGAATTATTAAATGTTTTCATAAGCTTTCTCGTCCTATTGCAGTCTACAGACATATTAAAAGCTCGTTTTAAAGGGGAACTTGTACCTAATGAGAGAAAATGTCATTCTCAGCCACTCTTAAATACACATTTATGACATATTTATACCGTTTTTAATTTACAAGTAGAAGGGGAAAGTGCCCCTTTAATATGGAGAAGTGTGTGTGAGTCAACTAAACCCATTTTTTTTCTCTGAACAAGCCAAGAGCTATTGATTATTCTAATACTGAGCTGTAATGATCAGTCCCAGGAGAGAATCCCAGGAATCTGCCAAACTGCCGCCCACAATGATAATGGCGACTATAAAAAGAAGTCATTGCAGAAATGTTATTATTATGCGGGAATGACCTCATGATCATTTCTTGTATGCGCAGAAATAAAGGATTTCAACATAAAAATACGAGACTTTGTTCACTGAATGTGCAGAATGTTTATTAAAGCTAAGATATAAGGTCTGTATAAATGAAATATTATTCCGGTGAGGAATCCGTGGCCTCAATCGCACGTAATGAGCACCGACCTCAGTGAGTATTAAAGCAAATAAGAAATCCATCCCCTGCCTTCCACTGGTCTTGACATATTCTTATAGGCTAATAGAGGATTCTGGGAAATGCTTTGGCTGATCCTCTTGGTCAATGCAGGTTAAAAGGGACGGAAACGCAAATACGAAGTCTCCCATAGACTCCATTTTATCCAAATAATCCAAATTTTAAAACATGATTTCCTTTTTCTGTGTAATTATAAAAACAGCAGCTTGTACTTGATCCCAACTAAGCTTAAACCAGCCTATTGGATTTATTTAATGTTTACATGATTTTCTAGAAGATTTTAAATTATGAAGATCCAAATTACCAAAAGATCCGTTATCCGGAAAACCCCTGGTCCCGAGCATTTTGGATAACGGGTACCATACCGTCCTGCATTCTGAAATCAAGCAGTTAATTCCAAGCCATGTGCATTATGCACAAATCATATTTGTAATAGTGCACTGCTGGTCCTGACTACATGTACTATTAATACACTAGTCCGCTCTCCAGGTGCCACAATGCCTTACCCAGCCCTCTCCAATTAAGTAGCAATTAGGCAGGAGATGGTTGGTGTTTGTGTATCCTGAAAGAAGAGGTTCCCTGCTGAACTTCTCTTGCCATGAAAGGGGTTGTTCCCCTTTAAATGAACTTTTAATACGACGCAGAGAGGGATATTCTGAGACAATTTGCAATTAGTCTTCATTTTTTATTATTTGTGGTTTTTGACTTCTTTAGCTTTTTATTCAGCCGCTCTCCAGTTTGCAATTTCAGCCATCTGGTCGCTAGGGTCCAAATTCCCCTAGCAACCATGCACTGATTTGAATAAGAGACAGGAATAGGAGAGGCCTGAAAAGAAAGATGAGAAGTAAAAAAACAAAAAAAAAGTAGCAATAACAATACATTTTATAGCTTTACAGGGCTTTTGCTATTTAGATGGGGTCGTGTGTGTGTGTGTAAAAAAAAAAAAAAAAAAAAAAAAAAAAAAAAAAAAGCTCTCGATGGGCTTTTTTTTAATTTTTTTTTTAAACTTTATTCGTATCAAAGTTTTGACCCTCGCTGGGGTCTTTATCAAGATATACAACTATACAAACTACACTTAGCCTAGGAATAAAGGTGGCCATACACAGAGAGATCCTCTCGTTTGGCGATGTCACAAAATGAGCGGATTTCTCCCCGATATGCCCACCTTGGGGTGGGCAATATTGGGCTGATCCGATCATGTGCCCTAGGTCCCAACGATCGGATCCTAACAAATAACGGGCGGTCGGATCGCGGGACCGTGAACAGATGCGGCCGCGATCCGACGGGATTTTTAGTCCCATCCGATTGAAATCGGCCAGATCTCGATCAGGGAAGCCCGTTGGGGGGGCCATACACGAGCCAATAAGCTGCCAACTCGGTCTGTCTCCAGATTTTATCGGCCCGTGTATGGCCACCTTAAGTGTACCTGGTAGACCCGAAACGTCCGCGTCAGGCCTTGGTTCTTAATTATTGAAAATAAAATGTAAGCCTTTTTAACCCTTTTACAATTTGACTCCGGCTATACAATTTCGTGGGTCCAGGCTTTTGAAGTTTCTTTATCAATAAAACGTTATCTTGATAAAGGAGGGTCGATACAAATAGTTTTTTTTTTTTTTTTTTTTTTAAAAAGACCCTAGAGTGCAAATTGTATATACTACTTCTGTTTGCACCAGGGCATTGTACCCTTTAAAAAAAAAAGACCAATTGGAAAGTTGCTTCGAATTGCCCAATCTATAATAAACTAAAAGTTTAACTTAAAGAAGAACCACCCCTTTAAGGTTCTCTCCTTCCATCTTCCAACCCTCTATACAAACCAATTCCTGTTACTAAGATAAGTGGGTCCCTAGCAACCAGGTAACGGTTCATATCCTAAACTGAGAGCTGCAGAACATGAAGTCAAATGGAACAAGAACTATTTCTATCAGGGAACGTTCCCCCCCCGCAGCTTCGGTCCTTCTTCGCTGCCCAGGGACCCCCATTGATCTCATTACACAATGAATAAAATGCTGCTGTGATTTGTGCATTAAATAAGGCTCTTGCGCTGCTTCACTCGAGGAGCCGTATGAAGTTTGGGGGGGGGGGAGAGGTAGGAAATGTAAATTCTGTTTAATTACATAATGGGAGATGTAATTTTAGCCCCAGTAAGTACAGAACATAAATCTAGCGCTGAATTCATTAGCAAACAATTTGTTAATAGACTCCTAAGTAATGTTCTATAAATGTTTTACTCCACTGCACCTGCTGCTTCTGCGCTGCCGACATTCTCCTCCTGATTATTATTATTATCATTCCCACAATATCCTGCAGGGATTCTGAGGAAACCTGCTGTGTATTCCACCCACAGTCCTCCGCTTGGGGAGATAATAATATGTTGATTAAAAGAAAAACTTCTATGAGAATCTCAGGGGCAGCACCATGACTCAGACTCAAGGGGAACACTCAGAGTTTACTGATTTGTATAAAAGCACTCAGCCTGCAGCCTCCTGTCTTTATATGGTCACAGGACCCCTCAGTGACTTCTAATATCCTTATTTACAGTAGGGGGTACATTATCCCTTATAATACATGAGTGATACTCAGAGTTCCCTGTATAACTCAGCCTGCAGCCTCCTGTCTTTATATGGTCACAGGACCCCTCAGTGACTTCTAATATCCTTATTTACAGTAGGGGGTACATTATCCCTTATAATACATGAGTGATACTCAGAGTTCCCTGTATAACTCAGCCTGCAGCCTCCTGTCTTTATATGGTCACAGGACCCCTCAGTGACTTCTAATATCCTTATCATTTACAGTAGGGGGTACATTATCCCTTATAATACATGAGTGATACTCAGAGTTCCCTGTATAACTCAGCCTGCAGCCTTGTGCCTTTATATGGTCACAGAACAACCCCTCAGTGACTTCTAATATCCTTATCATTTACAGTAGGGAGTACATTATCCCTTATAATACATGAGTGATACTCAGAGTTCCCTGTATAACTCAGCCTGCAGCTTTGTGCCTTTATATGGTCACAGAACAACCCCTCAGTGACTTCTAATATCCTTATCATTTACAGTAGGGGGTACATTATCCCTTATAATACATGAGTGATACTCAGAGTTCCCTGTATAACTCAGCCTGCAGCCTGTGTCTTTATATGGTCACAGAACAACCCCTCAGTGACGTCTAATATCCTTATTTAGTAGGGGTACATTATCCCTTATAATACATGAGTCAGTGATTATAATATCCTTATATAATTTAAACAGGTTGATTACCCTTTATAATATGAACTGTGAGATTCGGTACATTATCCCTTATAATACATGAGTGATACTTGGAGTTCCCTGTATAACTCAGCCTGCAGCCTTGTGCCTTTATATGGTCACAGAACAACCCCTCAGTGACTTCTAATATCCTTATCATTTACAATAGGGGGTACATTATCCCTTATAATACATGAGTGATACTCAGAGTTCCCTGTATAACTCAGCCTGCAGCCTTGTGCCTTTATATGGTCACAGAACAACCCCTCAGTGACTTCTAATATCCTTATCATTTACAGTAGGGGGTACATTATCCCTTATAATACATGAGTGATACTCAGAGTTCCCTGTATAACTCAGCCTGCAGCCTTGTGCCTTTATATGGTCACAGAACAACCCCTCAGTGACTTCTAATATCCTTATCATTTACAGTAGGGGGTACATTATCCCTTATAATACATGAGTGATACTCAGAGTTCCCTGTATAACTCAGCCTGCAGCCTTGTGCCTTTATATGGTCACAGAACAACCCCTCAGTGACTTCTAATATCCTTATCATTTACAGTAGGGGGTACATTATCCCTTATAATACACGAGTGATACTCAGAGTTCCCTGTATAACTCAGCCTGCAGCCTTGTGTCTTTATATGGTCACAGAACAACCCCTCAGTGACTTCTAATATCCTTATCATTTACAGTAGGGGGTACATTATCCCTTATAATACATGAGTGATACTCAGAGTTCCCTGTATAACTCAGCCTGCAGCCTTGTGCCTTTTAATGGTCACAGAACAACCTCTCAAGATCCTTATTGTTTACAGTAGGGGGTACATTATCCCTTACAATACATGTTTGCAGAAATACAGTACTAAAATGACTGAGAAAAATGACTGAGAAATGTTATGGATAAAAGATTTCTATCACTTTTGTGAAAGGCGATTCCTGTTGGCTGAGTATTGTCCAGTGCAGCAAGGGTGCAAGTTCTTGTTGCCTAGCAACAAATGGGAATTTACAATACTGTGAACTTTTTGTTGCCATAAGGAAAATTCATTGGTGCGTGACTGTTTAACAAAACTTACATTTTTTTTTATTTTTTTTTTTTGTGACCATGACCCAATTTATTTTTAAAGTATTTATATAGTTTGCTTGTAAAATGCACTTGTCGCAGCCTTTGTACACAGCAGTGCAGTAAATGTGTACGACAATTCAGATATAGTGTGTTTTATATATGTGTATTGTATTTTTACTTTATATTATTACACAGAAAAGGAAATCCGTTTTAAACATTTGGATTATTTGGATAAAATAGAGCCAGCCTTTCCATAAGTCAGAGCTTTCTGGATAACGGGTTTCCAGATAATGGATCCCATACCTGTAATACAATAAGTATACAGCATTTATTTCTTTGCAATGCGTTGCACTCTTCATGTTTACCAGTAACCTCTACTGTACAATGAAAACAAACCGCATTGAAACTGACTGAGTTCGTTGGGTTACATTTATACAAGTTTAACCCCATTTATACACATAAGCTGCATTACTGTGCCGACAAGTGAAATGCGTGGGTCCTGCAGTTTCACTGCATTTATGTACATCTGACCCCCATTAGAGAAATATAATTCACGGTGTACCGAGAAGGTGTGCTTGTCCCTAAACCTCTAGACTTAACCCCTGTAACACATGTAATGGGCCGTGTTCACTTGCGAAATGCGTGGGTGTAACACTGCCTGTACGTTTGTATATGTTTAACATCTGGAATACATGTTCAGAAGTGAAATGCGTGGGTTTAACACTGTCTGTATGTTTATACATGTTTAATGTCCGTAATTAGTGATGGGTGAATTGCTCCCGTTTTCCTGCGAAATTCACTAACTGCGAACGCAAATTTTCACGCCTGCGTCAAATATTTGACGCCAGCGACAATTCTGACGCCCATTAAAGTCAATGGGAGCCTAGAATTGGAGCCGGCGTCAGAATTGTCTTCGGCGTCAAAAATAAAAAATATTTTGACGCCAGCGAAATTTCGGCAGGCATTTAGGAATTTATTCGCTGACGGCGAAACGTGGAAATTTGCGGCCGATTTGCGCCTGGCGAGTAAATTCGCCCATCGCTATCCGTAATGCATGAACATGTTCAGAAGTGAAAAGCGTGGGTGTCACGGTGCCTCTTTATTTAGCCGTAACCCCTTTCATTTAACTGTGTGCCAAGAAGTAAGAAGGTGCTGGTGTGGCTGCTCCTCTCTGCTGAAATATCCTAAACTTTCAGCCTACTTTGTGCTGAGAAGCGAAATGCGTGAGTGTCACTCTTATTCATATATAGTTACAATCGCTTTGGATGAGCATTTCAACCCACTGTTTTCATTATCCTATGCTTTCGTTTTTTCAGTTCAGCTGACTGAGCTGCTCATTTTATTAGTCACTATTGGTGTAAGGCAGCTCATGAAAACAGACAGACATAGTACAGCAATGGGATCTGTTATCCAGAAACCAGTTATCAGATAGCTCTGAATTACGGAAAGCCGATTCCATTTTATCCAAATAATCCAAATCTTTAAAAATAATTTCCTTTTTCTGTGTAATAATAAAACAGTAGCTTGTACTTGATCCCAACTAAGATATAATTAATCCTTATTGGAGGCAAAACAAAACCAGTTTATTGGGTTTATTTCATGTTTACATTATTTTCTAGTAGACTTGGGGGTTAATTATCAAGGTCTGAATTTATATCGGCTGCTACAAACGCCGATCTGGTTTTTAACGCTTATTTATTATTACATTTTCCTGAAAATCACCTTTGTCGGGAAAAGCTCCGATTTTTACGATTTTTTTTCATGAATTTTCCCTGAAAACTCCAATTTTTTCGGAGTTTTCACCCAAAACCTCAGTGAAACCCCCGACACAACCAAAAATCACTGGGATTGTTCCCATTGACTTTTATGTAACCTCGACAGGTTTGAGATGCCGTGTTTTTATATTCGGGGTTTAATCAACTCCGAAAAATTTGTGATTTTTTTTTAAAAGCCTATTATAACACAAAAAATCACATTTTTCGAATTTCGAGGATTTTTGGGTATTCGGAGTTTAGTAAATAACCCCCTTTAAAATATGGAGATCCAAATGATGGAAAAATCTGTTATCTGGAAAACACCAGGTCCCGAGCATTCTTGTCTCGGCAGGTCCTGTACCTGAACTAGGAATACTGTATGTAGGGCAGCAAATAAATATTCTCCCCAAATATCATCCTAACTGACCTTCAAGCTGGGCATTCAGGTGTATCTAGGAGTGCAAATGGCCATTCTGGCCAATTCTAATCATAATTGGCGCCTGCCTGCTGTCAACATTAGTGATGGGCGAATAAATTTGCCAGGAGCGAATTTCCGCATTTCGCCGCTGGCTAATTCAGAAAACTACCATGAAAATTCGCTGGTGTCAAAAAAATTTTTTGGATGTGCGTCTGAAAAGTCACTCACGTCAAAACTGTTGTGACTCAACATTATTCAGATGCCCATTGACTTAAAACGCCTGTGTCAAAATATGTGTTTCGCAAATTTTTCGTTGTTTGACAGATTTTTCGGTGAAACCGGACAAATTCGCCCATCACTAGTCAACACGGATTCTGAAATACTGGAGGAAACCATGTTTGATTCATTTGTTTAGCATAAGTGAAGTTTAATTTGATTAATGAGACCAAAGAAGACTTGGAATTATTTCATTGGGGAACAGGGTGATACATTAGGAGGGGTCAAGCAAAGAGAAGTGAATAAGGTTAGAAGAAATTCAGAAAAGGGTTGTAATTGTCCAGTCAAGAGATGGAAGGGAAGTGAGTAAAGTAAATGAAGAAAACAGAAGCCTGTGGAGCAAAGAGAATGGGGAGTTGGGAGTAAAAGGTTTGGGACATGAGGTGAACATCTAGAGGAGAAGGAATCATTCCCAACAAAGGATTTATTGGGTGGGGAACCTAATAAAGGGACGAGAGGAGCACCAGGAAGGAATAGAGAAGCTTGTGGAATTGAACAATATGTGGAGGTGGAAATTGAAGGGAAACAAGAAGACTGGAAACCAAGTAGTTCTTCTCCAGTACTTCTCATACTTCTAGTTTGTGTTATGGCTGCTGACTTAACCAGACAAACCTTTTACACACTTCACATTCAAGAAGGTTTCCTAATGCATAAAGTGATTTTAATTGGAAGCAAAACGTTCTATAAGCCAGAAAGTCATCCTGCTTTACAGGGATTTGCTTTCACCAAAATGTCCAAAATACAACAAAGTGAAAAGGACACCTACCATAGTTCAAGGGGTTTTGTCCCCCCAAGTCTAAAGTTCCCGGAGCAGTTAAACGTTGAATCGAAGCTTTGAATTCAAATGACCCAAGAAACGGCACAATCCGGGATGATATAAAAGGGGCCTTGAAAAAAGGATCGAACGTTTTCCTCCAAAGGGAACATCTTCCTCCATTGTCTTGTTTGGTTTGGAACGGTTTTGGCTGCAGCGAGGAAAGCAATTCTCCGTGAATGGATTTATGATAAACTGCCTTCACAATAGACACAGCGGTTAACGACATGAAGGACCTGTTTCAAACAGAAACCTTTTTATTTAATACCAGTCATTTTTAAAAAAAAATCGATCCATTTTTATGAAAAAGTGCTCCATTATCCTTGACCTTCAAATAACATACATGAAAAGAAAAAGAGTTCTTTTAATAATTTATGATGTTTTTATATATATATATATATATATATATATATATATATATATATATATATATATATATATATATATATATATATATATATATATATATATATATATATATATATATATATATATATATATATATATATATAAAACCTTATTGGTTGTATGAGGGGAATATAGAAGCGGGACTAAATGTGGTCTGTATATGTGTAATACACCTTTAAGAAACTTATTATGTAAATTGTTTGGCCATTAGACTTGCTATAAAGTTGTGTCTTTTTGAAAATCTGTAACACTCTGAGGAAGTGCCATAGGGCATGAAACGCGTCAGTGGTGATCATCATGCACTGTACCTTCGCATACAAATTTTAAAGGTATGAATAAAGCAACGTAATTTTAAATTTGAAAACGTGTTCGAGTGAATCCGTTTAGTGTTGTGTTATAGAAGAAGAGTTCTCAGGCCAGGAACCCGGATTCAGAGACACGTGATGTCTGGAACCAATCAGAGATCCCACACACTGAAGTAAAAGTTTGTCTCTTATGGGCTGCCCGCAATTTACTTTATTATTGTTCTGTACTTTATTATTATTTATGGGAATTTTCAGATTGCCATTGTAACCCCCCCCAAACTTGTACAAATGTAACACAAGATCAGATTCTTATGTTACTTGGCTTCAGGGTCGGACTGGCCTCCCCCCCTGGCTTTGAAGGAAATAAAAAGAAATACAGGTATGGGATCTGTTATCTGGAAACTGTTATCCATAAAGCTCCAAATTACAGAAAAGCTATTGCCCATAGATTCCATTTTATCCAAATAATCCAAATTTTTAAAACTGATTTCCTTTTTCTGTGTAATAATAAAAGTCGCTTGTTCTTGATCCCAACTAAGATATAATTAATCCTTATTGGAAGCAAAACCAGCCTATTGGGTTTATTTCATGTTTACATGATTTTCTAGTAGACTTTAGGTAGGAAGATCCAAATTACAGAAAGATCCATTATCCGGAAATCCCCAGATCCAGAGTATTCTGGATAACCAGTCCCATACCTGTGCTTGATCCCAACAAAGATATAATTAATCCTTATTGGAAGCAAAACCAGCCTATTGGGTTTATTTCATGTTTACATGACTTTCTAGTAGAGATCCAAATTATGGAAAGATCCATTATCCAGTCCCGAGCATTCTGGAGAACAGGTCCCATACCGGTTATCCAGAATCCCATAACGCTGTGAATGGTGTCAGTGCTGAATGTGAATGTTCTCCCATCATTTTCTGTAGGTTGAGGCTCTTATTGCCTCAGTTGTTGCTAAGACCTTCATAGCTAGGTGTGATAGTTGACTTTTCTTTATAGGTGTGGGATCTGTTATCCAGAAGGCTCCACATCATGGGCAAACTCCATTGTAGTGAAATAATCCATATTTTTTAAAAATGATTTCCTTTTTCTGTGTAATAATAAAACAGTAGCTTGTACTTGATCCTAACTAAAGGTGGCCATACACGGGCCGATAAAAGCTGCCGACAGACCGTGTCGGCAGCTTATTGGCCCGTGTATGGGGGCCCCCGACGGGCTTCCCCGATCGAGATCTGGCCGAAAGTCGGCCAGATCTCGATCGGATGGGATTAAAAATCCCTAGGGCCCACGATCGGATCAGCCCGATATTGCCCACCTCAAGGTGGGCATATCGGAGGGAGATCCGCTCGTTTGGCGACATCGCCAAACGAGCGGATCTATCCGTGTATGGCCACCTTAAGATATAATTAATCCTTATTGAAGTTATTATATTGGGTATAACTAATTATTATTTTTTTAGTTGGCTCAAAGGAGAAGGAAAGTCGTTTAGCACTTGGGGTTGCCAAATGTTAGGCACCCCAATGATTGTATTTACTTATCTGAAACCCCGGGCCGATGCTCCTATCAGCAGAAAACTGCACCGACCCGGGGTTATACCAGTGAGCACCATAGAACGATCCTCTTCCGTCTTCTTCTTTCGTCAAATTTCCGGGGCAGACACATGCGCAATTGAATGAAATAGCCGACTGTTTAGTTAAAGTTCAAATTTTAGTTCTAATGCGCATTTGCAACCGTGAGAAGACAGAAGAAGACTGAACAGGATCACTCCTTGGTGCTCACTGGTATAACCCCAGGCTGGTGCAGTTTTCTGCTGATAGGAGCACCGGCCCGGGTTTTCAGGTAAGTCAATACAATCATTGGGGGTACCTAACATTTGGCACCTCCAAATGCTAAATGACTTTCCTTCTCCTTTAAGGAGTAAAGATCCAAAATCCCTTATCCAGAAAACCCAGGTCCATCTCCCATAGACTTCATTTTAATCAAATATTTCCAATTTTTTAAAACCTCCATTGCCTTTTTCTGTGTAATAATAAAACAGTCGCTTGTACTTATCACCTTATCCGGAAAACCCCAGGTCCTGAGCATTCTGGATAACGGGTCCCATACTTGTAGCAAAGATGTATGTGCCCAGCCCAAGGGACTCGGAGGATCAGAGGAAAATGGCCTGGACTGGATCCTTCTCTAAAGAAGTTGGTCCCCTACCCCAGTATATTTATTTAAATGCCTTGTGTAATAATCTGTAATTCTGAAGTTTTAATTCCCTTCTCGAAAAACAAATTATTTTTTTTTTGTTTTAAAATGTGAAGTATTTCTAGAACATGACATTAATTTTTAATGCGATTAGTGCTGCTATAATATCTCTCTGTACAAACATGTCAGTGTTATTATACAGTCTAATTGCTGGATAAACCAATCTGAACGCACGGCTGAACACCATCGAATAGTTACAGCTCCTGGAACTGAACTCGCATCTGCATGAAAAGAAGATGCATGGGAGTTTCTTTAGTCTTTTGCTTGACTTAGGGGTATTATATATGGGTGCCTCTATACGGGGGACTGAGGGGTAATACATATGGGTGTGTCTCTATACGGGGGACTGAGGGGTAATACATATGGGTGTGTCTCTATACGGGGGACTGAGGGGTATTACATATGGGTGTCTCTATACGGGGGACTGAGGGGTATTACATATGGGTGCCTCTATACGGGGGACTGAGGGGTATTACATATGGGTGCCTCTATACGGGGGACTGAGGGGTATTACATATGGGTGCCTCTATACGGGGGACTGAGGGGTATTACATATGGGTGTCTCTATACGGGGGACTGAGGGGTATTACATATGGGTGCCTCTATACGGGGGGTATTACATATGGGTGCCTCCATGACGGCTGTTTTATAATATGGACGTGCTTCTTGCACAGTGACCCACAGATTCCTGAAACTAAGGATGCACCAAATCCAGAATTTGGTTTGGGATTTGCCCTTTTTCTGCGTGATTTGGATTCGGCTGAATCCTTCTGGCTAATCCGTATCCTAATTTGCATATGCAAATTGGGGGTGGGCAGGGTGAATCCAAAATAGTGGATTCGGTGCATCCCTACCTGAATACGTCAACCAAACTGCCTTCTGCAGAACAAGTGCCAGTATAGCTGCGGAAGAGACGAATAAGGGGACTGCGGCTGACACTTAAGTGCCAGCACTAATCCGTTGATTTGCTTTAGGGAGGTCATATCAGTCAGAGCTGACTTGGCCTGGCCCCTGTTGTCATGGAGGCACCCGCATCTAGTAAAAATGCATTAAAAAAAAAATAACAAGCCCTTATAAGAGGATTTATTTTTAAACATTTAGATATAAACATTGATGGGGCAGAAATGTATTTACACCCATTAAGCTGACCTTTTAGTACAATCAATTCTGTATATTTTAATGGATTATTTTTTATTCTGCGGGGGGGGAAAAAAGGTTCTACTTTGGAGGATTTATGTATTTTATTAAGTTATTTTGGTTTAAAAATAAAAAAAAAAAAAAAACAGAAAAATCCATTTCATCAAAGCTGGCCGTAAAAGCTCTAATCCCCAGGATTTTGATGACAGAAGCCAGACGCGTATTGTCGTTATTGACCGATCTATGAAAGGGCCCCGATAAAATCGCATTAAACCTGTTGGCGTGTGGATTGCAGCAGTCGTTGAATTATGGGGACGTCGATACAGAAGTCTGGGTCCCACCTTTACCCGTTGCATTAGAACAGTAACCCAAACCCAACTGTATTGTTTTATGAGGACGATTTTGCTGGCACTTAATTATAAGTGAATTAAGATGTAGGCTTCCCTTATGCAGGTCCAGTCTACAGAAAGATCTTAAAACTACTACCCAAAACTCTGAAGGAGACGACAATAATAATAGGGCATTAATAAGGCTTAAAGTGGTGGTTCGCATTTGAGGCAACTATTAGGAATTGGACATTCTACAACATACTAATATCTTTGCAGTTGGTCTTCATTATTTTATAGTTTTCGGTTATTTCCCTTTTATTTATTTTTTTCTGACTCATTCCAGCTTTTATATGGGGGTCACTGACTCCATCTTAAAAAAAAAAAAATAAATAAATTAAATTAAATTAAAAATTCTATAAGGCTACACATGTATTATTCTTTTTATCACTCCTCTTTCTATTCAGGCCTCTCCTATTCATATTCCAGTCTCTTATTCAAATCAATTCATGGTTGCTAGGGGACTGTGTCAAGGGCCACAGTGGCCTGATTTAGGCAGTGCAACCTATCAACCATCCCAGCTGGCCCATACAGGTATGGGACCCGTTATCCAGTCTGCTCAGGACCCAAGGTTTTCCAGATAAGGGGTCCGTCCATAATTTGGATCTCGATGCCTACTTTTTTGTACATTCCGCCAAATTCAGAATCGACAGCGCTTGATTTACACTCTGCTCTCTTCTACGTTTCACGTGATCATCTCTTAAAGAATTAAGACTTCCGTCTTCTTCTTTCTTCAAATTTCCCGCGGCAGACGCATGTGCAGTAGAACGAAATTTCTAGTTAACGTTTGGCTTTTCATTCTACTGCGCAGCCACGCGAAGGAAAGCGTAAGCCCGAAGAAGATTGCTCACTGGTATAACCCCGGGCCGGTTCAATTTTCTGCTGATAGGAGCACCAGCCCAGGGTTTCAGGTAAGTAAATACAATCACTTGGGGGTGCCTAACATTTGGCATCCCCAAATGCAAGAAGACTTTCCTTCTCCTTTAACAGTACTTGGCTGGGGCAACCCCATTATGGAAGGCTTTAATGGGAAAGTCTAAATTCCAGACTTCCTTGTAATTCATAATAAAAACCTGTACAACCCATATATCTTTATCAATAAACTCCCATGAATAATAGCGTTTATTTCCCAGCGCGGTACCAATATTCTTCCCGCATTGGAGATTAACGCGGCAAATTAAGCCATGACAGGCGGAACCTCTGACGAGCACTGGAGACCAATACCTGGAAACATTCATTGTCTTAGGCTTTTCTTTTAATAAATGGTTTCACTTACCTGCTTATTCTCTTATAAATGGGTTGTTTTCTGCCGAGTGAATGCTAAAGAGCCTCTTTTCGTGTAAAGCCATAATGGATTAGCATATAGATTGCATTTACATTCTCCTATTACTTTGTTTTGCCTATTGGAACATGTTAAGACTTGGCAATATGTTTTCGTTTCGCGTTTCCCCACTGCCGATAAAGGGTTTGTATAGTTTGCGGAAGTCTTTTTTTTTTTCCTCTGCTTGTTTATGCCGGCGTTTCACATGAAAGACCCTGTAACGTTTATCTGTAATGTTTGTAAATAAAGGTGCCGGAAATTCTCTAATTACACTTAAGAAGGATTGTGTGTTGTACAAGGTTGGCCGTTAGTAGAAAGAAAATTGGTAATTGAACAATGAGGAGGATGGAGGCCCATCACTAACACCACAGTCCAGACCACTCTCCTTACATTTTATCTTTTAAAAACTACTGCCTTCAGCTTCAGGCCTGTTAGGTGGGGCCAAAAAGATGTTCTTGGGACCCATTACTTATGCTGCAACCGTTGTTCTTCAACAACAAGTAAGACTGGTTGTTGGGCAACACTGATAAATAGTTGCTGTTGTCCTCCTTGTCCTACTGTCTTCATCTGGCCCTCCTATGGTTTACCTTGTCCTACTGTTACATAGTTAAGTTGGGTTGGATAAAGACCAAAGTCCAACAAGTTAAACTCCTCCATGTGAAACTCACTTTCCACACACACTCGCACTGACCCCTCCGCACACACTCGCATAACTATATATACCAATATCTGTACCAGGGATCCCCAAACTTTTGAACCCGTGAGCAACATTCAGAAGTAAAAGGAGTTGGGGAGCAACACAAGCATGAAAAATGTTCTTGGGGTGCCAAATAAGTGCTGTGATTGGCCATTTAGTAGCCCCTACGTGGATTGTCAGCCAAAACTTGCCTCCAAGCCAGGAATTCAAAAATAAGCAGCTATTTTTAGGCCACTGGGAGCAACATCCAAGGGGTTGGAGAGCAACATGTTGCTTGGGAGCTACTGGTTGGGGATCGCTGATCTATACTAATTGTATTTTCATATCCAAATAGCCTTTGATATTATGTCTGTCCAAGAAATCATCCAAGTCCCTCTTATAGTCATTAACTGAATCAGCATCACAACATCACCCGGCAGTGCATTCCACAACCTCACTGTCCTGACTGTGAAGAACCCCCTACGTTGCTTCAAATGAAAGTTATTTTCTTCTAGTCTAAAGGGGAGGCCTCTGGTACGGTGATCCACTTTATGGGTAAAAAGGTCCCCTGCTATTTGTCTATAATGTCCTCTAATGTACTTGTAAAGTGTAATCATGTCCCCTCGGCCCTCGCAAGTGTCTCACCAGGGACTTATAAAGAGGTAAAATTATGCTTCATCCCTTGAGTTAATGCCCTTTTTTAAACAAGACTAGTGATGGGCGAATTTATTCGCCAAGCGCGAATTCACGGAAAATTTGGGTGATTCGAGAAACGGACGCGAAAATTTGCTGGTAACAATTTACTGGTGAAAATTTTTTGACGCCGGCATCAAAAACAAGACGCCGGTGCAGTTTTGCGAATTCTTCGCAAAACGGCACAAATTCGCCTATAGTACAAGACAGAACTGTATTTGCTTTAGTAGCCACAGAATGACACTGCCTGGAATTAGAAAACTTATCTCCAATAATGGATATTGGATCTTCATACATTGTCTACTAGAAAATCAAGTAAACATTAAATAAACCCAATAGGCTGGTTTTGCTTCCAATAAGGATTAATTATATCTTAGTTGGGATCAAGTACAAGCGACTGTTTTATTATTACGGAGAAAAATTAAATCACTTTTAAAAATGGGGATTATTTGGATAAAACGGACTCTATAGAAGACGGATAATGGTTTTCCAGATCATGGATCCCATACCTGTATTGACTAAGGCAATCCATCACTCAGCAGAGGGATAAACATTATATACAGTGGAGCAGAGCTTCTTGTAGCCATGTTATAAACTCAGATCAAAGCTAATGTTTAAGGGTATAATAACCTCTCATTGCAAAGAAACCATTTTGAGCCATTTGAGCTTGAAACGATCCTTCTTTTGTTCTAAGACGCAACGTTTTTCTAGAACATGGAATTCATCTTTAATGCAATTAGTGCTGCTATACCAACTCTCTGTATAAACATGCCGGCGTTAATGTACAGTCTAATTGCTGGAATAAAACCTAAAAAATCTGAATGCATGGCTTCACACCATAGGATTTATTTTAATGTAGAGTATGAGATACATCTAACTTTCTTTTAGTCTGTTGCTTGACTCCAACGATGGGCTACATTGATGGCATGAGGCATCTGCTGTTAATATGTAGCCGTATAAATGAATTATCACGGTTGCGTTCATGTTTGTGCAGTCGGCTGAAAAAAAAAAAATCCACACTATATTTTTAATGGGTTTATGTAATAAAAAAATACTCAAGGGGGGCTAGAAAGCGTCTACTGGTTACCCATTGTTGCTATTGGTTACTAGACCCGTTACTCCATGTCATGTATGAGGGGTGAATGCAGTAAAATTGTTGCCAGATCACTGTAGCTGGTCACATCTAAGTGGTTGCTATGGGTTTGTAGACCTGATGAAAAGTTTGTGGTCGGAGTGCAGTAACCTTTTGTCCCAGTTACTACTTCTTCTCAATGACTTCCATCCAGCTGTTGTTGGAAGGGCTGTCCGGTTTTCCAAATTCGGTTCAGGATCACATTGACATTGTCCATCATAACTCTGCCCCTCACTGATCCCAAACCTCCTTAGAGTTGCCACCTTTTCAATCTGGCGCTACTGGCCGGTGACACAAGGCTGGGGACGGCCCAGAGAGGGACGGGGTTGTGCCAGTCCGGGAGAATGGTTGGGCCAGTCCAGGGACGGGGTTCTGACGTTCGGGGTGGGATTATGACGTTTTGTCAGGTAGGACTGCGCCCTTGGATTAGGGGAGAGGGCAGATCTGAGGCAGGCCAGGGGCGGAACAATAGGGATTACAAATTCACCGGCAAATACATTGATTTGGCTGGTATTTTACCAGCTAGGCTGGTGAAATACTGGCTTGGTTGCAACCCACCCCTCGCTGGTCCCTCCCCTGATATAACCAACTCTGCCCACCCCCTGCCTGGTCTCACTAAAGCCCAAAGGTGGCAACCCTATCCCCTGGTGTCTCCTCATTCTTAAACACTACCCCAGTTTCCAATTTTTTTCCTTGGTTTTACGCAAATTGTGGGTAAAGATCCAATCCCTGCCAGCTTTGCTCCCTAGGCACGTGCCCACTCTGCCCATCCCTAGTTCCAGTCCTGCTTGTGACGTCACTTTTGGGCCGGAAAACGGGGATTACCCTGACCCTTGGTGGAGGCCTGCCTAATTATAGTGTACTTGATCTCCTCTATAGCGGAGACACAGGACTCCAGTAGCACCAAAAAGAAAGAAATCCGTAGCAGAATAGGACTAGGGTTTGTGTGCCCACCTCCTTCATTTGTATTTGAGCAGAGTAATACTGTGTTTGTGACTGTAAAGGAGCCCCTTGCTGGGTTTAATTATCCATGTTTTGTGTAACATTCACACAAAGAGACTCTTTATTTCCCACTCTGCTGGTAGGAGTTCTCTGTATAATAATAACCTTGTCCGTGTGTTACTCTATTACCCAGGTGATTTTGCCTATGTGTATATATATATACTGTACATCTCCACAAGGAATATATATATATATATATATATATATATATATATATATATATATATATATATATATATATATATATATACACATTTTACATTTATTAACAGTAACATTTTTTAAAGACTCTCTCTGAGTGCAGTACAGGTATGGGACCTGTTATCCAGAATGCTCAGGTCCTCCGGATAAGGGGTCTTACTATAATTTGGATCTCCATACCTTAACCCTACTAAAAATGTATCTAAATATTAATTAAACCAAATAAAAATTTGTTTTGTCTCCAATAAGGATTAATTATATCTCCGTTGGGATCAAGTACAAGCGACGGTTTTATTATTACACAGAAAAAGAAAAATCATTAATTATTTCATCAATAAAGAGTATGGGAGTTTTCTGTAAACCAGGTTTCCTGATAAAGGATCCCGTGTTTGTAGCAACTGCACTGCTTATAGCTTTATTATTTATGAAACTTGCACTAGATTTATGCCGTGATTTTATACATGAAACTAGCCTTGGGATACAAAATGTCACCTTTTAAGATGACTTTTAGAATATTATAAAATGGCTAATTCTAAGCAACTCGGCCTTCATTTTTTTTTTTTTTAATTATTTGCCTTCTTTTTCTGATTCTTTCCAGCTTTCAAATGGGGGTCACTGACCCTATCTATAAAGCAAAAGATCTGTAAGGCTACAAATGTATTGTTATTGCTGCTTTTTATTACTCCTCTTTCTATTCAGACCTCTCCTATTCATATTCCAGTCTCTTATTCAAGTTTCTGCATGGTTGCTAGGGTAAGTAGGACCCTAGCAACCAGATGGCTGAAATTACAAACGGGAGAGCTGCTGAATAAAAAGCTTAATAGCTCAAAAACCACAAATAATAAAAAAAATGAAAACCAATTGCAAATTGTCTCAGAATATCCCTCTCCACGTCATACTCACAGTTAATTTAAAGGTGAACAGCCCCTTAAATAACGCCCCTAAACCCCAAAAACTGTCTGCCTATAGGTTAGTGGCAACTTCTTGATTCAACAAGCCGGAATACTATCCACAGACTGGGAAGTAGAAGGTTGGGAATTGTAAGATAAGAAACCACTGGACACAAGGATAATGCAAGGCTAATGCAAATAATATATATATTCTAGAAGCAATAAGCGGAGTACATTATACTAAAGTAATTCCATTTGATAGAATAATTCTCTCGTTTGCACTATACGGACACTGCAGATCCCCGGCGGCCAAACACCGACACTATAACTCCTACAATAATCCTAATATCATCTATACCCGGTGGCTTTGTCATGTTAATCTGTCCATGGCTTTTAATAAAAACCCACACAGATGACACTTTGCCTTTAAAAGCACAAGACATTATAGAGCAATGGAAAATACCCAGAAACCCCTCCAACAATTTCTCATTATACATTCAACATACGGTAAGTTTAATTTTCACATTTGCATACTCGCTAGTGGTTCTCTTTTAACCCTTGTTGTCCTGAATTCAGTGATGCATTGTCATTAAAGGAGTTGCGATATTCTGAGACCGTTTGCAATTGGATTTAATTTTTTTTTTTTATTACTTGTGGTTTTTTTGAGTTATTTTGCTTTTTATTAAGTGGTTATCCAGTTTAAAATGTCTGCCACGTGGTTGCTATGGTTCAAATTACCCTAGCAACCAGACCTTGATTTGAACGAGACTACAATATGAATAAACGACCTTAAAAGAAAGACGAGTAATGAAAAGTAGCAGTAACTATACTGTTTGTAGCTTTAAAGGGCATGTAAAGGCAAAAAGCAAAATCCCATGTTTACTTTCTTTAATGAAAAAGAAACCTATCTCCAATATACTTTAATTTAAAAAATGTGTACTGTTTTTTTATAAGAAACCTGACTGTATGCAGTGAAATTCCCCCTTCATTTACTGCTGTGGATAGGAATTGTCAGACGGTCCCTAACTGCTCTGCAGGGAAACAATCATACTTATGTACAGCAGGGTTAGCCCCACCTTACTTCCCAGCCATGCAGAACTCAAGCAGCTTTGTTTGTTTCCCTGTAGAGCAGTCGGCGACTGTGTAGAGATTTGTATTGGATTTTATTTTTGCCTTTACATCCCCTTTACTGTTTCCAACTCCAGCTGCAGGGACAAAGATCATGGAGCCAGATTTAAACAGATAAACTGGGATTCTATTTGGAGGATTATTTTGCTGCAGCCACTGGTTCTGCAGAGTTGGAGAAAGTTTGTATTAAACAATACAAAAACTATAAAATCCACATTAGATTACATGACAACACAGGACCCAGTGCAGTCTGTATATTCTGATTATTAATCAGTCTTGCTGTATTGGCTTCTGGCAGATATTATTTGACTTGTGCTGTTTTGATCATTTATGACAATCCCTAAGCAGCCCAGACCACACTGAGCATGTGCAGAGTCTTGGTCTTGCAAAGATGTATAACAAAGTTACAAGATGGTGACCCCCTGTGGCCAACTTTGAAAGCATAAATCATTTGTTTGATTAGGCTTGTGGTGCAGTAAGTTTATGTTTAGTATACAAAAAAAACAGCATTTCTAGCCTTATTCTATTTTAAACTTGACTTTCCCTTTAATTTAAAGGGGAACAACCCCTTTTTTTTAAATTTTTTTTTTTAACACATTTCAAGATTTAACTCTCTGGCTGCAAGAACAGATTGAATGGACAATCTTTTTGCAGAACATGCAGCAGAGACTGCGGAACGCTGCCTTATCTACTAATATATTATTGGCTGTATGATGTTGCCCCGGGAAGCACGAGTCTCATTTCACTCTGCATCGCAGGAAAGTCGTAGTTCTGCATGGCTCATCGGGTGTCCGTACATTTGATCTGAAATGATCTTTACAATAAAAAAAAAAAGAGAAAATAATAAACTTCAATAGGATTCTGCACGTCTTGTTCAGTCCCTTCATGTCTGAGCCCCTAACCTTCTGTAATGAAACCCTGGTCCTGCCGCAGCACACAAGTGATTAATGAAGAATTCATTAGTACAGCGGAAAAGGAACATTTTACAGATACATTACGGAGCTAAGAAAAAGCTTAATTTTTAGTATGTTAAAGAATGGCCAATTCCAAGCAACTTTTAAATTGGTCTTCATTATTTTCTTTTTATAGTTTTTTTTTATGACTCTTTCCAGCTTTCGGAAAAAAAAAAAAAATATTCTAAGGCTACAAATTTATTGTTACTTTTTATTACTCCTATTTATATTTAAATCAGTGCATGGTGAGGCCCGGATTTGTGGTGAGGCCATAAAGGCCCGGGCCTAGGGGCGGTGGAATTTTAAGGGCGGCATGCCGTGTCCATGGGCGCACTGGGGACTCGAAGCTCCCCCAGTGCTTCTGTGCCTGAGAGCACCGCAGCTGGCGATAGGACCCTGCGGCCACAGCACTGGGACCACGCAGGCCCTGGGGTGTCGCTTTTTCAAATCCGGCCCTGTGCATGGTTGCTAGGGTAATCTGCACCCTAACAACCAGATGGCTGAAATTACAAACTGGAGAGCTGCTGAATAAAAAGCTAAATAACTCAAAAAAACACATAAAGAATGAAAACCAATTGCAAATTGTCTCCGAATATCCCTCTCTCATACTAAAAGTGAACTCAAAGCTGAACAATTTTTATATATAACTTTTTTTATAGTCCCTACATGTTTTAATGCCTTTCAGTGGAAGCCTTTCACGGTTTAAGCATTTTCCATATTTGCTGTTATTGTTTTCCCCAAAAACCCTGATTCCACCTGTGAATGTTAGTTTATCCTCTAAGTTTTTATTTTAATTTTTTTTGCACCCCTATTTTATATCCAGTTTTCCTGGATATTCCATTTCCCCCCCCCATCCCCTGTGAATTGTAAAATCAGGTTTAACTGTAAATCCAGATGCTGATCGACTATAATTGTATACAGACCCATATTAAGGCCATTAAGAAATGTTGTGCAAAAAGCTTTACGAAAATCTCTTCCCAGGGATTTTTTTTCTGTAAACGGGTATGGGATCTGTTATCCAGAAACCCATTATCCAGAAAGCTCAAAATTACAGTAAACCCGTCTCCCATGGACTCCATTTTATCCAAATTTTTTAAACTGATTTCCTTTTTCTCTGTAATAATAAAACAGTCGCTTGTACTTGATCCCAACTAAGATACAATTAATCCTTATTGGAGGCAAAACCAGCCTATTGGGTTTATTTCATGTTTATATGATTTTCTAGTAGACTTAAGGTATGAAGATCCAAATTATGGAAAGATTCATTTTCGGTAAAACCCCAGGTCCGAAGCATTCTGGATAACAAGTCGTATACCTGTATTGAAATATATTTAAGATGCCCAATTATATCAAAGAAATTCCTGGCCTGCCCAGTCCTACACTTAATTTTTATTCTTTAATAATTGCTTTGCCAAGGATAAAACTCGCTAATATTTATTGGGTGCCACTGGATCACCTGAAGTTGGCACTGATGGGAGGTGCCCACTGCTCACCAAGAAACCTTTTTAGATGTTAAAGTGGCAGTTTAAAGTGGAAGCAAGTTAACTAGTCCCTATAAATGAATGAATCGGATGTGAGAGAGTCTTGGACTGGTGAGATCAGGGTTGACTTTGATGTTGTTGGCGGCAGGGGCTCTTTTTCTGTCTGTGCACCCCCAATATTTATTGGTGAGGACATCTTTTCATGTTGCTATGCGTTTCTGCAACACAACACAATGCACAGAGAGAATAAATAAATACAAAGGGAAACAAATGTCACCAGAAGACGTTTCTACACTTTTTTTTTTCCTCTTGAGTTTCCCACATAATGATCTGTTTGCTGTTTCTCTCTCTCCGCATCTGTGACACTTTGCTCAGAAATTGCTCTCTGGTTAAATCGCCCGTTCACTTCCCGGGAGAGAGGGAGGCATTTAATTCAAAACAATATTTATAAGCACTGGGAGTTCTGAATCAATCTGTAGTCGTGGGCATTTTAATGGCGTCTCTTTAGACTTCTCTGTCGGTGGCCTGGTGTGAGTAGTGCTAAATGTTATCATTACTACTTATAGTGACGGCTTCCTATGTAAAATAAATGGACGGAGGGGGACACATGGGCACACACATGGCATTTCAGCACAAGATTAGCCTATCTGTCTCTCTCTCTCTATTGTGTCTCTATCTCATCGTCTGTCTTCATGTCTCTCTCATTGTCTGTCTGTCTGTCTTCATGTCTCTATCTCTATCGTCTGTCTCTATCTCTATTTCATTGTCTGTCTCCACAGCTAAAATATAGAGGTCAGTTTGATCTTGTCTAGGGGATTGTGTTTGTTGGTTTTGCAGCTCCTACTGTGGGAAAGTGGGCCACTTCTACTAACTAAGGCATAGCTTGGGCTCATCGGGCCCCACTATTGGGTTTCCTTCCCAAGACTCATTCTGCATTGCATGCAAGGAGAGGTTCTCCTTAGTGATGGGCGAATTTGGGGCGTTTTGCTTCGCCTTAAAATTTGCGAAATTCGCAAAACAGTGAAATTTGTGAAACTACGCCGGCATTTCGTTTTTGACGCCGGCGTCAAAACGAGATGCTGGCACCGTTTCACGCAACGCTGTTTTTTTTTTTTTTTTTTTTACGCCAGCGCAAATTTGCTGGTTGAAAAATGCGCCGGCGTCCAAAAAACTGTGCATTTTTAAGGCATTTTTGTGAATCGCGGGAATTTGCGGCAAACTTGCGCCTGCCGAATAAATTCACCCGTCACTAGTTCTCCTCACTCAAAATGCAATTTGTTGAGATAGGTACATCCACACAAAGTTTCTTAATCGTGCCTACCTGACGCCTCACAGACTGGCCCAGATTTATCCTGGCTGTCCTGATGTATGCCCTAAATGTAATGGTGCTCAAGGTACTTATAGCCATGTTTTTTGGGACTGTCCTGAAATACAGAGATTCTGGGCGGAAATAATGCAGTTTGCGGAGAGTAAGCTTGCACTCCCCAATGTATGTTCACCTGAACTTTGCTTACTGGGTGTAACTGAAGGTCTAGCTCTGAGCACCAGCGAACGGATCTGCCTTTTGCAGCTACTGCACTTCGCCAAAAAAGCCATCCTGATGACTTGGAAGGCAACGGCACCTCCGACTTTGAATTTCTGGAAAAAACTAATCGACAGTGTTCTTCCCAGTCAAAAGTTGACATATATGGCAAGAGGCTGCCCAGGGAAATTTGGGAAGATATGGCATGCCTGGTTGGGGGTGGGCCAGAATGTTTGAAGGTCGTCTGACTTTTCTCTACTAAAGGCAACATGTGAAATGTGACCGAGGCCTATCGATATATACGGACTGAAACTGACTTCTGCACTTTTACTCGTAGTGGGATGCCTAGTTCGACATGCCCACATTAGTAACACTCTGAGCCGAACTTGGGAGACCCTTCCCCTCTTTACTCTTCCTTTTCCTCGGTTTGCCCCGAGGCTCTATCTCTCTTGACTTTTTCTCTTTCTTTTTCTTTGCAACTGGATGTTTAAAATGCAATAAAGAAAATCTGTTAAAAAAAAAAAAAATGCAATTTGTTCAAGGAATGCTATATAGACTAAAGCTCTCCCATGGGATTTTAAAGCACAGCCAGGGCAGACCCTAATGAACCCTAAGAAGGCCAAAACTGGATATTGTAGGAGCTATACTGGGATTCCTTCGCAAGACTCCTCCCACTTTGCATACAAAGAGAGGTTCTTCTTCCTCAAAATTCTTAATATTCAAGGAATACCGTATAGACTAAAGCTCTCCCACAGGATTTTAAGCCAGGGCAGATCCCAATGACTCCCAAGAAGGCCAAAAATGGACATTGTAGGGGCTGTACTGGGTTTCCTTCCCAAGAATCCTTCTGTCGTGATGGGCGAATTAATTCACCAGACACATTCGCAGTGAATTTCTGCGTTTCATGCAAGCGAATTAATTTGCAAAACTGTGGTGAAAAATCGGAGGCGTCAGAAAAATGAATAAATTGTCGTGCGTCCGAATAGTCGCACGCATAAAAATTGTTGCGTGTCAAAATTATTCAGACGCCCATTGACTTTGAGGCATTTGGACCAAATAGTCGCACGTATAAAAATGGATGCGAGTCAAAAAATTTTTGGACTCCCAATGTGTTTTGCGAATTTCGTGGTAAATTTGGCACAGATTCGCCCATCGCTATCCTTCTGCTTTGCATACAAGGCAAATTTCTCTTCACTCATGGATTTTCATGCCAACAGAATTTGACGAGTTCCTTTTGAAGGAAATATCTAGCAGACCACAAACTGCCAGCACAATTCCGACAAAAACTATTGTTAAACCTGCAATTTTTGCCCACAGATATTTCTCTCTCCTTTTGAAGCTCTTCTGCAACTTATTTAAATATCCTTTGTGTGATTGGTTCTCTGCCAATAAACCAGGCACTACTTATTTCTGACATTCCGAAAATGTTCCCCCTCTAAGCCCATTCTCCGCAGGAACCGCTTCTAATAAAACGCGCTGCCAATTTACAGGGCAGGGACCGTTCATTTCGCAACTTTGAAAAGGTCACCTGTCGTCCGCCCAAGAATGATGGGGATGAATTCAATGTGACATCACAGAGAGCTGCGTCTTGTGCAATCTCCATGTTGTTTGAAGCTCATTTGTGCTGTGGGGACATTGGTTGAAACCATCTAAAAACAATACTGACGTTGGAGGAATATATTAAACCTGTGAAAGGCTCTCTGTCTTAATCACCTGGTGCTGGCTCTAGAGCCTGTTCTTCCACTTCCAGGAGTGTACTTGGCATATTTGATGGAAGTATAAAAAAAAATTCATGACGGCTTATTGAGGTTTTTACTTTTTTTTTTTTTTTTTTTTTAATTTTAAAAATAAAATAGTTTGAAGCTGAAAACAACAAAATTACAGTGTTGATGAACCCTTTAGTCTATATCTAATTTATTTGATTTTGTGTCTTTAAATGATTTTCTTTTTATTCCTCTTTTTCAACTTATTGTACAGTTATCTTATAGTTGTACAGTGTCTTGTAGTTTTTAGGGGGGTCAGCGACCCTGGAAGCCAAGCATAAGATTGTTCTGTCATGATTTTTATTATGTAGTTTGTATTTCTAAATTAAGTATATTTTTAGTTGTGATATTGGTGTGTAGGTGCATCTCATGTCATTTTGTCTGGTCATGTGTTTTCAGAAAGAGCCAGCACTTTAGGATGGAACTGCTTTCTGGCAGGCTGTTGTTTCTCCTACTCAATGCAACTGAATGTGTCTCAGTGGGACCTGGATTTTACTATTGAGTGCTGTTCTTAGTTCTACCAGGCAGCTGTTCTCTTGTGTAAAGGTGGCCATAGACACACAGATCCTATTGTACGATTTTCGGATCGTGTGTGGCATGTGCCAACATCTTTCGTCCGGCGGAGATCGGTCATTTGGTCGATCGGTCAGGTTTGATTTTGACCCGACCGATCCCGCCAGAGCCCATGGCACATCGTTATCGGATCGTTCAGCCGTACGGCCGAACAATCACATTACCCCCGATATAGCCATGCTCGTCAATGGCATATCGTGGAAAGATCGCTCGTTTGGCGATGTTTCCAAACGAGCGAATGTTTGCGTCTATGGTCACCTTTAGGGAGTTGTTACCTTCCCATTGTTCTGTTGTTAAGCTGCTGGGGGGGAAGGGAGTAAGCTTGGGCGAATTTGACCCGTTTCATTCTGCCAAAGATTTGCTGCCGGCAAAATTTCGCTGACTCATAACGCTATACTATGGGCGTCATTTCCACGGCGAAACAAGGCGAAAAAATGCTTACAGCAGTAAAGAGTGACTGAAGTTTATCAAATGACTGGGGGCAGCTGGGAAACTGACAATATGTCTAGCCCCATGTCAGATTTCAAAATTAAATATATATAAAAAAAAAAAACTGATTTCAGTGCAGAATTCTGCTGGAGCAGCACTATTAACTGGAAAAAAAATATATCCCATGACTGTATCCCTTTAAACATAAACCTTTTTTTTTTAAATTTGTTTTATTATATAATTCTAACAAACTACCAGAGTCCTAATTTATGTCTTAACAGTCTCCAAAAGAGTGAAGGCCTAGCAGGAAATTACAGTAGTTGTGGGTGGATCAAGGGTGTGTCTAGACGTGGCAGGGGCGGATCTCAAGGGCTCATATTTAATAAGCTGTTGTCTAGGAAACTCTTTTTTTCTAATGTACCAGAACTGACAAAAATCACTGAATTATTGAAATACATAATGCGAGGAAATTTCAACCTTATGTGAGTGAAAATAATAGTTTACAGAAGGTGTAAAAATGAAGTGTTGTAGAAATATCTTTATAATATATAATAATAAGAAATTAATATTTAATTATAATGTCTGTGACAACCTATGAAGAGAATTTAAAGATGAGCATAAACCATATTTTCCCATGGAACCTGTAATAATCTTTAGCCTATGTGGAATGTGTGTTGTTTTGATCCCCTCTGTACTGTCAAGGAGAATCACAGTGGTCAAAAGTCTTTCCCTAGACAAGCACCATATTTGGACTCTGGACCATTCCTTAGTTGATATGTATTGGGCAGGTTGGAGGACTGTATTGACCCATCGATGATGTCTTCTCCCATGTTATCATTTAATCATTGTCTGGAAGCCAAATAATCATGGTTGACCCAATCAGGCAAATGAGGGCTTCTTCACTAACCTCATGTCGGAATGTAATGGCATCTGATTGTTGAGTGGCCCTTGTCCGAGAAATATGGAATAGCTCGGCACAGTAGGGGAACATTTCATGGACAATCTTCCAAAGAGCTTCATTAACTCTCTCTGTAAGTGGGCTTGATTCAGAAATATATCCAACTTGATAAGCAAGTTACAGCTTCTTAGGTGATATGTTATTATGTAATTATAGAGGAAGTGTTAACTTTATACAGAGGTTTCCAAAAGCCGGGCCGGTCGTCTTCTGTAGATTAAAATAGTGGCACAACTCTTCTGGGACTCCAACTCTTGTAACCTGTTACTATATGGGAATTGCTGTCCTGTGTGTCTAGTGTTTTGAGGGTTTCTGGAGAAAACATTACGGTTCCATTATGAATATTTGCCATGGATAAAATACATTGTTAAAAAGCAGTTTGTGCTGCAGCAATTTGCATCGGGGAGTTCTTAATCGGGTGTTTCCATCCCATTCCCAAACCATGAATATTAAACTATGATATAGATGTTGGAACATTGTTGGTGGGATTTGCTTGCACTCCACCACAAGAGCATTAGTGAGGTTGGGCACTGATGTTTCATGTTAGGTATCTAATTCATCCTACATGTGTTCAGTTGTGTTGAGATCAGGGCTCTGAACAGTCCGGTTCTTCCCATTTCAGCAAGCCCATTCTGTACGGACCTGACTTTGGACTTTGATCTGAACTCAACCCAACTTAACTATGGGGACATGATTGTGCTAGAAGGGCCTTCTTTGAAACTGAGAATGTCATGTATGCTGGAGACCCAAGGTTTGACGTCCATAGAAATGGGGGTCCTAGCTGAAACCAAAGAAAATGGTCTTGGGCCGTTATTTACTCTCTGCCAGGCTTTACTTTAGGTAGTGGCCACCTGTTCTCTGCAGAACACCGATTTGTCCTTCAGACTGCCAGATGCTAAAATACCATGTATTACCACATTTCCATTGATCCAAAGTCAAATGGCTGTGCCAAGGTCCGATTGGGCCAGTGGGACACTGGGCAAAAACCTTGTGGGCCCCAGTCCTTGTGTGCTCCACTGACCTAGACCTACACCCTTCTGCTGTGCTAATGGCCCGAGACCTCCTCCCCGATCACCCCTCTTCCGGCTCTGGTCAAGAGAACAAGTACACAGCGGGTCCTGGAGGGGGGTTGCAGCTGGGGCAGGAGGACCCAGAAAGGGGGGGAGCCCCTGTCTCAGAAGCCCCAGTGGACCTTGGACCATCTAGTCCGATGCTGGGCGGTGCTTTTATACTACTCCAGCCAACTCTTGCCATTGCAGTGAGTGATATTAGGTTTTGTTTCTTTGATGCCCCATAAATACCTCATGCTCCCTATGAATAGTGTGTGTGCCGACGTTGCTTCCAGGGGTAGTTTGGAGCTCCGCAGTGTAGGTTGCATGTCATTTTTGGATGGAGTATCCGGATACTTTTGAATAATAGTATAATTTCAATCCTGCATTTAAAAAAAATTAAAAGCTAGTAAAAATATTTGGCTTTGAATTGTACAAAGCTACTTGGCTGAAAATGAAAAAGTTTCCCTTTGTAATTAAAGATTACGCATTTTATTCTAGAAAGTCGAAGGTTTTATGATGTGAATTCACATGTAACTAAAATTGCTTTTTTTTTAGTTGGGTTTATACAGGAAACAAAGTACAGGAGACATTCTTGCTGGTTTAACCTGCAGTGCAAAGCCATCAGTATAAGCACCAAAATCATTTCTATTCTTTATGCTTCATGTGCAGGCTCTTCATAAACGTCCTGTGTTCCATATTCCAATATTGTTTCCAAGAAATGATTATTAAATCAGTTTTTTTTCCAAGAACGGTACATTTGAAATACTTGGCGAGCACTCAAAATACCAATTTTCACAATCAAAATTAAGCTGAAGGACCAGCATGAAAAACTTCTTCTCTCTGTGGCCATACAGACGAGACAAAAGAGCGGCAGACCGTAGTTAATTCACCCACTCAACATTCATTTCCTTGTATCGATGTATCTAAAGAAACTGTATATGAAAACCTGGAGCAGAACAAGGCTTGAAATTAAAGTTCCAGGAGCATTGGTATTAGGTTCATGTTTATAATAAGGTTGTCCCCAATGCTCTCAAGTTGCTTACTGGCTAGGAACCATTTAAACAAGTATTTGGATCATCTGAAAGGAAAGCCCCCATCTATTTATTCTAGTAGGACAATTACTAGGAACCATGGTTTAACTCATCTGCTCTGCCGCTTAGAACCATTCGGAGATACTTCAGCATGCTTGTTGGGAACGGAGTGTCGGCTGAGAGAATAGGATGGGTGCCTTGGGCATCAATACTATTTGGCCCATCCTTTTGCCATGGCAGAGTGGAATATGTTTTCTTTATTTGAATACTGGATGAGGAGCAAAGTTTCCCAAAGCCACCATTGCTGAATACCCATGAAATCCAGGTGTTCAGGCTATACCTGCCCAAGTTTGTTCATGCAATTTGCACAATTTTTACCATTCTGCCAGACCAACTAGACATGTATAATAAGTTGGAGGCCATTTAGAGCAATAATTCTATGATCTTGGTGCATTGAGGACTGTCTGAAGGCTCTTCTTTACTTCCTGCCATTCCTATTGTTGAGTTGGTGGGTCTGGTTAGAACAATAGAAAAGTGGCCATATACATGCATGGCCCCTCATACAGTATCCATCCATACGGCCCGCAGGTCCTATCCGTGATACCAAACCATACAGGATGGGGCAACCTTTGCATTTCTTTGTTTTCTTTTCTTTAGAGCAGGGATCCCCAACCAAGTGTGTACAAAAAAAAGTTATGGCAAATTATCGGTTGTGATTGACTATTGGTAGACTCTGCATGGACCGACCGCCTACAGGAGGTTCTGTTTGGCAGTACATCTGGTTATTATACAACCAAAACTTGCCTGGAATTCAAAAATAAGCACGTGCTTTGGGAGCAACATCTAAGGGGTTGGTGAGCAACATGTTGAGCCTCTGGTTTAGAGCATCTGAAGCTAGGACTAGTAGGAAGGAGTAGGAGTTTTATTTTTATCTGGAAGATTTATCTTTTGCATTAAATTTTCTTTGCAAAGCTTTTGCAATAAGGAATTAACCTTCTGTGAGTTCAAGCAAATTACGTTGGTCTTTGTTCATTAGTAGCCTTTGGTCTTGACATGGTAGACCATCTACTGCCCTTTCTTGGCCCATCTCTGAAGCCTGTAACTATGTCTATTTCCAATATCTTGAATCCATCATAAGAAGCTATTCTAAGCCTGGTTGGTTTAATTGGGCAATCGTCTCTTCTACTAATGATGGGGTTCTTCCCCCCCCCCACCCCCCATGTGCACCCATATCTTTTTGGTGCAACTCTTTCATTAACTCCGCCTCAAACACCTTTCCAATTGATTTTTTAATCGAATTCCATTGTTCAGTTCCATTTGTAAAACTGATAAAGAAGCTCATTATTTTATCGCTATCTCTGTTTTTATTTCTCTGCTAAAATTAAATGACTGTTTATTGTTAGAAATTATGGAAATTACGCTTGCTTATGATTATATATTTGGACTGCTATTTTCTCACTTCTTTGGAAGGAAACCAATAAGATAAAATTAAATATACAAAGAAGATCCTTTTTTTATTTCCTCTAGAGCTTAAATGAGTTTGATGTTTTAATTATCCTAATTTAGCAACAAGGGTTTTAAATAGGCTCATACAGTATGTATAAAGATACCACATTATTACGCCTACTACCTGTGCACATTATTATTATCAGAGGGTATTGAATGATATTCAAGATATAATTTGGAAGCAAATCAAATTTTATACAGGTATAAGATCCGTTATCTGGAAACCCATTATTCAGAAAGCGCCGAATTATTGGAAGGCCATTTCCCATAGACTCTATTTTATCCAAATAATCCAGTTTTTTAAAAATTATTTCCTTTTTCTATGTAATAATAAAAGTTATTATTATTCCTTAATGGAAGCAAAACCAGCCTATTGGGCTACTTTAATGTTTAAATGATTTTCTAGCAGACTTAATGTATCAAGATCCAAGGTCTGGGTCATCGGGTACACTGTGTTTTTATCTCACTGGTCCAGTCTAAAAATTCCCGTTTTTGCCCAAAAAACCTCAACCAGAAAAAATCGAGGTTTAGTTAATAACCCCCCAAATATACAGAATACATGCAATAAGTGATTGATACAAGAATGTAAAACCCGGTAGAAGGTAAAGTTGGAATCTGTTTTAGGGAACAGTGAGTTTTGGGGAAATTAAAGGGCAAATAAGCCATCAATAAAAATCTTCCACTGCGCTTCCCAGCTCTGCAAACTACTAGATGCATACAAGTATATTTCATTCTTTAGTAGGTCGAAATCCCAAATAGGCTGCAATAAAATACTTCCGTGAGTTCTCTTTTTGCTGGAAACTTTCAATTTATTTACATTGCAGTACCAATGTTTTTGTTCTAATAAGTTTTTTCCAGACTCTGTTAGTTGGGGCTCTGAGAATAATAAAGTGCCTGCAGCCAGTGTGTGGACATGAATGATTCATCCCCATCTAATCCAGTAAGCGAGGGAAGTCTCTGACACTGCAGATCTGCTCTGTGCTTATGTCTCGGCTCGCACAGCTATTTGTTCGCTTCTATTGATTGATAACTACGGTTGCCAACTGCAGGGTTGGGCTAGGGTGTAAGGCCCACCAGGGGCCCCCACACCCCATTCTAGGGCCCCTACTGCCCTCCTGCTCACCCACTGCCCACATCGTCCTAATGCTTAAATTTTAATGCAATCCGGGGAGGGTTGGGAGTGATGGGGGAAGGCCAGGATCAAGTCTGGATCAAGGGAGAGGCCTGGATGGGCAGCAGATGAGTTGGGCAGGATTGGGTCTAGCACCAGGTTTTTTCCCGGTGTCCCACCAGCCTAGTCCGATAATGGCCAACTGTCCATGTTTTAACTCGACAATCTGGTTTTTACACAGGCTGTCATGTCTGGATTTCAGCTAGTCATAAACTCGGTAGACGCAGGTCCCCAAATGTGCCAATGCCTGTCTGAAAAGGCACAGGTTACACAGCAGATAACAGATGAGCTGTATGGTACACAATGAGATTCTTCAGAACTTATCTGTTATCTACTGTGTATCCTGTGCTTGAATGGCTGCCCCCATGGCTACACAGCAGCTTGTTTATATAAACTATAGTAGTACTTATCTGTTATCTACTGTGTATCCTGTGCTTGAATGGCTGCCCCCATGGCCACACAACAGCATGTTTATATAAACTATAGTAGTACTTATCTGTTATCTACTGTGTATCCTGTGCTTGAATGGCTGCCCCCATGGATACACAGCAGCTTGTTTATATAAACTATAGTAGTACTTATCTGTACTTGAATGGCTGCCCCCATGGCTACACAGCAGCTTGTTTATATAAACTATAGTAATACTTATCTGTTATCTACTGTGTATCCTGTGCTTGAATGGCTGCCCCATGGCTACACAGCAGCTTGTTTATATAAACTATAGTAGTACTTATCTGTTATCTACTGTGTATCCTGTGCTTGAATGGCTGCCCCCATGGCTACACAGCAGCTTGTTTATATAAACTATAGTAGTACTTATCTGTTATCTACTGTGTATCCTGTGCTTGAATGGCTGCCCCCATGGATACACAGCAGCTTGTTTATATAAACTATAGTAGTACTTATCTGTACTTGAATGGCTGCCCCCATGGCTACACAGCAGCTTGTTTATATAAACTATAGTAGTACTTATCTGTTATCTACTGTGTATCCTGTGCTTGAATGGCTGCCCCCATGGCCACACAACAGCATGTTTATATAAACTATAGTAGTACTTATCTGTTATCTACTGTGTATCCTGTGCTTGAATGGCTGCCCCCATGGATACACAGCAGCTTGTTTATATAAACTATAGTAGTACTTATCTGTACTTGAATGGCTGCCCCCATGGCTACACAGCAGCTTGTTTATATAAACTATAGTAGTACTTATCTGTTATCTACTGTGTATCCTGTGCTTGAATGGCTGCCCCATGCTACACAGCAGCTTGTTTATATAAACTATAGTAGTACTTATCTGTACTTGAATGGCTGCCCCCATGGCTACACAGCAGCTTGTTTATATAAACTATAGTAGTACTTATCTGTTATCTACTGTGTATTCTGTGCTTGAATGGCTGCCCCCATGGATACACAGCAGCTTGTTTATATAAACTATAGTAGTACTTATCTGTTATCTACTGTGTATCTTGTGCTTTATATAAACAATAGTTCTGTTTCTAAAGCAAACACACCAGTACAGGGCAACACTATATTATATTGTCATAATAATTTAATGTCTCTAGTGAGGATAATCAAGAGAAGGGATATGAGAGTAAGAGGGTCGTCCATTGAGAATCCCACCTGCTCTAAGTAACAGTCCAGATTGGATGCTGCAGTTCTTCTGATTTAATCCAGTTCCAGGCCAAACTGGAAGGGCAATGTAGTCCATAATTGACTGCCAGGGGGCACAGACTCTCCCTTTACATAACCTTTCAATATCAAGGAATAAAGTTAGGATTTCATTCTCAAAAATTTGGATTGTGAAGGTTGTGACCTAATGTACTTGCCTTTTAACAAAATTGTTGGCAGCTGCTTCCCAACAGAATGTATCGACATTTGCGCGTCTCTTTCGGCTGCAGTGAGAAATAATAATTTTCCGAGCAGGTTTATTTGAATGTGAAATAATGGCTCTGCGGCGTGCCTCCATAATGACAGTCAATTTGCTGTCTAATAGCAATATATAGTCCCAGGAACAGAAAGGGGGGACAAACGGGCTTCCAGCAGCAGATTAATCCACAACGTGACAGTTTGAGCCACTGGCAAGACTGAAAAGGTTGAAAATATGTTAGAATGTACTGGGGTTGTGCTTAAAGGAGAACTAAACCCTTAAAATAAATATGACTAAAAATGGCATATTTTATATAGTGAACTTATTGCACGAGGCTAAAGTTTGAGCTTGTCAATAGCAGCAATGATCCAGGACTTCAAACTTGTCACAGGGGGTCACCATCTTGGAAAGTGTCTGTGACACTCACATGCTCAGTGGGCTCTGAGCAGCTGTTGAGAAGCTAAGCTTAGGGCTCGTCACTAATTATCCAGCAGAAAATGAGCTTCCCTGGCTGTAATATAAGCTGATGCTACAGGTTTGCTGATTATTAAATTCTGATGCTAATTGCACTGGTTTCTGTGCTGCCATGTAGTAATTATGTGTATTAATTACTAATCAGCCTTATATTGTGACATTTCTATTCTATGTGTACTGTATATTGTGAGTGGCTCCCTAAGCTCAGTAAGTGACAGCAGCACAGAGCATGTGCAGTGAATCCGCAGAAAAGAAGATGGGGAGCTACTGGGGCATCTTTGGAGACACAGATCTTTACTGCTAAAGGGCTGTGGTTGCCTTGGGCTGGTACAGAAGCACAAAACATCATGTACAACATTTCTACCTACTTCTTAAGTCAAGCTTTAGTCCTCCTTTAAAGAGCTTGATTAACTGTTGGGAGGAGATGGGTTGGATGGTTATGGCCAGGACCGCCATCAGAAATCGCAGGGCCCCATATGACAAAATTTTCTGGGCCCCTTGGGCTGCGCCCACCGCAAGCCCCACATACAGGTCTGCCCTCCCCAACCCACAGGTCCGCCCCCCACCACACAGTAAAAAAACAAAAATTGGTGGCTAGGGTTCCCACATGTTAATAAAAAGATATTGGTGGTCAGGGCCCCCCATAAAAAAACATTTGTGGCCAGGGCCCCCCATTAAAAAATATTGTTGGCTAGGACCCCACTTGAGAAAAAAAATTGGTGGCCAGCCCCCCCCCCCCACATTATAAGAAAATTGGTGGCCAGGGCCCCTTAAACATCCATGCCTTCCCGAAGTCAGCAGCTCTCACAAAGATGGGGGGCCCGGCTAATCAAGTAAGTGTGTCTGGGCCCCCTTACCCTCGGGGTCGGGGCCCCCTACAACTCTCCCCCCTGTCCCCCCCTGATGGCTGCCCTGGTTATGGCAATGCTCCAAGGCTAGACATCGTCAGAGTAGGTCCCTAAATGCACAATTATGTTGGGTAAGTTTGGCAATGTTGCTAATAACATATCCTTGCTGACCTACAATTTCATAATATGTTGAAAGCAACGTCTCCATGAGCCTTGGTTGAACAACAGATTGATTTGAAGATCATAGTACTGGTTGGATATTCTATCAAAGCTTTGCCAGGTTCTGAGTGCCAACCTTCCATTCCTTATGTCCCAATATTTATTTACTTTGTTACATGTTTCCCCAGTGGTTTGATCTTCCTTTTAACCTTTCTTTCATTCCAGCTTCTGAATGAGACTCTTGGTTTCATTTTCCTAGAATTTTTCTCTTCTGTTTAGAGTACCTTGTTGAAGAGCACTTTGTGCTTCAATTGAGAGATCATACCAGCGGCAGCCTGCTTTCTTTCTCAATGGAAGTACAGAGAGCTTAGTGTATTTTCTTGGCCAAGGATGAACATTGCGTTCGAATTCAGATGCCCTTTTTGGAATGAATGCGTCCGACTCCTTGAATAAATCCTGTTCCTAATGCACATTCATGAAAGGGCTGCAGCCTTCCCTTGGTCATCGGTCAGGCATAGTAAGCACTTAAAATAAAGAAAACAAATTCTGTTCTCCTATAGACCACTGGTGCTTTATTTACTATTCTACCTTTTCAGAGGATATCTCCCCCCCCCACCCCAGGGCGATGGAACAAACAGTGTTTTATAGCTCATTGGGTTAAATTGTAGGACAGAGGTCCCCTAATCTTTTTTTACTGATGAGCCATATTCAAATGTAAAAATAGTTTGGGAGCAACGCATGACAAAGTTCCCAGGGGTGCAAAATAAGGGCTGCCATTGGCTAGTCCCTATGTGGTCTGGCAGCCTACAGGAAGGTCTATTTGGCAGTACACCTGGTTTTTATGCAACCAAAACCTGCATCCAAGTCAGAAATAAATAAATAGTTTGAGTCTACTAGGAGCAACATCCAAGGGGTCGGTGAGCAACATGTTACTCATGAGCCACTGGTTGTTGTAGACCTGCAGGTTGCAAAAATAATAAAATTGCCCCAAGGTTCATACCAGTTTTGCACAGCTAGGTGACAACAGATCCTTACTCTCTGCCTATCTTCTGATCTGCTCCCTCTTCCTCCTGTGCCTACCTGTCTCCTAGAACTGCACTACTTTACTAAACATGACATTGTCTCCAGGCACCGGTGCAAACTCTGTTCTTTCATTCAGTATTTGGTTCAGTCATTGTCCTGTGGGATGCCCCCTAACTATAGGGAAAGAGCAGTCACTCTTGTGCTGCCTCACCACCAATGTCTAGGTCTAAATGATGGGCTTCCACAGTGCTGGGTCTGGTTAAGGCCATTACTCCTTCAATCTAGGTCAGTTATCCCCAACCAGTGGCTCATAAGCAACATCCTAGTGGCCTCCATAGTAAGTGCTCATTTTGAAATTCCTGGCTTGCATTCAAGTTTTGGAACCATGAAGACACAGGTTTACTCCAACAGAGCCTCATGCAGGCTAGACGTCTTCAGCCATGGGTATATCAAGTATCAAAGCCCCAATTATTTTATTTTTCTTGCTTGTGTGGCTTTCCATTAGTTTACATTCAAGTGTGGCTCATGGGGGAAAAAAAGGTTGGGGACCCTTGTCTAGGTAGTTACACCACTGTTCAGACCTCAAGTACCTGTGGAAATCTCCGCTAAATGAAATGGTAAAACAGAAGGGAGCCAGCACATGATTCTTTATCATAAGTGGCCTCTGAATTATCAGTCATCTCAATATGGTTGCATGAAGAACTAGCGGCTAACAACTGATGATGGCCTCGTACCTCATTTTGATTGGCCTTCAAACTGGACATTTGGGAGTATCTAGAAGAGCAAATAAACTTCCATAATTTTACTTTTTATGGACTCCTAACTTCAATCTTTGCCTTGGGGGCCAACCCCACAGTAATATCTGATTTTAGATGGAGCTGAAACCAGAAACGGCCACATAAAAATACATTTTGTTACTTTACTAGACTCAATCTAAACATGCCAAAAATGCTGATTTCTTGCAACTTTTCCATATTCCTTTCATCACTTTGATCAATACACCATAAACAACACTAATTAGGATCCTCCTGGCAGCTTGTGTTGCATATAACTATATTTAATGTGTCTGAGGAGAATTTCCGCTCATTATTTGACAACTGGACAACGGGCAGAACTCGGAACAAGAACCCATTCGCTAATTATGAGGCCGGCAGAATGATACATTCCGAGGCAGACTTTTAGCAGAAAGGCTTGAAAGAGTTTGTTGGAATAGGACATCTGTAAACCACCGGCAAGTTACTTCAATTTAACATCGATAAAACATTCCAGATGGAGGGAGGCAGCTGTGCCGCTCGCTTGCAAGCCTTGAAGCATCACATCAACCAAAGGAAATAAAATGATCAATACACACTTCAGTTTTAGAGAAGGGAAAAAGATTCTTCAGATGTACAAATGTTTTTAGTTTGTTTTTACCAGCAGACGATTTTTTATTCATCTTTACAATACAAAAAGCTCCCTAACAGAGGGACTAGCTCCACAAGGTGGATGATGTGGTGCTCCAGGCTGAAATTTAGGAGTGAATATAAATTTGGTTTAATCAATACGTCTAGACCAGTGATCCCCAACCAGTAGCTTGTGAGCAACATGTTACTCTCCAACCCCTTGGATGTTGCTCTCAGGGTCCTCAAAACAGATGCTCATTTTTTAATTCAAGGCTTGAAAGCAAGTTTTAATTGCATAAAAACTAAGTATAGTGCCAAGTAGAGCCTCCTATAGGCTGCCAGTTCACATAGGGGCTACCAAATAGCCAACCACAACCTTTATTTGGCACCCAAGGGACTTTTTCATGCTTGTGTTGCTCCCCAACTCTTTTTACATTTGAATGTGGCTCACAGGTAAAGGTTGGGGCCCCTGGTCTAGGGTTAGTGTGGCTTGTGAGACCAATGGCTATTGAGCCAACCTATAAGAGATTCTGGTATTTTCCTTCTAGTGGACAGTCTGTTTCTATTAATTGTAACCCCAAACTCGAGTTTAATGAAAAGCAGACCTTAATGTCTCTCATACCCATTACGAGAATAATAGGGGTCATTTACAACTGTAACTGCAGTTATGTTTTTAAAATGGGACAACGTTGTTGCACAAAGTGATGGCAATAATTAAAGTCTTGATTCTGAAGCTTGTACTTGTATAATTTTGTAGCCAAGTGCCATTTCAGCCTGTCTGTTTGCACCACACTGGCACTTGATGTTAGAGAGCCTTTCAGGTAACTCTAAGGTTCCCACTGTGTGCAGCATCAAAATTCGGCGGACAGGTTGACAATGAGGTTTCCTCTATCCGATCTGATTGATGTTGCATTAGAGGGCTGGTTATTAGTTGAGCAGATATTTCTTTTATGCATCTCGTCTGATGTAAATCAATATCAAAGTGTTGTGTGAAATTGCAAAAAAAAAAAACGGCATTATGCCTCGTCTATTTACCATACAAAGTGCAAATTGAATATTTTAGAGACTGCCACTTCTACAGAAAAATCCCTGTAATTGGTATTGCCTCAATATTTCATTTTTGTTTTTTGTTTTTTAATATTGAAACCTAAATTAGCCCACAAGTTTGGTTGAATGCTATTTGTAGAGCTTAAATTTGGTTGAATTCCTTGACTATGTATTCATCTGTTATCTGGCCTTTTGTTTTGGTTTTATGGAAATATAAGGGCTAAGGTGTAATTATTGTAGTTAAAAAATACATATAAAATGATTAAAAAAAGACCACCAATTGCAAACTGTGCCTTAAGATAGCGAGTGTGTGTCCTGGACAATTCCCTTTAATGATTGATGAGTAAGTCATTTACCCAGGGGGCCGGGCCTCTTTGTTTTATTCTTAGCATTAACAAGAACTACTGTACATTTACATTACTCATGTCTTTCATTTCCACCTTCCATAAATAAACTAAATGAAACCACTTATTCTCAGCGTGACTCCAACCCCCGCTGTATTTATACAGACATAACATTAAAGGGACGCTACTCCCTATGTATCCATTTTATTTTTGATCTACATAATTACATAGTTCAGTTGGGTTGACAAAGACCAATGTCCATCAAGTTCAACTTATACAAATGATCCCCAACCTACAGTATTAATCATCATATACCCTTTTTATTAGTAGAGTTTATATTTATATAGGAAGAAACTGGGTGCAAGTCTAATACATTTTAGAAGAAACTGGTGAATGTGCCCATAAGATTCAGAAATAGCGGTGGCAAATTGTTCATGAAAAGTGGCAGAATCCCCACATCCCACCGTATTGCCTCCCCATAAAGAGGAGGGTAATTCCAAACCTACATTACCTTCCACTTGACAGGTCTAAGTTGGCCATTGTGATGTCAAGATAAGCTGACCAACCCTGAGGTGTAGAAGTATTTAAGTATGTTGGATGCCCATTGAGAAGAAGAACCTGAGGGATAAGGGCTCAATAGTGCCTAAGCTGGGGTTTAAGTTTAGGCAAGGGACCCTCTGAACGGCATTTTTAGGTCTAGATCCAAACATCTAGACCTCCATCTAGGAGCACAAGTGGTTTTAGTAACTGAAGTGCCAATGCACCAGCAGTGTTGGACTGGGGTTCCTGGGACCCACCAAAGAACCTCTCTCCAGGGGCCCCATCATAACATAAGTGCTGCTGCCAAGCACCACCCATTATGTGCATGGCTTCTTAACAATATTGGGGTCCAAGGCAACAGTGAAACTTTTGGCCCCAAAAATGCACACCAACATTTTTAGGCCCTTTGCCACTGCCATTGGCTATAAATGACCCAGACCTGCCAGTCAGATCACTGCAGAAAAAGGTAATGAGCATATAAAACCCAGAAATGCCAGTAAGATCAGTGCAGAGAAAGGGGAAAGAAGAGCACATTAACCAAAACAGACATGCCTGAAATATCCGTGCAGAAAATGTGTAGAATAGATTATCTCCCCAACAGTTGCATAAGCAAAAGAGCCCCAACTTCTGCTTCTCTCTCTTCGGCAAGCTTCCATTCTGTTTCTTGACTCCTTAGAAAAAAGGTGCGGGTTTCTGTTGGGTGCACATTTGCACATGGAGAGGGCAAAGTGAAACGATGGGGGGAGCTCGCACGGAGGGGCTCATCAGAGGGTGCTTGTGGGAAAACAAGGGATAGGCAAAAGAAGAGGTACGTGCTTGGTGCCCCCTAGGTGCATGCCTCTTCTGCCTACCCCTAGTTCCGACCCTGGTGGCTGGGACCCACCAAGAGTCTGGCCCTGCCTGACCCAAATGCTTTGACTGAAGGTAGCCATTGTAATAATGATCATTCCTAGGGTCATGGTGAGACGTACAGAGTTTGGCTCAGCCAAAGATTATATTCTTATAATACACAAAAGCCGTGAATATCTTGTAAATTATATCCTTATAAACGGTGAGTAGTGATGTAATTTCTGTCACATGACTCACTAAAATTTGTGTATTATAATTAATAAAGTACCCCAAGTTGTAAAATATGAGGATATTATAAGTTACCTCGGAGTTCCATGACCTGTATAAAAACACTCGGCCTTCGGCCTTGTACTTTTATATGGTCATGAAACTCCTCGGTAACTTATAATATCCTTATATTTTACAAGAGGGGGTACTTTATTCACTATATTAATTACAGTTCCTATACTGTGTTCTAACAGACCAATTTTAATGCTTGTAGGTCTATAATTTGTATTGTATAACAGCTGTAATGCTGGATCTGGGTATTTCCAGTACAAGCTTAAAACACCATGTACTATAAACTCTCATATAATTCCAATAGTATACTATAGTGTTCTATATGTTAAGTGGAGTTTACTGTTCATGCCATCTAATACCAAAAGTCCTATACAATAAGTGGAAATGTTATACTATCCGCTAGCTGCTGTTTAAAGTACGTTTGAGCGTGTGCATATTAAACCAGGTGGAGGGGGGAATTATTGCTAAATTTTTGAGTTTAATGGGTCCGTCCGTCTTTTATTTCATCGCCAGGGCCAACCAATTGAACTGCAATTTATTCTATGCCAGATCTGTATCAAACAAACCCAGTGCACTGTTTGAACTGCAGAGATGCAAAGAGAAAATTAATAGACACTTTATCATTTTGCTTAAATCGTTCCAGTCTAATCCCCTCATTTTTTATCCCCCCCCCCCATCGCCCAAAAACAAATTTACAGCCGTGAAAGGTATCAGTCGCTCTCAGGCTAATATTCATTTGCAGATCGGAAATCTCTGCCGCAGAAGGTCAAACGTTGGAGTAACTTATTGATTCCTTTAATTATATTTATTGATGTGCAAATTGAAAGGAGGCGGGAGGAGAAGGGGCCACAAAGGAATCTTTCGTTAACCAGTAATAATGGCAAATTACACCGGGGCAGAATAATCTTCATACATCAATAGGCCGTTTTGCGTCATTGGAAGTAAATACGTTTTTACATCAGAAAGCCGAGGCAATCTTAAGAACTTGCATGTTGTATAATGAGCTGGTAACAAAGCAAGTGTTTTATTTAAAGGTTCTTTATTATGGACCTTAATTAAAGGATATGTTACTGTAATCTCCCTATGTTATAGTCCCCACGTTATTCTAATTTTCTTTGGCATAAAGGGCAATTACTGGTCTGACTCAATACGGGGTTTGTTTCTTTAGTATTGGGCCACTGGGCTCATATGCCACTCCCTGTAGCTGCCAGCCCTGTGTCTGTTAAATTGAATCCGCTAGTGACTTTCAAGGTTTCTTTGGCAGCACAATGTACCCCCTACTGTAAATAATGGGGAATCTGTGACCATATAAAGGCACAAGGCTGCAGGCTGAGTTATACAGGGAACTCTGAGTATCACTCATGTATTATAAGGGATAATGTACCCCCTACTGTAAATGATAAGGATATTAGAAGTCACTGAGGGGTTGTTCTGTGACCATATAAAGGCACAAGGCTGCAGGCTGAGTTATACAGGGAACTCTGAGTATCACTCATGTATTATAAGGGATAATGTACCCCCTACTGTAAATGATAAGGATATTAGAAGTCACTGAGGGGTTGTTCTGTGACCATATAAAGGCACAAGGCTGCAGGCTGAGTTATACAGGGAACTCTGAGTATCACTCATGTATTATAAGGGATAATGTACCCCCTACTGTAAATGATAAGGATATTAGAAGTCACTGAGGGGTTGTTCTGTGACCATATAAAGGCACAAGGCTGCAGACTGAGTTATACAGGGAACTCTGAGTATCACTCATGTATTATAAGGGATAATGTACCCCCTACTGTAAATGATAAGAATATTAGAAGTCACTGAGGGGTTGTTCTGTGACCATATAAAGGCACAAGGCTGCAGACTGAGTTATACAGGGAACTCTGAGTATCACTCATGTATTATAAGGGATAATGTACCCCCTACTGTAAATGATAAGGATATTAGAAGTCACTGAGGGGTTGTTCTGTGACCATATAAAGGCACAAGGCTGCAGGCTGAGTTATACAGGGAACTCTGAGTATCACTCATGTATTATAAGGGATAATGTACCCCCTACTATAAATGATAAGGATATTAGAAGTCACTGAGGGGTTGTTCTGTGACCATATAAAGGCACAAGGCTGCAGGCTGAGTTATACAGGGAACTCTGAGTATCACTCATGTATTATAAGGGATAATGTACCCCCTACTGTAAATGATAAGGATATTAGAAGTCACTGAGGGGTTGTTCTGTGACCATATAAAGGCACAAGGCTGCAGGCTGAGTTATACAGTATCACTCATGTACTATTAAATGCTATTTGCTAATTGATTCCTGAGTTTCAGTGTTGAGCTCAACGTATGGTTGGGGACATAACTATAGTCCTATTTTTAATACACCTTTCACTGGAGACCCAAATCAATACTTCCATCTTAATAGTGATAAAACCTACCTTAAGCACTGTGCTGCATAACAGGTTAGATAAAGAAGACTATTTCCAAGGGGAAACATTCTAAATTGCCTAATGGAGTTACATCTGTAAAAGTCCGGTCTGTTTGTATATTATTTGTTTGTTGGTTGTATTGCCGGGGGAAGGGGCAGCTGCCATGATTTTACCTGTTTTATTTTGCACAGGTAACGGTATCATTGAAGGTATCATTTTTATGTTTCAGACTGTTCCAGTAAAATCGAAGAGGAGCCGAATCTGACATTACCCGAAGACAACTAATGTTCATCAATGGAGTCATCTTCTGGGCATATAACTGTAAGTCTGGCTATTTGTATGGTCCTACACGGCTCTAGATCTATCCTATATTTATGCTGCAAGTCAGTGGTGGTCATGGGGCATTAACCTACAAGGAAAAACAAGATTAAAATCCCCCCCCAGCATGTTCAACCCATAGTTGTTTGTTCTATAATGAGTTCTGTGTCCCTATTATAATTTAAAGGGGTATTACAAGTCCCTGTTTATATAACAATGAGAGGGGGTTCATCATTCCAGTACGTTGGTTTCAATGATTCGTTACAGATAGATATACACGTTCCTCTTGTTCATGTGAAACTTCTGCAAGTTTCCTATCCCAAAAGTAATGCCCGTTCCTCTGTCTCATTTCATTTACTTTAATGCGACTGAAGGATTTCTTATTACAAGCAGCTAAAACCCCTTGCTTGGATTGTTTTGCTCACATTCCCATGGCCTCACTAATATAAACATATTAATATTCATAAACCAAAGCGTTGGAGGACCCTTGATATCCTTGATAAAGAACCTAATTTTGGCTGAAATGTTGTAAAAGTGAATAAAGAATAATGTTTCACTGATTTTGGAGTATTGGTTGAAAAAAAAAAATGGCGATGGAGAGGGCGATGGCGATAGAGATGGTGATAGAGATGTTAGAGAGGGCGATGGCGATAGAGATGATAGAGAGGGAGATGGCGATAGAGAAGGAGATGGCAATAGAGATGATAGAGATGGAGAGGGAGATGGCGATAGAGATGGAGAGTAATATAGAGAGAGATATATATATTCATACAGCATTGCTTTGTCTATGTAGGAAAGAACTTTGGGCTGCAGGGATATCTTTCCAGTCTGCTGAAGAAATACAGTGTTCTAATTTTTTTAAATTAATCTTGAACCGCTGAAGTAATAATGATATTTTCTTTTAATCCAGTGGTTCCCAGGCTACTGGGCTGCCCCCCCCAGAAAGGGACTTTGGGGCCCAATCCAAAGGTATAACTATAGATGAAGCAGACCCCGAGGCTGCAGGAGTTATAGGGGGGGCCCATGAGGCCTTAATTAATGAACAATTTCAACCTAAATTGGTAAAACAGGACATTTTGGCAGCCCTAAAATTATTTTGCTGTAGGGCCCAGTAATATCTAGTTATGTCACTGTTATTTAGGGTGAAATGTTATATTCTAGATCAGCTTCCCAAACTGTGGGGCTGGTCCCCTGAGGAGCTGGATGCACCCAACTTGAAGATCATGTTAAAGAGATGTTTTGCATGAACACTTCTTTGCTGTCCTCTAAGTTCAGAGAAACATGACCAAACACCGTAAGGTTTCCATACACCGGTATGGGATCCATTATCCGGAAAGCTTCGAATTACGGGAAGGGCCTCTCCCATACATTAACATTTTAATCAAATCATTAAATGTTGAACACATATATTTCCTTTTTCTGTGTAATAATAAAACAGTCGCTTGTACTTGATCCCAACTAAGATATAATTAATCCTTTTTGGAAGCCAAACCGGCCTATTGGGTTTATTTAATGTTTATATGATTTTCTAGTAGACTTTATGTATAAAGATTCTAGATCCCTTATCCAGAAACCCCCAGGTCCTAAGTATTCTGGATAACCGGTCCCATACCTGTATCTCTAACCCAATGTCAGCTGGTGCCCGAGCCTGAAGCTTCTGTTGATCCATCATTGGCTGTAAGGACACTGATATGATCTGAAGTTCTAGAATAATTCTATAATACTTCTAAAATACATTGCCAATAGGTTAGGATTTTTTTTCTGAAATATATTGAGTTAAATAACATTAAGTTGTATTTACACGCTCCTTGCATTGTTTTGCTTGCTTGTCAGGGTTAAAGGGTTTTTCTCTGCTTTTCTTCAAACATATTATTTATAAGGCACTCATGGGACACAAAGCAAAAAATAGAATTTTGTCTGATAAAAAAAAAAGCTTATTTGAAGTGTTCGTCTTTTCCATTTGTCCCCTGCAGATACTGGCGGCTGGTGCAGTACTCTCTTTTATAGCTGTTCCATTTATCTTAGCCTTATTTTAGCCATTAGCGACTATTAATTTTGCATCTGCAACTGTGAAGCAGCCAAGTGTATCAATTCTCAGCTGTGATAATGCTTATGGGGTGATTATTTCCACTTAAAGTTCTGAGTAGCTTCCAACGCAGCCCTGTACAGTATGTGCTCAAATCTGTATAGGTACAACCACATTTAAAGCCCAAAGCTCCCTAGGAATGCAGGGGCCCGACTCGGGTCGGACAACCTTTATTTATACTAAAGACGCCGAGCTATTCTTATGTTTGTAGCATTTTTTGGTGCTGCTACAGAGGATCCAGAAATTAATTTCATTCCACTTAAATATTTCATATGTTTATTTGAATTGAACTACAGGGGAATGGGGATTCCTACTCCCCAGTGGTTATAATATCTGTTGATTTGCAGCATATTCCAACCTGCTTAGTTCCTGCTTCTCCCTTTTATGAAATAGCCACAGTGGATCATTGATGGAAATGACATCTCTCGTTGCCTCCAGCAAACATCAGGCTCTAGAGTATTCACAGAAGGGAGAAACACATTTGTTTCTTCTTAAAGTTTTTACAAACTTTTTCTAAAAAAATCTGTGAACACTGAATGTTCTTGTTGCTCTCTAGATATAACCAGCTTGAAGGTCCCAGCCCAGCTTGAAGGTCAGCTAGGTTGAGATTTGGGGGAAATGCATTTTTGCTTTCCTAGATACACCTGAAAGCTCAGCTTGATAGTCAGGCTGACATGTAGGGAGAATGGCCATTTGATCCTACTGTATAAATATACCCGAAAGCCCAGCTTGATGGTCACTTAGGTTGAGATATAGTGAGAATGCCTATTTGATCCCCTAGATACACCTGGATGTCCAGATTGATGGTCACTTGGGTTGAGATATGGAGAGAATGCCTATTTGATAACCGTTATACACCTGAAATGCCAGCTTGATGGTCACTTGGGTTGAGATATGGAGAGAATGCCTATTTGATCCCCTAGATACACCTGGATTTCCAGCTTGATGGTCACTTAGGTTGAGATATGGGGAAAATGCCTATTTGATCCCCTAGATACACCTGGATGTCCAGTTTGATGGTCACTTGGGTTGAGATATGGAGAGAATGCCAACTTGATCCCATAGATACACCTGGATGTCCAGCTTGATGGTCACTTGGGTTGAGATATGGAGTGAATGCCTATTTGATTCCCTAAATACACCTGGATGTCCAGCTTGATGTTTACTTAAGATGAGATAAGGGGTAAATGCCTACTTGATCTCCTAGATACACCTGAAAGCCTAGCGTGATGGTCATTTAAGTTGAGATATGGTGAGAATGGGTATCTGGTCCCTTAGATACACTTGAAGGCCCAGCTTGATGGTCACTTGGGTTGAGATATGGGGAGAATGCCTATTTGATGCCCTAGATACACCTGGATGTCCAGCTTGATCGTCACTTAGGTTAGGATAAGAGGTGAATGCATATTTTGACCCAAGATACACTTGAAAGCCCAGCTTGATGGTCACTTGGGTTGAGATATGGGGAGAATGCATATTTGATCCCTAGATACCTGAAAGCCCAGCTTGATGATCAGACTAAGAATGCAAATTTGTTCCCCAAGATACACCTGAAAATCCCAGCTTTAGGGTCAGTTAGGTTGAGATCTAGGTTGCACACATTTTCCGTCCTGCATATTTTTGAAGCAATGATGAATACATCAATGTTTTTCTATATCGGTAAGCTTGTTCTGATCTAAGGGGGGAGCCCTGGCTAAAGGTTAGGCATACATTGGGTGGTTGAACCAGAAACGTAAACCACTAGAGTAAGGGGATACATTGCATTTTACGGATACAAATAACCTATTATTGATACAAATGCATTCGGTTGAAGGTGAAAGACCTTGCTTACAATCTAAAAGAAAGGGGAGTGAGACATAAGACCATGATCTTTATAACCCTGTTCTCTAAGAAGTCCAAATAGCAGAAGCATCACTCTGACATGATTCAGATTCTTTATCCCAATTAAATTTTCCCTTAATGAATTCTCCCTGTTTATGCCCAAATCAAAGGCCGTCCAGGGTGGGCAAGTTGAGAAGAAACCGGTCACTGCTACGTGCCTAGCTAATATGTTTTCCCCTCTCTCGGTCATGAATAAATCATGGGCTTTGTATTTGCATAAGTAGAGCAGTATGATCTTGAGGAGAAATTCACTTTGATTTATTTGTTTAAACATGAATAAATATAAAAATTTGCATTATTTCCCTTAAAAACCATGGTTTTGTAAATTTGTTAGTCTTTCATAAAATCCCCCAATTTCTCTGCTCTTTAAGTGGCAGTAAAGGTTTAAACATTGGGGGGGTACCAATATGTTGGGTTCCTCCGTGGGTCAAATTGCTAACCTTGTGATGAAGCATTGGCCCAGGTTTTTCTTTAAGGACTGCCATAATCTTGACTAGCACAGAATATTTAGGTTACCCTTATGTGGAGCATTGCTTTGGGCATGCTCATATAGAGGCAATGGGAAAGGGGCTTCTATTATTTTGTAATCAAATTACTTTCTAACCTGCATTAGGCACGGGTCCAAAGATGGTTTGGCGTGCGACCCGTGAGACTACAGAAAATGTAATTTCTAAAAAGTGATATTCATATTTTGTGATGAATTATGTACAACGCTGTACAGTGTTCCCCATGTAAAACTGTATCAAGGAAATAGATCATGGCACAAACAGATGAATTAGTGTTTGCTTTCATTTCTACTAATAAAAAATACATAAATACAGGAATTCTGAAAAACTGTTCATTTTCATCCAAACCCTTGTAATCAGGTACTAACCAACTGGGTTGTTGGGTACATGAATGTGCCATAGCAGTGTAGCCAGGAAAGGAGTGTTTTTGGAATATTTTCACCAACTCTCCAGGGACAGTGGCCCACTTAATGCAAGAGGATGGTCTAATGAGGACATACTATATGTAGCCAAAATTCTCCTTGGATTATTCTCTTGGATCTGTGGTTTGACTTGTATGTGGAGTGCTAGGGGGTACATGGAAAGGTTCATATTCCCCTTCAAAAAGGGCTTTCAGACCAAGATCATTCCACTTTTGAAGACCTCCTCTGAGGTCTTTTTTTGGTTGTAAATCTGCTGCCATCTGCAGAGCTGGCGTGGCAGTGGATTGGCGGTCTTTCTGTGCCGGGAAACGGCCATGTGTTATTTGCCCTAGCGTTAAGCTGGCCATACATGGCGGAGATCACCAAACAAGTGGCTCTTTTCTGATTTTGGCATCCATGGGCTGGGCTAAACTGTGCTGATCCGATCCTCTGGTTCCTTGGTGGGTCTATGGAGACCCATCAATGTGCTTATGCGTTCAATGGGAACTTGTAACTAGTCAATTTAAGTCTAGATATTGTGCCAGTAAAAAGTCTGCCTGGAGGGGCCGAGTTTGCATCTTTCCTTTGCCCAAGTATAGCCACCTCTACTTCACTGGAGCACCTCTCTACAATGCTGGACTTTAGAGCCCTGACAAACAGGGTGGGAAAGCATTTGGAGGAGCTTAGCTGCCCGTGCTAGAGGAGATTAATCTCAGAGCGACTTCTCCTTGTGTCATCAAAACACAACAGGGCTTGGGTTACATAGCAGAAGGTCCTTCAAGCAAGACAAAGGGTCTGGTGCCCCTGTTAGAGGGAAAACTAGATCAGATGACACAGGTAATTGAATTAACTGGAATTCAACAGTAACAAAACAGGTGTCCTCTTTGCCCATAACCCAATACTTGCCACCTTCTCTATTTGGAATGTCACGATTTATTTAAGAATCTGTGACCTTCATTTTTTGGAAAGTTTCTCTGGCTCTTCTTTTCACAATGTTCCATTCCAAAAGTGTTTTTCAATGGGTTATTTGTCTTCTAACATTATATTCCTGTCTTTTTAGATAAAGTGGGAAATAGAAAGAAATTCTGAGGGCAAAATGCAAGTTGTTGTCCAACAACCCCTTCCTCTCTTTATAGACAATGTTCCCTTTCTCTGTAGCTGAGGCTTTATCCGCTAGTGAAGTCTTCATCTGTTATAAATACGCCGGCAAGAGGGTTGATTTTATAGCCAAGTGCATCAAATCCTTGAATCTGCACTAATTGGCCACAACATAGAAATAGTAAAAAGGCAAACATTTAGTTACCTTGGTAGCATTTCTTTCGCGGTTCTGACGACTATCCCTGCTGCTTACTCATGTTTGATACATAGAATCAGTGCAATTCACAATGGTTGACATGGTAACTGGACAAGATCGTATGAGATTATGGCCCACTTTGAGTATGAGTAATTACCATGCATTCTGGTAAACTAAGGAGATGTGTTTAATGCAGTGAGGAATAAAATAGCTTGGTTTCAATGTTTAACATAACCTCTAAAATAAAAATCAAGGCATATCAGTCTTGTAAAAGCCTAGATTAACCATTATAGTATCTTAACTTCCCCTTAAATGTGAATGACGGCACCTTGCAGATCCAACAGTGATGGGTAATCTGGTTCAGGAACTATAAATCAGTTTTGAAATTTGTCAGTAGAGCTCCATGCTGCCATCTTTGTCTATATTCCCATTGTTTCCAAAAACAAATAGACAAAGAGGGCAGTTTGACCTACTTTAACCAATGCATTTTTTAAGGAGGAGTAGCACCCAGGGTCCAAGGTTGGTTGTATTGACTGGAGGTGCCTATGAAATTGAAACTCCTTGGTGAATTGGTCTTTTGTTGTACTTTTAAGGAGAACGAAACCCCTAGAAATAACTGGGCCCCCTACCAAAGCCCTACTTTCCATCACCTGAATCGAACTACTTAGGACACCTAAATGTGGCTGTTTCTTCTGTCTTTTTCTGTAAAGCAGAGTAGTAAAGTGGGATTAACCGGAGCTATCTCAAGTCCTCACCAGTCCTTGCCCATGCTCCTGTTATAAGGTTGGTAAGAAGAAGACCTGAAGCAGTGCAAGATGGCACCTACCTACTCTACTGTAGTATTACTGCTATACAGAACATAATAGTGGAAACTGCCACATTTAGGGGGTCCAAAGTTGTGCATTTCAGGAGGGGAGGTCTCTGGAGGAGCTATTACTAAGGGTCATTTAAACTTACCATGACTTGTGTTTTTTTGGAGAGCTGCTAAGAGGCCGAAAGTGTTCTTGGGAAGGTTTAGATCCTCTGTAATAGCAATTAGAATTCACAGACCACCTCGGCAGAATAGAGAGCAATGTAATCGAATCTCAACTACTTTCTCGTGAATGGACGCGGGTAATGATGTGCCATGTGGTATCTATCAGCGGAACCAATTAGGTGTGTCTTACATCTGTGCGCAGGTGAGGTCCTGTCACCGAAATTTTCCTGCGTGATTTATGGAAATAATGATGCCATCAAGACATATGAATAATTTCGCACACTGGTGCACATTTAGAATAGCATTTAGCATCTCCAAGTGAATCCAATTAAACTCACTAACGCGGTTCCTGCTGAAATACAATAGTTCTGTCGGTGCCAAGTGATTCCTTTATCTTTCCATAGAGATGGGAATGGACAGTGACATGATCTAGTAGCTAATGGTTTTCACTTTGACGCGTTCAATAAGCAGCAAGGTGTTTTGGATTCTATCCTTTGGATTTTGTTGAGTTTGAAGTTTCTGTATCTCTGTATTTTGTAGGGGTTTCTTCCTCCAGATCTTGGGAGATGGTCATCCAATTTAAAGGTGCAATTAGTTAGATTGTTGGGTTCCCCCTAAACCATTTTGAAGTGACCAATAGTCAGGACCTTACAGTAGATATGGCTCTATAATTACATCACTGGTTTATAGACCTGTAGGGGGGATTGTTTGTTGTTGACTTTGCACTGCATTTTACTACTTCTTGGGGAGAATAGTGGTATTTTAATGAATTGTTGCAGTTAATTTATTTTGTACAGATGAGGGTAACTACGGGGCATCACAATAAGGGGTATTGAGCAGCATAACTGGTTAATCCAGTCCTGTTTTTAGTGCCCTTCTGTTAAATAATAGCAATATCTTGACTATATGCATGTCAATACAACCTTGGCCAATCTTGACCATGTCAAGAGCTTCTAGCCTTTGTAGAATTATTGCCTTCCCAAACACTTATCTGACCAGCTTTGGGCTTGGAATACCAGGCTGTTTGGAAAAGTGACAGATCTGCATATGCTTCCATGTTTTCCATTCATTGACCCTGGGACAAAGATGGTTTTCCTAGCCACTATCTGGTCTGAGTTGAGTGTAAGATCCTGATGGGTGAAGGCCACATCAGATCATGAGCGTGTTCTTCTCCCAATGCGTATTCACAGGGCCCCTTATCCAGTAGTTGGTCCAGTGGCCCAAAGATCTGCTCTCTTGGCCACTTTACCAGAAGCTACAAGATTGTACGGGCAGCTGTGTTCAGACTTGGGAAGAAATTTCAAATTAAATTGAAAAAAAGTCAAATTAAAAGTTGAATACCTAAGAAATGCTAAATAAGAAGGGCAGAGGAGGAGGAGAAATAAAAGTTCAGAAATGCATTGGTTCAGCAGTAAAAGAATATGGGGTCCATTATCTGGAAGCCGTTTATCCAGAAAGCTCTAAATTACAGGAAAGCCGTCTCCCATAGACTGCATTGTAATCAAATATAATTAAAGTTTTTAAAAATGATTTTCCTTTTTTCTCTGTATTTATAAAACCGTACCTTGTACTGTACTTGATCCCAACTAAGGTATAATTAATCCCTATTGGAGGCAAAGACTGAAGGTATGAAGATCCAAATTACAGAAAGACCCGTTATCCGTAAAACCTCCGGTCCCAATGCATTCTGGATAACAAGTCTCATACCTGTATATGAAACACCAATTCCTTCAGTTACTAATACTGAGTGAAAGAGACATTGAGATTGGCCGATGGACTAATAATTGCTCTAATAATGACAAGAGGTTTGTCTATTCAATTTGCTCTAATAATGACAAGAGGTTTGTCTATTCAATGAAGCTTTCCCCGGGGTCTCTCCTAAGCAATATCCCCCCCGGTACTGAATCAATCATTCCATTGGATTCATTGGTTTGTACTGAAGGTGAGATTAATCTTCTAAGGATAAAACTCCCCTAAGGTGAATGGGAATCTTCAGATTCATTTATGGCTGACACCGGAGGTATCCACAGGGAATTCTCAGCCTATAGCCAATCATCATCTCGGCAGCTGGCTGAACAGACGCATTCCATCCCTGCTCTGCAGCTGTCGATAGATCAAAATAGTGTGATTGATAATGGATTTTGTATTATCTATAGGTGCTAACATCTGGGAAGAGCTGCACCTGATATAATGAGAGAGAGATATATATATATATATATATATATATATATATATATATATATATATATATATATATATATATATATATATATATATATATATATATATATATATATATATATATATATATATTTATAATTTGCACGCTCCTATACTTTTGCTTGGTGCTAGTGAGCCTGTCATTCCCTAAGTCAGGACTTTTAAATTAACACTTTCCCTAAGCTATTCCACTTCAAAACTATTTGTGAAGGACTTTGTGTTACTGTATTCCATCTCTCTTACATACATACTTGTACAGAATGCTCGGGACCTGGGGTTTTCTGTATAACGGATCTTTCTGTAATTTGGATCTTCATACCTTAAGTCTACTAGAAAATCATATAAACATGAAATAAACCCAATAGGCTGGTTTTGCTTCCAATAAGGATTAATTATATCTTAGTTGGGATCAAGTACAGATATGGGACCTGTTGTACAAAATACTCGGGACCAGGGGTGTTCCGGATAATGGATCTTTCTGTAATTCAGATCGTCATACCTTGTCTACTAGAAAATCATGTAAACATTAAATAGACTGGTTTTGCTTCCAATAAGGATTAATTATATCTTAGTTGGGATCAAGTACAAGCGACTGTTTTATTATTACAGGGAAAGAGGAAATATATATATTTTTTTAAAATGTGGATTATTTGGATAAAATAAAGTCTATGGGAGACAGGCTTTCTGTAATACTGAGCTTTCTGGATAACGGATCCCATACCTGTACCGCTCTGTAAGGTACTTGCCCAGATGCTTTCACTCAATTGCGACGGATACTCCAGTCCATTTCTCTTAGACAGAAATCCTGATGGGTCTGGGCAAGGGTCCCCCCCATAATGTTTTTAATCATGGTTGCTAGGGTAATTTGGACCCTAGGAACCAGATTGCTGAAACCATTGTCTAATTGTAGCTGTGACAAGTAGCTGCTACTAGTAGCTCTGTGTGTCTTCACCCTTAGACAAGGCAACCGGGAACTTGGCCAAAGACACAAGAATATTCTCAGTGTAGGGAGTCAAGTCATCCCCAAACAAGTTAATGGCACCCCCTAATTAGGATAAGGCTACAGGGCTATTTATAAGACGACTGAGCACAAGCTTCATTGTGGTTCCTCTCCTGACTGATCCCCCTGTTCTACACAGAACAAAACCTCAACGACTATAAATGACAGGGTCACGGAGGGAAGTTGTGGTTATGGGTAATTTTTGTTTTGTTAACACTTTGCGTTCCAGCTCATGTGTAGGTTCAAGTTATCTCTATGGTTCACCTTCTCACAGGCCAATAAGTTAAAGTTTAATATGTTCTAGAATGGACAATTCTAAGCAACTTTTGAATTGATCTTTATTTTTTTTTATATTTTTAGTTTCTTAATTGCTTGCCTTCTTATTCTCACATTTTCATTCTTTCAAATGGGGGTCACTGACCCCATCTAAAAACAAATACTCTGTAATTGCTACTTTGCTATTCAGGTTGTTAGGGTAATTTGGACCCTAGCAACCAGATGGCGAAATTTCAAACTGGAGAGCTGCTGGATAAAAAGCTAAATAACTCAAAAACCACACATCATAAAAAATGAAGACCAATTGCAGTTTGTCCCATAATATCCCTCTCTACATCTTACTAATAGTTAATTTAAAGGTGAACAACTATTGTTTCGAGGCACAGATGTTTTATGCTCCCTTTTCAGGGTCTATTTCTTTTTATTAAGTTTTAACCATAAATATAAACAGCTGGTTACTTTACCATAAATGTACCCTTTTAAATTGAATCCCCATCACAATACCATGATATTACACCCAACAGACAAAAGTTTCCAAAGCAACAAACTTCTCCAAAAGAAAAAAAGATGGAAGTGTTAACCCCAAGGTACAAATTACTCTGAATCGTTGCTCCAGTCCCTCCATATTTAATCAATGTGTGACATTCAAGCACAGAGCTCACTTAGGGAGGGTTTTGGCTGCAGTGATCATATAATATAAATATAAAATAACATGGATTGTACTAATGTGCCGTTTCAGCGGCCGTGGAATAATTGGAAGCCATTTACTTACCCTGCCTATAAAATTCCTGCGACGTTCTCTCCTCTCGAGTCCGTAAATTGTTCTAACAAGCAAAGCGTTTATATTCCGCGTCTCGTTATAGTGAGAAAGAGCTCGAGTATCGGACCTGACATTTAGACTTTTTCATAGGCAGATACATAAATAAACCGTATAATAATGAATGCCTGGGGAATGTGTGTGTATAAAAAAAATAAATAAAATAATGCGGGGAAAAAAAAATAAAAAAAAAAAAAAAAATATATATATATATATATATATATATATATATATATATATATATATATATATATATATATATATATATATATATATATAATATATATATATATATATATATATATATATATATATATTACACATACATAGTGTCACGTAACGTGTGACGTATGACCAACTAACACACACAGGGAAATACCACACCTTTAAGAGGGGTTTACACAGGGGTTTATTTCCGATATACAACAAGCAGTAGATCAGGAACACGGCATTAGCATGTGAACTCCCCCAAGTCCCAAAACACTCCTGGTCCGAAATAAAGAGCCTCCCTTGGAGCAATCCACTCCAAGATGCACACGCCCTCCAGGCCAATCCAAATCCAAAGTCAGGGAGTTCCTTTGGGCAATTTCAAAGGGGTAAGGAGCAAAGTGCCTTTGGGTGAATCCACAGAATAACCATACCTCAAGGGGATCCAGGTATAAACAGTCCTCTGGGAGGTAGGGAGATCCAAACTGTTGGAGGGAGTCTTCTTGCCTCAGCTAGGATAAACTCCAAGGAACCTCAGAGGAGGGTGACCTGCCGCAGCCAGGTTACACCCCAGACGAACAACAACAACTCTCTAGCCCTCCCCTCTGGTATATCTGGCCTTTTCCCCACCCCCTAGGGTTGATTGGCTGGGAGGCCGGCCTTGCTTCTGGTTTACCCCACCCAAGCAGGTCTGATTGGCAGGGGCCCTGCTGCATCATTAGGGGAGGGGAAATACCTTGGAGGGGTTTGTCCAGCTCTTCTGGAGGGCAATCCTGGGAGCTCCTTTGTTTAAAGCTTTTTGGCGGGAAAGTAGAACAAAGAAGAAACACCATCTTGGATTGTATGTGTACTAGTCAGTTAGCTGTTGATAAAATGGGACCAGTAGAAGGGGATTTTGGTCACACTCAGTATTTGTCACACATAGTAACCCCAATTTTAAGTTTTCCAGAAAAAAAAAATGATGGAAAATCAGGAAACACACACAAAACACACACACATAGAGAGATTTATGTTTATCGGTCGGTACAGAGTTGCCCCGGGCAAAGTTATGTCGAAGCAAAGTAAAATAAATAAAATATCCCATGTTGGTTTAATATGAAAGCGTTCCATTAAACTATTCCCTGCCGGCCCCGGCGTTATTGATGATCAGGGAAACCAACAAATCTTAAAAAGCTTATAAAGCCTTGTGTAGTATTCCCTTCCCTTTAGATTGTAAGCTCTTTCGGCACTGGGCCTTCCTCACTTTTTGTACCGGTATTGATTGTGATGTATGTAACTCCATATGTTCTATGTATGTGATTTTAGTTTTACTTTACAGTGCTACGCAATAGGTCGGCGGTATAAAAATACATGTTAATAATAATTAATAATATTTCTCCGATTTCTGGAACCGAAGAGAAGGAACTATGAATATTCCATTAAAATACCATCAAAGGGTATTTATTCATCTTCTAGAAAGGTGTTATCGAATGACTTTGTGGTTTCAACCTTGCCAATCCCGCCATTGTCTCAGACTAGTCGACCACAATTTTCCTTATTTCCCATAAGCCTCCTTATGGGAAATATAATATTCTTACAAGGTGCAGCAATATATATGGCCAGGGGCTCTGTTTTCGTTTTTATTGGGACTGTGGACCGTCAAACTGGACCAAGAAATAATCCTGGCGTGCCACTGCCATTACAGGTAGAAGTAGAGTCCTGCATTGAGTCGGGCACAAGGCAACAAGGCAGCTGAGTGGGTAGATCTTCTGCTTTATAGCGGTGGGGTTCAGTTCTTGCTTTGACTCTATCCAGGGGCGTAACTTACAGAGGAAGCAGACCCTGTGGCTGTAGGGGGACCCAGCAGGTATAGGGGTCCCATGAAGCCCCAATCATATACAATTTTAATAAATATTGGTACAATCTCTAGATATTTCGGGGGCCTGAAAAATTATTTGCTGTGCGGCCCAGTAATATCTAGTTACACCACTGGCTCTATCTGTAAGGAATGAGTATGTTCTCCCTGTCTATGCAGGGTCGGACTGGAGGCTTGGGGCCCACTGGGGCTACTGGCCCCTGGCACTCTGGTGCCGGGTATGTGTATGCTCGTCAGTGTGCAAAATCAAAATTTCATGCGTGCGCACTAGCGCTGCGCAGCTCGCATGTGCAACGCTAGTGTGCACACGTGAAATTTAGATTTTGCCGCGACCCCCAACATAGAGGGGTCACGCGCCACTGGGAAGCAGATCTGGGCCGGCGGGGCCCTCAAGAGCCTGGAGCCCACCAGGTTTTTTCCCGGTGTCCCATTGGCCCAGTCTTACACTGTGTCTATGTGGGTTTCTCTTCCAAAACCATTTCAGGCAGGTTAATTGGCAAGATTGCCCTTTCTATGTGTGAATGTGATAGGGACCATAGATTGTAAGCTCAACTGGGTGAGGACTGATGTTTAATCATAAATGTGTCAATATAAATGTGCACATACCGTATAGTCTTGGAGACCTCCGGAAATTCTCTCTCGTTATGATGTTTATGAATCTCTGAATTCAATATGAAGTAAGGAGGCAGATCAAGTGGAGGACCATGAGTGAGGTTTGAAGTTTTTGAAGTTGAACAGTCACTCAGTTTGAAGTTACCATTCATCTAAATCTGTGTACAAAACGACTCTGAAGAGTTTATAATAAGGGAATTAAACAATAAACCTCTGAGACTATGTGCAAGGACGTTAGAAGCGCAAATCTATCATTACCTTGAGCTGAAGATCAGCGATGTCACCATGAACTTCTCCGCAGAAACAGAATTATTCCACCATGACATTTTTTGTTTGGATTCCGTGAATTGTTCTTGCCTTTCACAGAAGCCGCCTGACCCTCTTATTACTGAGTTCTAACAACCCACTCTCTCACTTGTGTTACACCTGAATAAAAAAACCATTTCTGGAGGACTCCGTCTTGTCATGCCACATTCCCACCTAGAATATTTTGTATCTAACGTCAGCTCCACTGTTGGAATTAATACAATGTACCAACGCGTTTTAGATGTTTCTACAACCCATTATGAAATGTTTGCTCTTCTGATTCTCCCTTAAATGCAAGGAGATGCAAGGATTTAGAAATAGGGGTGAGCTCTGTGTCCATTAAATAATAATAACCGAAAAGTGGGATGCACAGCCTACTACTAATTTATTACAAGGTTTTTGATTCATTTATGCACCAATGATCAGGGCCACCATCGGGGGTCACAGGGGGCACAATCATACCAGGCCTAAAGGGGGAGCGGCTTTCCTGCACTTTTCTAATTAGCCGCCCCCCCTTGGCAGCGACGTAGTCATGCAGAACCACCGGAAGACCCAAAGCCATGAAATGACCCAAAGATTGAAGTCCTGAAGCCGTGAAAAGACCAAAAGCCATGAAAGGAGAAGAAGCAAAAGCCAAAAAAAGAACCAAAGTTGCAAAAGACCCAAAGCCACAAAAGAAGTTAAAGCTGCGAAAAGACCACCCCAAAGCCATGAAAGGAGCCTAAGATAAGTTCCACCAATGTGTTTTTTTATTTTATCAAACCACTGGAGACCAATGTATTATTTTAATACTCTATAGGCCCCTGTTTTTTTTTAAATATTCTATTGGGCGATTGGGGTGGGGCTTGGGGACTGGGCAGGTGCAGTGGCCCTTTAAAAGTAAAAAGGCAACCGCTGAACAGTGTGATGAGTAAGGGCTCTTACTCATGAGCGTTTTTACCTACGCTCCCCTGCATTCCGTTTCTCGGCGTTCAGCCGCAGGGGAGCGCAGGAATAGACGCATTTCATTATTTCAAATGGGGCTGTACTCACACAGGCGCATGTAGGCGCCGAACGCAGGTTGAGACGCAACATGCTGCATTTTTCCTGCGTTCGGTGCCTACACGCGCCTGTGTGAGTACAGCCCCATTTGAAATAATGAAATGCGTCTGTTCCTGCGCTCCCCTGCGGCTGAACGCCAAAAAACGGAGCGCAGGTAAAAACGCTCCTGAGTAAGAGCCCTTACAGAGCTGCAGATCTCAAGGGATAATTCATTTTATATTTATAGCCAGAGATTCAAACAGATCAGACTTGGAGAGGCCCGGGCCGTGTCCCACATCAGAATCGCTCTTTATCCTGCTCCATCTTCTGTTTATACCAAATAAAAGAGAAAAAGATTTCAAGGCTGAGCCCCGAGAGACCCGAGTGCCTTTGTGGAAGTGAACGGCGGCAGAACAGATGTTTCACTTAATGTAGATCTGAATTTTAATCAAGACGTATTTTGCTGCAACCAAAGCAACCCACTTACTCCGACAGCCTGGAGACCCTTGAGATCCGGCTGCTGAAAAAGGAGAATAAAAGAAAATGGCTTTATAGGGCTGAATCCAGGTGCAGGGCTGAGACAAAAACACAAGATTTGATTATGGGCCCAATTTCGACGGCTCTTCAACTTGCACTTGGATGTCAAGTAAATAAACATAGATGACCTGAACTCCATTATCCTAATCTCACTTATCTGCCTTCATACTGTATGTGCAGCTTAATATTCAATGTGTATGGAAGCTCAGTACGACAATCCGTATATTTGTTCCCAACTGGCCATGGGAAATTTATTTCATTTTTTTTTTTTTTTAAATGTTGTGCAAAAAATAATGGACTCCCCAATTATTTTTGGCATTTTTAAATAATTAAAGGGAAAAACAATATACCGTATTTTAATAAGGAAAGTATCAGAAGATTGCTGGCGCTACAAGGGGTGCAAAATTGTGCCCCGAAGGCAACTGCCCTGTTTTGCTTCACCAAAAAATCTAGGAAATGGCAAAATTTTAATGCATTGGAGTCAATAGACACTTTTTCACAGTTTTTTTTCCTGCCAAATGCATTGGTAGGGCTGGCCTGGGGTGTTTGAGGCCCACCTGGGACTGCTATCACAGGGGCCTTCATACCAGCTCAAGGGCCCACGCTTGGCCAGCCCCTTCCCCCTCCCCAGGGTGGACCTTATGCCTTATACCTTATCTTGAGGCGATTGGGTGGGGTGTCGACTGCAAATGAGCAGCAGGTAGGGATTGGGTCTAGATTGGCGGGGCCCACAAAGGCCAGGGCACACCAGATTTTTCCCTGGTCTCCTGCCGGCCCAGTCTGGCCCTGTGCATTTTTTTTTTTTCTTGTAGGTTTTTCTTCCACCCAATCAGTGTCGGACAGGGAACACCAGGGTCCCACCCAAAAACCTTAGACCAGGGGCCCACCAAAGAAGCATAGACCAGGGGCTCACTCTCAGTACTATTATTCTTCTAATCCTCACTCAACCTCTATACTAGTCTTTATTCTTTACGTGCTATAATCTGTTATCTATTTAGCCTCTTTGTTCTCCTAGAAATAGGGAATGGCCATGAAATAGGCCAAATGTTTAGCAGCAAAAGTGCCCACAGACACCTGGGCCCACCGGGAGTTTTTTCTGGTATCCCGGTGGGCCAGTCCGACACTGCGAACCAATATGTTGAGGTCAATATGGGTGTTTTTTTGTTTTTTTTTTGCTCATCCCAACTTGCACCCCTTTCCATTGTTGGTGCTGTTGCAAAGAAACACAAGGGTTTCCTTGTGACCTTCAGAACTTCCCAATGCAAGTGACGCCTGGTTCATGCACAGAGTTTCAAAGAGTTGCCCCTATGGGTAACGAGCACAAATTCCAGAAAGAAATGTAAAAGGTGCAAAAAAACATGGTCCTTTATTGAGACTTTATGTTGCTTTTCTCCCCATTGGTTGTAAATGGAGCCTTAAATATTTCTTAAAGAAGGACTATAACTGTTCTACTTCTACAAATATATGTGGTTTGACCTGGTGGACTTGGATTTGTTTGTCCATTGTTCTGGCAGAATGGAGTCTACCCGGAACTCTTTCTAAACCCAACCCTGCGTCTGTTTTAATTGTTACTGTAATTTCCATTACTTTTCATGTAGAATTCCAGGTATTCTTTCCTGTATTGTGTTATTTTTTCCCCCCAAAAGTACAAGAAGCCGCACTGGAATATTCCATTTTGAATCCCTTCAATAAATATTACCTTTAGACTGAAAGACTATAGACTGCCATTATCCCAAGGGTCTTACTGGATCTACCCATAGACTACAATTAATTCAGCATTTTGGATACACTTTTTTTTTTTTCCCCTCTCAAGTCAATTCTATCTCCCCGTGAGTAATGATGTTCTACAGAGTGACCCTCCTGAAACAAATTCACCATGACCACCCTCTGAATATTGCGTTCTGTGCAGGTTCTTGATGTTGGCTACGATCTAATAAGACATCATATGGGAAAATCTGGAACATTTTTGTGTTTCCGTAGTATCTTTTGAAATAAATAGGAAACTCTTTGTTCTTCTCGCTGTTCATAAAAGGAGGCAGAGATTTTTCGGCACAAGCGATGGGCGTAGGCTTCTAGAAGTATCATGGCGGAAATCACACAACAGATGAGTACAACGTTGCGGGCCACAGAATAATCTGGAGGGGTCGCTTGGGTTCTACATTGTGAGGAGACAAAAGTGATGTTCCAGTTGTACATTTTGTGAAATGGACGGTTCATTGTCAATAAGCCCAAATTGATAGTTGCCTGGAAGCAAGAAGGAGACTGAAGTTAGAGATCAAGTTCAGAATGTAACATTGGGTTCTAGCTGGGTGGTGGTGGTTCACCTTCAGTTGACTTTTTAATTATGTTCTAGAATGGCCAATTCTTAGCAAATTTTTGATTGGTCTTCATTATTTCTTTTTTATAGTTTTTTTTTTTTAATGATTTGTCACCTTCTTCTGACGCTTTCCAGCTTTCAAACGGGGGGTCACTGGCCCCATCTAAAATCAAATGCTCTGTAAGGCTACAAATGTATGGTTATTGCTACTTTATTAATCATCTCTCTCTATTTACACCTCTCCTATTCATATTCCAGTCTCTTTTTCAAAATCAATGCATGGTTGCTAGGGGAATTTCAGATGGCTGAAATTGCAAACTGGAGAGCTGCTGAATAAAAAGCAAAATAACTCTACAAAGTATAGAGCCCACACTCCAGTTGAGGGCAACAGTCAGACGCTCATTATGTGCATGGGCTTCTGCACAACATGGTCTCGCACATGGAGAGGTCCCCCATGGTGAGAATGTCCTAACGCTGGAAAGGTCAATTTAAAATATATATATATATATATATATATATATATATATATATATATATATATATATATATATATATATATATATATATATATATATATATATATATATATATATATATATATATATATATATATATATATATATATATATATACTATTGTTACTCCCAACTGGAGTCCAGGCCCTATTAACCTGCACCTTTGGTGGTGGGGGTGGAAATATTTTCTGCCCAACGGGTGCCCTTTAAAAACAAGATAAGGTAGAAATGTATATATTAGCTAAGTAAGCAAAACGTGCTAAATTTTGGACTCCAATTAGCCAGCTTTTGCAGTGATTGCACTGCGCTAGTTGGTTCTTTAGCCTTGACCTTTTTAGCCCAATTCAGCTGATTGAAGTTGAGTTCATCAAATACAACTTCCCTTCATCTTCTCTGCTAAACTTAGAGGCCCTAATGTTCTTGCCATCTGATCTTGTAGTTGCTCTAGGTCTATCATATGTTGGACAATCAGAGTTGTTCCCTGGTTCTTGACACTGTTTGGTTAAGCCACATTGTAATGTAGTCCAAGTCTAATTCCATTCTCAGTTGACACCTATTCCTAAACTACATCTTGAGATTTAAGGGCACGTTGGGGTAAATTTACCAAAAATGCTGAAAAACAGGGAGCTCAAAATGTTTTGACTGTTAAGGTGGTCATCCATGGGCCAATAAACACTGTCAACAGACTGTTGCAGCTTATTGGGGCTCCTCCCTATCTATGTCAATTGGCCAGGTTTAAACATCCCATCGGATTGAGGGCCGCGTCGGTTCATGATGTGGCCCTTGGTCTGACTGCCTGTATTCTCGGTATTGTGATCCGATCGTTAAGGAATAAAAGATTAGGGCTCATTTTCGACCACAGCAGTAGCACAAAAAATGGATGACGTTATTGAGTCCATTGGCCCCATTCATTACAGGTACTTGAGCCTAAACAGACCTTTGGGTTGCCACTTGTCTGGGTTTTGATCTAGACATCCCGGATTTTAGAAGGGCTGTCCAGGTCAAAACTGCCTGCCAGGTTTTCCAAATTAAGAAAACCAGGCAGGTGATTGCCCAATCACCATGTCATAGCCCCATCCCTGTGACACCACAAGCCGGCCACCCTCCCCGTACCCTGTGACATCACCATCTGCCCGGAGCAAGGAGACGACGAAAGGTGGCAACCCTAACACAAAGACAAAGCGCAACTGGACCCACCAATTTAGTCCCAATGAATTTCACACAAGAACGCCTATTGAGGCCTAAAGGTGGTTATAATCCAGCACATTAGTGTCTATAAAGAAACACACAAACGTCATTTTGATGCCGAATAGGGTAATTGATGCCATATCTGACAACTGTGTGCTTGTTTTGATGCACCCGCTGTGGTGGAATTATTCTGAAATTGTGGGAGAATGCTGCATTGTGGGTGAAAAAGAAAACATTGACTTCCAAAATGGGACTTTGCACACTGCGTTTGTGTTCATAAATGAGACCTGCTGTATGTACATGATTAGTTTTACAACCGCAAACTTTACATCAATTCTCACCAACCAGTGGCTCGTGAGCAACGTGTTTCTCACCAACCCCTTGGTTTGTTGCTCCCAGTGGCCTAAAGGAGGTGCTAATTTTTTAATTATTTTTTATTCCTGGCTTGGAGGCAAGTTTTGGTTGAATAAAAACCAGTTGTACTGTCAAACAGAACCTCCTCAAAACTTGCTACATAGGGGGTTACAAATCAAAAGCCAAAGTCTTTATTTGACACCCTAAGAAAGTATTCACGCTTATGTTGCACCCCAAATCTTTTTTCAATTGACTTCGAAATATAAAAGGTTGGAGACCCCTACTTTATATCATCTTGGTTGCCTTTTCCCTTGTGGCACAGGTGCCATGCTTTCTCAGTGAGCTATGGGATACTACAGATAAAATAACACCATTGAATGATTGTTTGGGGTTATCATACTTACACGATACTTTATGTCAAATTCAATTTGTACCGAAGGCACCTTTTCTACCCACTCTCCAACGGTCAGGGCAAACTGGTAGGTGATGTGGTCAACGGCTATAGTCATGGCGATGAACAGACCAAAAGACACCAGTATCAGTGATCGGATTATGTAGTGTAGGATTTCCATCTTGGAAAGCTTGAGGCCCGTTGACCTTATGAGCTTTACCCTGGAAGACGTGAGCAGATGGCTGCCGTTGTTCTCCAAAGCAAGTTTCTCCAGTCTTTTGGTGATGTACAGGTTGTCAAACTTGAGATCCGTCAGATACCTCTTCAGATACCACGTAGCATTGAACAGTAGAACCAAAACGAAAATTCCAGCAATAATTCTGTTGGATAGGAGGACACGGTCCTTAAATAGTAATGCTACTGCTGTTAAGTCCTTTTGGACCTTCTCAGATATCTTTGATATACGGTCGCATACTAACGAAGTGTTGACTTGAGCGGAAATCCCTACGTTGCTTGTTTTGGTCTCAAACGGGTCGTACTTGGCTAAATGGTTGATATCGGTGATAGTGGTTTGAAATAAGAATGTTGAATTTAAAAGCATCTCGGCAGAGTGCCGTGAAATGCACCCTAACGTGCGAGGAACCGCTCTCATGTTGGAGATGATATTAGGGATGATTTTCAATGCTATCTGCATAAAACAAATGCTTAACAAGAGCCTTCGACCTTGCTTGGTGCCCATGACTGGCAACATGATGGTTACCATGCAGCGAATTGGGTGCATTAGAACCAGTACGATGAATGTAATGGTGGAGACAACTGATGACAGGGTGACAGTTAGTAGAGTATGGTAATGGAGGGATCTAAACAGCCAGTTATGGAGAAGAAGCCCAATAGATGCAGAAATAATGCAGCACAAAATAATCAGCAAAAGGAGTTGGGTCCTGTTTTTTGGAATGGGATTTGAATAGGCACACCAGACATCCTTGAGGACATTGAGCACATTCCAGCTCATCCTTCTGTAAAAAATAAATAGATAATAATTTAAAGATAGTTTGTCTGATGTAGAATTCAACATTGTGATACCCTGGTTACCATTTGGTTTAGGTCAAGCCTAGTGAAAGTTCTAATGCTCTGATTGGTTTCCATGGAGAAAATTTTAAAATTCTGGTTGAATGCAAGTTTGGCGTAGCCCTGTGAAAATGCTCATGCTCGGATTAGTTACTGGTTGGTCCAGTTCTATAAATGTTCTAGTACTCTGACCAGGCGTTAGTAGTTCTTGAAATGTTCTATTACTCTGGCCAGGGGTAAGTAGTTCTTTAAACATTCTAGTACTCTGGCCAGGGGTAAGTAGTTCTTGAAATGTTCTATTACTCTGGCCAGGGGTAAGTCATTCTTTAAACATTCTATTACTCTGGCTAGGGGTAAGTAGTTCTTTAAATGTCACAGTATTCTGACCAGGGGTTAGTAGTTCTTCAAACGTTCTAGTACTCTGGCCACGGGTAAGTAGTTCTTTAAAGAACAACTAACCCCTGGCCAGAGTACTAGAACATATAAAGAACTACTTACAAGATGAGCGAACGAAATCAGATACATATAGACCTGCTGTTTTAACACACACCATCCATCATGTGATAAGCATTCAATTTGAAAGTATAGGAAACAGACCAGGAACAGGCAGTACTTTAGTCTGCAAACACCCTTTATTGGTGTATTTTCACTCACGACATGTTTCGGGAACCAGTCCCTTTTTCCCTTGAAAAAGGGACTGGTTCCCGAAACATGTCGTGAGTGAAAATACACCAAATACACCAATAAAGGGTGTTTGCAGACTAAAGTACTGCCTGTTCCTGGTCTGTTTCCTATACTTTCAAATTGAAAGAACTACTTACCCCTGGCCAGAGTACTAGAATGTTTAAAGAACTACTAACCCCTGGCCAGAACTATTAACCCCTGGCCAGAGTACTAAAACGTCTAAACATTCTAGTACTCTGACCATGGGTAAGTAGTTCTTTAAACTTTCTTGTACGATGGCAGGTTGTTGTTGTTTTTCGTTATAAGACCAAACATTTGGTGAGGACCCACCTAAGCTTAAGCATACAGAGATATAAAACAATGCCGCATCAACCATTCAATCATATTTCCATAAATAGCTAGGATAGGAAACATCTCAACTCTCCTAATCATTGGGGCTAGACTTTCAAAAAGTAATTAGAAGGCTAAATCGGAAAACTCCCCAATCATCATCCAAAATGGCTTTCAGGGTGAGCCTCCTGCAGCCACTGATCTTGGCCTCCTAGGGAAGGTCAGCCCAACAAATTGGGAACTGCTGCTCTAAATGTTCCAGTCCTGCATATACATGTAGCTGATGCTTATTTTTGAATTCCAGGCTTGGAGGCAAGTTTTAGTTGCATAAAAACCATGTGTACTGCCAAATAGAGCCTCCTGTAGGCCTCCAGTCCACATAGGGGCTATCAAATGGCCAATAAGAACTTTATTTGGCACCCTTCCCACTCCTACTCTTTTTACATTTGAATGTGCCTTACAGGTAAAAAAAAAAGGTTGGGGACCACGGAGATATAAGGAGATTAGAGTAGGCACCATTGCCCCAATGAAGAATTGGTTTCTACTGGAATCTAGACATGGAAATGTAGGTCCACCATGACACACTAGAACATCTACCCAGGGATTGCTTAATACTACACTTTATACATTAACCATTTTGGACTGTAGAGGTGCAATTTTGGGCACCTTAAGGCTCCATTGCACCCATAGGCTTAATAAATAAGGCCCCATAGTTTTTATGAGGCATAAAGGAAAGGCATCTCCCACTACATAAAAGTTCAAGTATTTCATAAATATTAGAACAAAGTTGCTTCATGTGAGCATTTTTCTCTTTGCCCCAGGTTGTTAATCTAGATAATGTAATCACAATCCCATCACACTAAAGGTCAAACCAAAACTGTGATCCACAGCTGCACGTCATGGAATGTGTTAGTTCTGCTTTTATTTGGCTTCTTGTAGACGAGTTGTGAGTTAAGATGATTAGCAATAGCAAACACTGCTTATAGTGGAGATCTCTGCTGCTGCTGCGGGATAAGAACTCCAATTCAGGCCCAGTCTTAAAGGGACAGTAACCTCGAACAATTAAAGTGTTTTAAAGTAATAAAAATATAATGCAGTGTTGCCCTGCACTGGTAAAACTGCTGTGTTTGCTTCTTGAAACAATACTATTGTTTATATAAATAAGCTGCTGTGTAGCCATGGGGGCAGCCATTCATGCACAGGATACACAGTAGATAACAGATAAGTACTACTATAGTTTATATAAACAAGCTGCTGTGTAGCCATGGGGGCAGCCATTCATGCACAGGATATACAGTAGATAACAGATAAGTACTACTATAGTTTATATAATCAAGCTGCTGTGTAGCCATGGGGGCAGCCATTCAAGCACAGGATACACAGTAGATAACAGATAAGTACTACTATAGTTTATATAAACAAACTGCTGTGTAGCCATTGGGGCAGCCATTGAAACACAGGATACACAGTAGATAACAGATAAGTACTACTATAGTTTATATAAACAAACTGCTGTGTAGCCATTGGGGCAGCCATTGAAACACAGGATACACAGTAGATAACAGATAAGTACTACTATAGTTTATATAAACAAACTGCTGTGTAGCCATTGGGGCAGCCATTGAAACACAGGATACACAGTAGATAACAGATAAGTACTACTATAGTTTATATAAACAAACTGCTGTGTAGCCATTGGGGCAGCCATTGAAACACAGGATACACAGTAGATAACAGATAAGTACTACTATAGTTTATATAAACAAACTGCTGTGTAGCCATTGGGGCAGCCATTGAAACACAGGATACACAGTAGATAACAGATAAGTACTACTATAGTTTATATAAACAAACTGCTGTGTAGCCATTGGGGCAGCCATTGAAACACAGGATACACAGTAGATAACAGATAAGTACTACTATAGTTTATATAAACAAACTGCTGTGTAGCCATTGGGGCAGCCATTGAAACACAGGATACACAGTAGATAACAGATAAGTACTACTATAGTTTATATAAACAAACTGCTGTGTAGCCATTGGGGCAGCCATTGAAACACAGGATACACAGTAGATAACAGATAAGTACTACTATAGTTTATATAAACAAACTGCTGTGTAGCCATTGGGGCAGCCATTGAAACACAGGATACACAGTAGATAACAGATAAGTACTACTATAGTTTATATAAACAAACTGCTGTGTAGCCATTGGGGCAGCCATTGAAACACAGGATACACAGTAGATAACAGATAAGTACTACTATAGTTTATATAAACAAACTGCTGTGTAGCCATTGGGGCAGCCATTGAAACACAGGATACACAGTAGATAACAGATAAGTACTACTATAGTTTATATAAACAAACTGCTGTGTAGCCATTGGGGCAGCCATTGAAACACAGGATACACAGTAGATAACAGATAAGTACTACTATAGTTTATATAAACAAACTGCTGTGTAGCCATTGGGGCAGCCATTGAAACACAGGATACACAGTAGATAACAGATAAGTACTACTATAGTTTATATAAACAAACTGCTGTGTAGCCATTGGGGCAGCCATTGAAACACAGGATACACAGTAGATAACAGATAAGTACTACTATAGTTTATATAAACAAACTGCTGTGTAGCCATTGGGGCAGCCATTGAAACACAGGATACACAGTAGATAACAGATAAGTACTACTATAGTTTATATAAACAAGCTGCTGTGTAGCCATTGGGGCAGCCATTCAAGCACAGGATACACAGTAGATAACAGATAAGTACTACTATAGTTTATATAAACAAGCTGCTGTGTAGCCATTGGGGCAGCCATTCAAGCACAGGATACACAGTAGATAACAGATAAGTACTACTATAGTTTATATAAACAAACTGCTGTGTAGCCATTGGGGCAGCCATTGAAACACAGGATACACAGTAGATAACAGATAAGTACTACTATAGTTTATATAAACAAACTGCTGTGTAGCCATTGGGGCAGCCATTGAAACACAGGATACACAGTAGATAACAGATAAGTACTACTACTTATCTGTTACGGATTTCAGCTTGCAAGCACCCTGTGAGAATTGCCATAGTGCGTTTTCCATTAGTTTCAGTGGAAGTGCAGTTTCTGCGTATTTACGTCTGATGGAACTTTTTTAAAAACGCCACGTCAGGCCTTGCCCTAACGACATGTTGGGACCAGACCAGTAAAATCTAGTTGCACCACTGTACTCATTAAATGGGGTGTTCCCTGGATAAACGCAGTGCCAATTTAATGACGAATATCCCAGAATACGTTTTAAAATCGATCAAAACAGCCGTCCAGCTTCATGTACAATACCCTGAAATGATAAAAGTGCCAAAATTGTGTATAATATCCCCATTTTCCTACAATAACCAAAGGGCCCCTGATAAACCTACACCCCTGTGCTTGACACGTTATTTATAGAACTATTTCAATTACTTTTTCTTGCTTTTAAAACCACAGTTTACAATGTAAGGGGGGGGGGGAATAAAAGCACAATGAACAGTATATTCTATTCTTCTGGAAACCAGCCAAAACCAGCTTTTTTTTTTTTTTTCCCATGATTGCGAGTTATATTTTAGCTCTTATGTTCCATTTCTGCAAATGATATGGCAGGAGACTATTTTGTTAAACCATCAACCCACCTCATGGCCACAGATAGCGGAGCCGACGTCCTCCTTCTCCTGTAATTGCTGAATCCTAAAAGCTTTCGGAGCGGAGACTCTTCCTTGTTATTGAAGTGGAGCCGTCAGGCACAAACCTCCGCTATTTATCAGTTCTGTATTTAGACGTTTGTCCCACAAACTACCTCTTTTTTTTTCTTTTTTTCTAAAAGCAGCAATAGGAAGGAAACCTGTGTTGATGGATAAACCACAATGGACTGGAAGCCACTGGTTTTAGTAGGCAGCAAGTAAATACAGACAGTAAAAAATATTCTGGGCGGCAGTTGCAAACTCCAAAATGGCAGCTGTTTGGTGCCTGCTTGTGCCGTTGTATGTTGCCAATGAGCACCTCTAGTTGGGCGAGAAGGAGAAAGCTTTGACCCTAAGGGAAGATTTTGGGGAGATTTAGTCGCCCGATGACTAATCGTGTCTCCTTCAGGCGACTAATCTCCCTGAAAAGCCTTCCCGCCAGCCAGAAGCTAAATCACAGGCGGGATGGCACTCGGAGTGCTTCGTTTTCCCAAGTCGCCCGAAGTTGCCTGACACGGGAGAGTCCAGGAAAATGTGTTTAAGCAACGGATTCTTCATGTACTCAAAGGATATAAATACAGGAGTCCGTTTTACTTTGAAATACAGACAGTCTGTATCCAAATGTTACATGTACAACCTAAAACAATAAGTGATTGGTGAGTGACTGTATGAGGCTCCGACTCATTGGATCATTTACAGACCGATTCATGGCAAATATGCGCCTGGTTCGTCATAAGGAGATTATGTAATAAACGGCACTAAGTTTATTGCCATGGGGCAGTAACCCATAGCAACCAATCCGCAGGTAGAATTGGGCATCTGTTTAAATGCAAACATTTTACTGCTCCTGGGCAAACTGAGTGCCTTATATTACATACGGGGGATAAACCGCTTAATATCACTAGTGATCGGAAAAACTATTTTTATGGAACTTCAAGGTAAAATCTGGAAAAAGCCCCTATTGAAATGCATTAGAAATTGTTGGGCCCACAAAAAAAACGGTGTAAAATCCGGGGACATAAAATTGAGGTTTAATTGTGTTCATAATAAAAAAAAATCACCCATCTTGCTGGTCAGTTTGAGCTGATATTTACTATACTGCTCCACTGGCTCAGCCAATAGGCTGTGAAATGTATAAAGCAATACTGCCCCCCGGTGGGAGAAGAGCAACTTCTGGACTTTATTGCATTTTTTGGGGGGGAACAAACTATGAATATAAATGAGGATTGTGTTTGTTATGCTCTGCTAATTTAAACTTTGCCCCAAGGAACTTTGTATAAATAAGAGTTTCAACTGCTCTGTTTTTGCTTCTAAGCCATATGGCACACAGTGAGGTGACAGTTGCTGGAGAACAGTCGCAAATGTCCTTTCTTGCCCGTTGGCTTCTGCGTCCCCAATTTGACAACATCAGTGTCTGCCATAGGCAAAGCCATTCCTCATTTAAATGAGCAGAAATTGACGGCCGCACAGTTTTTCCCAAGAGGAGACTCCATGGCCTACATTTACCAACTGTCAGATTTTGTATTTGTGTGGGATAAAAAGTCCCGGGAGTGTGTGACAGTTTGGGTAAGGTAATAAGTTATCATGACAATATACAACGTATTAAAGGACTATATAACTGTCAGTCGACATGTTTCTATATGATGGGTCAGAGGTGTCATTAAACTGATATAACTGAAGAATGTAAAACACAACGTGGCAGTTTGCAATTTATTTTGTAAAGTCCAAGGGTAAAAACAGCAGCAACAAATCATCCTATAGAATAAGGTAGTGAATACGAAGTCTCCTGGTGGCTCAACCATCTCATGGCAACTCTCTCTGGGGCCAAACGTTTTCACCAAACCTCAGACTCCATTCTATCCGAATAACTGTCATTTTTCAAATGATTTCCCTTTTCTCTGTAATAATAAAACAGTCGCTTGTACTTGATCCTAACTAAGATATAATTAATCCTTATTGGAGGCAAAACCAGCCTATTGGGTTTATTTAATGGTTACATGATTTTCTAGTAGACTTAAGGTATGAAGATCCAAATTACAGAAAGATCCATTATTGGGAAAACCCCAGGTCCCGAGCATTCTGGATAATCCCATACCTAATGTAATGTGTTTTTCTCATCTCTTTTTCTAGTTCAGGACTAAAAACGCATGAAAGAATTTGAATAATAACCAATGTCATTTTATTTCTTCTCCCATCAAAACAAAATACCGGTCGGAGATCCTTTATCCGGAAACCTGTTAGCCTTCCTGTAATTCGGAAGCTTTCTGGATTTCTCCCATAGACTCCTGAATGAAGCAGTTTGAAACAGTTTTTCTGTGTAATAATAAAACAGTCGCTTGCACTTGATCCCAACTAAGATATAATTAATCCTTATTGGAGGCAAAACCAACCTATTGGTTGTATTGACTTGAGGTATGGGGGCTCCAAATTACGGAATGATCATTTTTAAACATTTGGATTATTTCGTTATAATGGAGTCTATGGGAGACGGGCTTTCTGTAATTCGGAGTTTTTGGATAACGGGTTTCCAGATAATGGATCCCATACCTGTGCTCGAATTTCTCCATAATTTTTATTTAGTTTTTTTGTTTGCTGGGGATAAAAACAGAAAAATCATCTATTGGAGCCAGCCCATTTAGGGAAATTTCAACCAAAAATGTTGCCATTTCGGGAATTTCGAAATGGGAATTTTTTTCTCTTATCGCTGTTCATGGCTCTTGTGTATTATTTGAATTTATGGCAGGAAAACCCTTTTGGGGTGATGTAATAAAAGGCATTATGTTTGCCCCAGGAGCAGCAACTCGTAGCAACCAATCAGCAGGAAGCATTAACTGGTCACCTGTTTAAAATCAAACATCTTATTGGTTGCTGTGGGTTACTGCTCCTGTAGTGCCTTTTATTACATATGGGGGAATTAATAAAAGGTAGTATCGGGGTACAGTTACTCACAGCAATGTTTAAAATCAAACTGCTGCCCAGTCAATTCTACCTGCTGATTGGTTGCTATTAGACCTTCTTCAAAGTCTGCCTGGCTGATACCTGGATAGATATATACAGGGTGGGTTAGATCTCATTGGATGAGTCTCCCTTTGCTTTTATTCCCCACCAGACAGCACCCGTATAAATTTAGGGGATACCCTATCAAGCAAAGTTTGCCCCAGTTCTGGTAACACGTAGCAACCAATCAGCAGGCAGCCTTTAGTAGTCCACTGTTTTAAGGCAAGCATTTGATTGGTTGTTGTGGGATAATAAACTTGAGCAAATTTACAATACCCCAAATTAGACTGTTAAATGCCACCAGATATGGGGGATATTGCACAGAAAGGACCTATTGCCAGAAGACTACAGGTAAGGGATCCGTTATCTGGAAACTCATTATCCAGAAAGCTCTGAATTACTCCATTTTAATAAAATAATGCAAATTTTGTAAACATTTTTTTTACTTTTCTGTGTAATAATAAAACGCTTGAACTTGATCCCAACTAAGATATAATTAATCCATATCGGAAGCAAAACCAGCCTATTAGCTTTATTTCATGTTTATATGATTTTCTAGTAGACGTAACGTATGAAGATCCATATTGTGGAAAGATCCATTATATAGAAAACCCCAGGTCCTATACCTGTAGTAGTGGTATGGGATCCGTTATCCAGAAGCCCCTTATCCAGAAAGCCCAGAATTACGGTAAGGCTGTCTCCCACAGACTCAATTTTAAACAAATAAATAATTCATGTTTTTAAAAATGATTTCCTTTTTCTGTGTAATAATAAAACAGTCGCTTGTACTTGATCCCAACTAAGATATAATTAATTCTTATTGGAAGCAAAACCAGCCTATTGGGTTTATTTAATGTTTACATGATTTTCTAGTAGACTTAAGGTATGAAGATCCAAATTATGGAAAGATCAATTATCCGTAAACACCCAGTTCCCGAGCATTCTGGATAACCAGTCCCATACCTGTATTTAATGTCTGAGAGTGGGGTGCAGTTCTTATCACCTACAGCAGCCAATCAGCCGGTAGCATTTCCTGGTTGCCTGTTTAAAAGCAAACATCTTATTGGTTGCTATGGATTACTCCACCTGGGCAAACTTTTTATTACATATGGGGTAATATCTCGTGCTGCAGAGGCAATAGTGATCTGCAATCAAACACTTATTAATATGGTAATGCTTTAAGGCAGTTGCTATTTTTATTAATGGTGTATATATTACAAATTTTAAGATTCAAAATTGTTACTGAAATTTATGAAAGGTGGGGGGGGTGGTCCTGCCACCTACAACCTCAAAAACATATTCCCACAGGTACCAAAATCACAATTAACTATTAGAAATTTCCTATACGGAGGTAGCCGGACCTTTTTCTGGGCGCAGTATATGGAGGGGCAGACGCAAGGGTCGGAGTCCCAGAAGGAATGGGCCGGTCAGTCGGTTGCGGGTCCAGTCCCCATAAAGAAGCCCATTATTCTATATATAATTATATGGGGGGGGACCAGTCATTATTGTATATTGTTTATAGGACACAATGTTCTGTGATTCAGCCTGGAGCAGATCTATGGGTCCAGTACAAATCCGACAGCAGCTGTTTGTATTGTGCAAATAGTCCGGGAGTAGTTGCCTGTCTGTCCCACTGCTGGTTCTGTACATCTGTCCCCATAGCAGCTTGTCCTGGAACGTGGACTCCTGTTCTCCTTATCTTCCAGTAGTGACGTTCTGCGCCCCAGATATCAGTTCTGTGCCATTGTAAATATGGAACGGAACCCAATCAGGAATGGTACCGAGCTGGAAGATGCTGGAGGCCCACGTGTTCATGGCCAGACTGAGGAGCAGCACCCCCATCACATTCATCACCAGCCCAGTTTTAGCCTGGAAATAAAGAGAAGGAGATGTTCAGTACAGAACAATGGTATCACCCCAAATATCGCCCCCCCCCCCCAATGATCTTCACCATTTCAGGGATTTGGGGAGCACTGCCCCTCTCTCTTCATACTGTATCCTCTACTTGTATTTGTCTAACATTTGTCTAACAGGAGTATTAGGGGGTCACCTCTTGCTTTGTGTTACTGTGGCTTCAATGGAGATGCTACTAACTCAGCCTGCAGTTTCAACCTTGCCTAACCCTCCATTGTTCTTAGTCTCGCTTTCCTGAACTGGTTGCCATGAATTGTTCTTGGTCTCCCTTTCCTGAACTGGTTGCCATGAATTGTTCTTGGTCTCCCTTTCCTGAACTGGTTGCCATGAATTGTTCTTGGTCTCCCTTTCCTGAACTGGTTGCCATGAATTGTTCTTGGTCTCCCTTTCCTGAACTGGTTGCCATGAATTGTTCTTGGTCTCCCTTTCCTGAACTGGTTGCCATGAATTGTTCTTGGTCTCCCTTTCCTGAACTGGTTGCCATGAATTGTTCTTGGTCTCCCTTTCCTGAACTGGTTGCCATGAATTGTTCTTGGTCTCCCTTTCCTGAACTGGTTGCCATGATGAATTGTTCTTGGTCTCCCTTTCCTGAACTGGTTGCCATGATGAATTGTTCTTGGTCTCCCTTTCCTGAACTGGTTGCCATGAATTGTTTAGATCTCCCCTATACGACTGCACATGAAGCCTAAGGTTGACTTGATTGAACATAATATTCTCTCTGTTGGATGGTGAAAACTGTAAGACCTAAAATTCACAATTTGGTTCATTCTTCTCATCCAGGCTCTTGTATGTCCTACTCCTCTCCAGTGATGTGACTATAAATGTGCTTTACAAAGTATAATAGTTAAAGGCGTGATTCACCTTTTACATTTTTAATATGTTCTAGAATGGCCAATTCTAAGCAGCGTTTCAATTGGTCTTCATTATTTTGTTTTTTTTATAGTTTTTAAAATTATTTGCCTTCTTCATAGTTACATAGTTACATAGTTACATAGTTAAATTGGGTTGAAAAAAGACAAAGTCCATCAAGTCCAACCCCTCCAAATGAAAACCCAGCCCCATACACACACCCCTCCCTACTTTTAATTAAATTCTATATACCCATATCTATACTAACTATAGAGCTTAGTATCACAATAGCCTTTGATATTATGTCTGTCCAAGAAATCATCCAAGTCCCTCTTATAGTCATTAACTGAATCAGCATCACAACATCCCCCGGCAGTGCATTCCCCAACCTCACTGTCCTGACTGTGAAGAACCCTCTACGTTGCTAACTCTTTCCAACTTTCCAATGGGGGTCATCTAAAAAACAAATACTCTGTAAGGCTACACATTTATTGTTATTGTTACTTTTTATTACTCCTCTCCTATTCATATTCCAGTCTCTTATTCACATCAGTGCATGGTTGCTAGGGAAATGTGGTCCTAGCAATCCAATTGCTGAAATTGCAAACTAGAGAGCTCCAGAATAAAAAAGCTAAATAACTCAAAAATACTAATAGTTCATTTAAAGGCGAACAACCCCTTTAACGGGGCTCTTCTCTGATGCCGGGACATGTTTATAATTGTGTAATTTGTCATAAAGGCAAAGTTACACTTGAAAGCCATAGAGTAAGTGCCTGGGGCGATAAACCTTTTATCTTGCACTGTACAATACATCAAAAGTGAAAGGTTTTCATTAGAAGTGTAATTAACAAGAATGACATCTGACCCCTAAGTACTAAAACGACTGAATTCTACATCATTATCTTGCCCTGCATTCCTGATCTTGAATTGTAACCCATACTGGTTAAGTTACTTTCTACAGCAAATACTCAGTTGTTACTGGTGCAAAGGTAACTGTACTAAACCCTTTTATTGTTGCCATTACTGGACTATGAAGGGGTTGATTCACCTTTAAGTTGACTTTTAGGGCAGAGACGCGCGCTCAGATTCGGGGAGATTAGTCGCCCAGCGACAAATCGCCTCTTCTTCGGGCGACTAATCTCCCTGCCGACTAGAATTTAAAACGCTGATGGGATGGCTGATTGCTTAGTTTTTTAGTTGTAAGGCAACTTCGGAAAACGAAGCGCTCCAAGTGCCATCCCACCGGCGATTCAGATTCTAGCCGGCAGGGAGGCCGTTTGGGGAGATTAGTCGCCCAAAGGAGAGGCGATTTGTCGCCAGGCGACTAAATATCCCCGAATCTTCTTGTTTGTCGCTGCCCTTAGTCTGTTACACAATGGCTAATTCTAAGCAACGTTTCAATTGGTCTTCATTATTTATTTTTTATAGTTTAATTATTTGACTTTTCCTTCAAACTCATTCCAGCATTCAAATAAGGGGTCACTAGGTCACCAGCTAAAAAAACCCCAAATGCTCCGTAAGGCTACAAATGTATTGTTGCTTTTTATTCCTCATCTTTCTATTCAGGCCTCTCCTATTCATATTCCAGTCTCTTATTCACATCAATGCATGGTTGCTAGGGGAATTTGGATCCTAGCAACCGGATGGCTGAAACTGCAAACTGGAGAGCTGCTGAATAACTCAAAAAACACAAATAATAAAAAAAAATATAAAACAAATTGCAAATAGTCTCAGAATATCCCTCTCTATATCATACAACAGTGAACAACTCCTTTAATGTTCTTCCATTCTGGCTAAAGGTCCTGCTAGGCTGTACAGAAATCCAGACGGCCCCTGTACAGCAGAGCTTACACTCTATATTCAGATGACATGAGCACGTGACATTAGACTAAACACACTCTGATGAGAAGTGGTTGAAATGATTCTCTAAACTCACCATGTCCTTCACCATTAAATGTCCTGTAGAAAATGCTATTGAATTGGGCGGCGTGGAGACGGGTAACATGAAGGCGTATGAGCACCCCACAGTCCCGGGGACCATTAAATATAATGGGTTGACTTTAAGCCTAATAGCCTGTAGGGGAAAAAAAGGATAAAAAGATGAAAAACTGCATATTAAATCTTTTTTTATTTGTTAAATAACAGACTCAAAACTTGGGACGTACCAGCTCTGACAGCACCGGGAGGAAGACTATGATGGTGGCCGTGTTGCTGGCGAATTCAGTGAAGGAGGCAATGAGCACCGTGACCAGCAGGACGGCGAGCGCCGGAGAAATACCCTCGAGTGGCTGCAGGCGACCCCCAATCCATGTAGAAAGTCCGGAAGCCTGCAAAGAGGCCAGAGTTTATTTCTACAGTTTCTACTACATAAGAGATTCTATAAAAACGACAAACGAAGCCGTGATCTTTGCCCAATTTCAAGGAAAAGGCTCGTGGGACAAACGGCACAAACACAACCGCGCCGAGAGAAAAGGAACCGTGTCTGTGCCGCCAAACGTAGTCCGTATGGATAACTGAGGGATTACACTGAGCTGAAGCGCTGGTATTTTATTGTAATAATAATAATAATAATAATAATAATAATAAAGATCTTCTTTTCCAGGAGCTTTTTCATTCCCCTGTGCTACTATAATACCCCAGTGTTAAACATGACCAATCTATACATTTAGTACAAGGAATGGGGTGTTGCACAGAGAAAATAAACATCCATTTATTCATAGCAGCAATTAGCAACTGCTCCTGCTAATAAATAAAATGTTTAAAAAGGGTTGTTTGCCTTTAAATTCATTTTAACTTTTGAGTATAATGTAGAGAAGGATATTCTGAGACAATTTGCGATTGGTTTTCATTTTTTAAATTGGGCTTATTTAGCTTTTTATTCAGCAGCTCTCTGGTTTGCAATTTGGTTGCTAAGGTCCAAACGACCCTAGCAACCATGCATTGATGTGAATAAGAGACTGGAATATGAATAGGAGAGACCTGAATAGAAAGATGAGTAATAAAAAGTAGCAAAAACAATAAATGTGTAGCCTTACAGAGCATTTGTTTTTTTGAAAGCTGGAAAGAATTATAAAAAAAAGTAAATAATGAAGACCAATTGAAAAGTTGCTTAGAACTGCCCATTCTATAACATACTAAAAGTTAACTTAAAGGTGAATCACCCCTTTAAATTAATTAAAAAATCTAGTATGATGTAGAGAGGGATATTCTGAGACCATTTGTAATTGGTTTTTATTATTTGGGGTTTTTGAGCTATTTATTTATTCAGCGGCTCTCTGGTTTGCAATTTCAGCCTTCTGGTTGCTAGGGTCCAAATGACCCTAGCAACCATGCACTGATTTGAATATGAATAGGAGAGGCCTGAATAAAAAGAGGAGTAATAAAAAGTAGGAATAACAATAAATGTGTAGCCTTACAGAGCATTTGTTTTTAGGTGGGGGTCAGGGACCCCATTTAAAAAGCTGGAAAGAGTCCGAAGGAGAAGGGAAATAAATACAAAACTATAATAAATAAATAAAAGAAAAATGAAGGCCAACTGAAAAGTTACTTAGAATTAGCCATTCTATAACATACTAAAAGGTTAATGACCCAACATAACAATTAGGGATGCACGGAATCCAGGATTCAGCCTTTTTCAGCAGGATTTGGATACGGCCAAATCCTTCTGCACGGCCGATCCTAATTTACATATGCAAATTAGGGGTGGGGAGGGAAATCATGTGACTAAGTCACAAAACAAGGAAGTAAAAAATGTTTTCCTCTTCCCACCTCTAATTTGCATATGTAAATTAGGATTCGGATTCAGTTCAGTATTAGGCCGATTCTTTCGCAGGGGGTTCGGCCGAATCCAAAATAGTGGATTCGGTGCATCCCTAATAAGAATTACTGATGATTTCTAATAGCTGAAATTGAGTGCAGTGTCTGTAACAGTTATTAATGCTGAGAAATGACAGCTGCCTTTAATCTTGTGTTTGCAGAAATGGAACACGGATGGAACACGGACACACCGGCTGAGATGGGTCGATTCTAAGGGGTTAAAGATGTGGCTATGGTGTAACATCGTTACGGCCTGTAAAGATCCTGGAATGGGATAATAAATGAAGCTGGACGGAAGGTTTTGGACTGAAAGTGTTAAATGGACTTTGGAGCATTCAGCAAAGGTTTAGATCGAAGATAAATGAATATTTCAATGTTAATTGTAAAAATGTGTTGGAGAGATTGCAGGGACTTTATACGGTAACCAGTAAAATCGGTTTTGGATTGTGAGCTTTGCTGCCCAATCAGCAACCTGCCACTGACTTGCACTTTTCCTAATGTGCTTAAAAGGGTCGTTCATCTTAAAACTAACTTTTACGACGTTGTGGACAGGGATATTCTGAGACAATTTGCAATTGGTTTTCATTTATTATTATTTATGGTTTTTGAGATATTTAGCGTCTTATTCAACTCTCTAGTATGGAATTCCAGCACCTGTCTGGTTGCTAGAGTCTAAATTACCCCAGCAACCAGGCAGTCGTTTGAACAAGAGACAGGAATAGGATAGACCTGAATAGAATAAGTAACAAAAACTAAATGTGTTTTTTGCCTGCCGGGGTCACTGACCCCCATTTGAAAGGTGCAACGAGTCGGAAAAAGAAACCAAATTGCTCAAAACTATACGTAACAAATGAAGTCTAACTAAAAAGTTTCTAGGAATGGACCATGTTATCACCTACTAGAACTTCACTAGCTCTTTAATACTGTGCAGTAGAAAGTAGAATGGAATGGATGAGCCTTCAAGGGATTATAGAGGCAGGCGGAGAACATTTTGGGAGATTTGGTAAAGTGCCAACGGTCATTTAAGCATCTGATACAGATGATGTGAAGGTAATGCAGGTATGGGATCTATTAGCCATAAAGCTCCGAATTAGGGGAAAGCCATGTCCCATAAACTCCAAATAAATTTAAACTCTTAAAAATAAATTCCTTTTTGGCAGTAATAATAATACATTGTCTTGCTGCTCGATCCCAACTAAGAAAATGTGGTACCTGCATTGTGTACACCTGTAATACGCTGGACTGTTCACAACTTAGAAAAATGATTAAGGGGCACCAGTATTATGTCACGGTAGGTACTAAGAACTGTTTATTTTAGATTTGAGCTTATACGTTTCCCTGTCTCCTGCTGTATTTTGCTTGCCCTACGCTCCCTAAATGTGCCATTCTTTGCTTGTCCTAGGCATCCTGAGTGTGTTCTGCTCTGCTTATTTTACGCTGCCTCAGTGTGCCATTTTCATCCTGTGAGTGTGCCATTCTCTCCTTTTGTTACGCTGCCTGAATGTGCCATTCTCTTCATGTGTGCGTGTCATTCTCAACTTGTCTTGTGCTGCCTGAGTGTGCCATTCCCTCCTTCTCTTATGCTGCCTGAATGTGCCATTCTCATCCTGTGAGTGTGCCATTCTCTCCTTCTCTTACGCTGCCTGAGTGTGCCATTCCCTTCTTCTCTTACGCTGCCTGAGTGTGCCATTCCCTACTTTCTTACGCTGCCTGAGTGTGCCATTCTCATCCTGTGAGTGTGCCATTCTCTCCTTCTCTCATGCTGCCTGAGTGTGCCATTCTCTCCTTCTCTAACGCTGCCTGAGTGTGCCATTCTCATCCTGTGAGTGTGCCATTCCCTCTCCTTCTCTTATGCTGCCTGAGTGTGCCATTCCCTACTTTCTTACACTGCCTGAGTGTGCCATTCTCATCCTGTGAGTGTGCCATTCTCTCCTTCTCTTACGCTGCCTGAGTGTGCCATTCTTTCCTTCTTCTACGCTGCCTGAGTGTGCCATTCTCTCCTTCTCTTATGTTGCCTGAGTGTGCCATTCTCATCCTGTGAGTGTGCCATTCCCTCTCCTTCTCTTATGCTGCCTGAGTGTGCCATTCTCTCCTTCTCTTACGCTGCCTGAGTGTGCCATTCTTTCCTTCTTCTACGCTGCCTGAGTGTGCCATTCTCTCCTTCTCTTATGCTGCCTGAGTGTGCCATTCTCTCCTTCTCTTACGCTGCCTGAGTGTGCCATTCCCTCCTTCTCTTACGCTGCCTGAGTGTGCCATTCTCTCCTTCTCTTAAGTTGCCTGAGTGTGCCATTCTCTCCTTCTCTTATGCTGCCTGAGTGTGCCATTCTCTCCTTCTCTTAAGTTGCCTGAGTGTGCCACTCATCCTGTGAGTGTGCCATTCTCTCCTTCTCTTACGCTGCCTGAGTGTGCCATTCTCTCCTTCTCTTATGTTGCCTGAGTGTGCCATTCTCATCCTGTGAGTGTGCCCATTCCCTCCTTCTCTTATGTTGCCTGAGTGTGCCATTCTCATTCCTGTGAGTGTGCCATTCTCTCCTTCTCTTACGCTGCCTGAGTGTGCCATTCTCTCCTTCTCTTACGCTGCCTGAGTGTGCCATTCTCTCCTTCTCTCATGCTGCCTGAGTGTGCCATTCTCTCCTTCTCTAACGCTGCCTGAGTGGGCCATTCTCATCCTGTGAGTGTGCCATTCCCTCTCCTTCTCTTATGCTGCCTGAGTGTGCCATTCCCTACTTTCTTACACTGCCTGAGTGTGCCATTCTCATCCTGTGAGTGTGCCATTCTCTCCTTCTCTTACGCTGCCTGAGTGTGCCATTCTCAGCCTGAGTGTGCCATTCTCATCCTGTGAGTGTGCCATTCCCTCTCCTTCTCTTACGCTGCCTGAGTGTGCCATTCTCCTTTTTTGCGCCTGATTGCCATTCTCTCCTGTGAGGTGCATTCTCTCCTTCTCTAGCTGCCTGAGTGTGCCATTCTCTCCTTCTTACGCTGCCTGAGTGTGCCATTCTCTCCTCTGAGTTGCCATTCCTCCTTCTCTTAGCTGCCTGAGTGTGCCATTCTCTCCTTCTCTACGCTGCCTGAGTGTGCATTCCTCTTTCTACCTGCCTGAGTGTGCCATTCCTCCTTCTCTTAGCTGCTGGTGTGCCATTCTCCTTTCTTACGCTGCTGAGTGTGCCATTCCCTCCTTCTCTAGCTGCCTGAGTGTGCCATTCCCTCCTCTCTTAGCTGCCTGAGTGTGCATTCCTCTTTCTTACGTGCCTGAGTGTGCCATTCCTCCTTCTCTTACGCTGCCTGAGTTGCCATTCCTCTTCTTACGCTGCCTGAGTGTGCCATTCCTCCTCTGTTGTGCCATCTCTCCTTATGTTCCGAGGTCATCTCTCTCGTGTGCATTCCTCCTTCTCTTACGCTGCTGAGTGTGCATTCTCTCCGTGAGTGTGCCATCTCTCCTTCTCTTACGCTGCTGAGTGTGCCATTCTCACCTGTGAGTGTGCCATTCTCCCTCTAGCTGCCTTGTGCCATCCTACTATGTGCATCCCTTCTTATCTGCTGAGTGTGCCATTCTCACGTGATGTGCCATCCTCTCTTCTGCTGAGTGTGCCATTCCTCTTAGTGTGATGTGCCATTCTTCTCTCTTAGCTGAGTGTGCATTCCTCCTTTTTACCTGCTGAGGTGCATTCCTCTGTGAGTGTGCCATTCTCTCCTTCTTATGCGAGTGTGCATTCCTCTTCTCTTAGCTGCTGATGTCCATTCTCATCTGTGATGTCCATCCTCTTTCTTAGCTGCTGAGTTGCCATTCCTCTTCCTCCTCTATTGCCTGAGTTCTTCCCTCCTTCTCTTCTCTTATGTGCTATGTCCATTCCTTCTTAGTGCTGAGTGTGCATTCTCTCCTGGAGTGTGCCATTCTCTCTTTTATCTCCGAGTGCATCCTCCTTATTGCTGAGTGTGCCTTCCTTATGGCTGATCATTCCTTTACGTGAGTGTCCATTCATCTTGGTGCATCTCTTTCCTGTGGTGTCATTCTCCCTTTTTTTTGCTGAGTGTGCATTCTCCTTTATGTGCTGAGCATCTCTCCTTGAGTGCATCTCACCGGATGTGCATTCTCTCCTCTTATTAGTGGCTCTCTCTTAGCTGCTGTTGCCTCCCTGTGGTGTGCATTCTTCTCTAGTGTAGTGCTTACGGAGGTGCTTCTCTCTTCTTGTGCTGAGTTGCCATTCTCTTCTTACGCTGCTGAGTCTTCTCTTTCTCGATGCTCCTGATGTGCCTCTCTTCTTAGTGCTGAGTGTGCATCTCCTCTATGTGCTGATCATTCTCTTCTCTAGTTGTAGTGGCTTCTCTTCTCATGCTGAGTGTGCCATTCTCTCCTTCTCTTACGCTGCCTGAGTGTGCCATTCCCATCTTCTCTTATGCTGCCTGAGTGTGCCATTCCCTCCTTCTCTTATGCTGCCTGAGTGTGCCATTCTCTCCTTCTCTCATGCTGCCTGAGTGTGCCATTCCCTCCTTCTCTTCTATGTTGCCTGAGTGTGCCATTCTCATCCTGTGAGTGTGCCATTCCTCTCCTTCTCTTATGCTGCCTGAGTGTGCCATTCCCTCTCCTTCTCTTATGTTGCCTGAGTGTGCCATTCCCTCCTTCTCTTACGCTGCCTGAGTGTGCCATTCTCTCCTCTGAGTGTGCCATTCCCTCTCCTTCTCTTACGCTGCCTGAGTGTGCCATTCCCTCCTTCTCTTACTCTGCGTGAGTGTGCCATTCCCTCCATCTCTTACGCTGCCTGAGTGTGCCATTCTCTCCTTCTCTCATGCTGCCTGAGTGTGCCATTCTCTCCTTCTCTTACGCTGCCTGAGTGTGCCATTCTCTCCTTCTCTTACGCTGCCTGAGTGTGCCATTCTCTCCTTCTCTCATGCTGCCTGAGTGTGCCATTCTCTCCTTCTCTTATGCTGCCTGAGTGTGCCATTCTCTCCTTCTCTTACGCTGCCTGAGTGTGCCATTCTCTCCTTCTCTTACGCTGCCTGAGTGTGCCATTCTCTCCTTCTCTTATGTTGCCTGAGTGTGCCATTCTCTCCTTCTCTTATGTTGCCTGAGTGTGCCATTCTCTCCTTCTCTTATGTTGCCTGAGTGTGCCATTCTCTCCTTCTCTTATGCTGCCTGAGTGTGCCATTCTCTCCTTCTCTTATGCTGCCTGAGTGTGCCATTCTCTCCTTCTCTTATGCTGCCTGAGTGTGCCATTCTCTCCTTCTCTTATGCTGCCTGAGTGTGCCATTCTCTCCTTCTCTTACGCTGCCTGAGTGGCACACTCACAGGATGAGAATGGCACATTCTCTCCTTCTCTTACTCTGCCTGAGTGTGCCATTCCCTCCTTTTCTTACGCTGCCTGAGTGTGCCATTCCCTCCTTTTCTTACGCTGCCTGAGTGTGCCATTCTCATCCTGTGAGTGTGCCATTCTCTCCTTCTCTTACTCTGCCTGAGTGTGCCATTCCCTCCTTCTCTTACTGTGCCATTCCCTCCTTTTCTTACGCTGCCTGAGTGTGCCATTCTCTCCTTCTCTTACGCTGCCTGAGTGTGCCATTCCCTCCTTTCTTACGCTGCCTGAGTGTGCCATTCTCATCCTGTGAGTGTGCCATTCTCTCCTTCTCTTACTCTGCCTGAGTGTGCCATTCCCTCCTTCTCTTACTGTGCCATTCCCTCCTTTTCTTACGCTGCCTGAGTGTGCCATTCTCTCCTTCTCTTACGCTGCCTGAGTGTGCCATTCTCTCCTTCTCTTACGCTGCCTGAGTGTGCCATTCTCTCCTTCTCTAACGCTGCCGTGCTTAGTGTTGCCATTCTCTCCTTCTTTATGCTGCCTGAGTGTGCCAATTCTTCACTCCTGAGTGTGCCATTCCCCTCTCCTTCTCTTACGCTGCCTGAGTGTGCCATTCCCTCCTTCTCATGCTGCCTGAGTGTGCCATTCCCTCCTTCTCTTACCTGCCTGAGTGTGCCATCCTCCTCTTATGTTGCCTGAGTGTGCCATCTCTCCTCTATCCATCCTTCCTCTCTTACGCTGCCTGAGTGTGCCATTCCCTCCTTCTCTTACTCTGCGTGAGTGTGCCATTCCCTCCATTGCTTACGCTGCCTGAGTGTGCCATTCTCTCCTTCTCTCATGCTGCCTGAGTGTGCCATTCTCATCCTGTGAGTGTGCCATTCCCTACTTTCTTACTCTGCCTGAGTGTGCCATTCTCTCCTTCTCTTATGCTGCCTGAGTGTGCCATTCTCTCCTTCTCTTATGCTGCCTGAGTGTGCCATTCTCTCCTTCTCTTACGCTGCCTGAGTGTGCCATTCTCTCCTTCTCTTATGCTGCCTGAGTGTGCCATTCTCAACCTGTGAGTGTGCCATTCTCTCCTTCTCTTATGCTGCCTGAGTGTGCCATTCTCTCCTTCTCTTACGCTGCCTTAGTGTGCCATTCTCTCCTTCTCTTATGCTGCCTGAGTGTGCCATTCTCAACCTGTGAGTGTGCCATTCTCAACCTGTGAGTGTGCCATTCTCAACCTGTGAGTGTGCCATTCTCAACCTGTGAGTGTGCCATTCTCAACCTGTGAGTGTGCCATTCTCTCCTTCTCTGATGCTGCCTGAGTGTGCCATTCTCTCCTTCTCTTACGCTGCCTGAGTGTGCCATTCTCAACCTGTGAGTGTGCCATTCTCAACCTGTGAGTGTGCCATTCTCAACCTGTGAGTGTGCCATTCTCTCCTTCTCTGATGCTGCCTGAGTGTGCCATTCTCAACCTGTGAGTGTGCCATTCTCTCCTTCTCTGATGCTGCCTGAGTGTGCCATTCTCAACCTGTGAGTGTGCCATTCTCTCCTTCTCTTATGCTGCCTGAGTGTACCATTCTCAACCTGTGAGTGTGCCATTCTCAACCTGTGAGTGTGCCATTCTCAACCTGTGAGTGTGCCATTCTCAACCTGTGAGTGTGCCATTCTCTCCTTCTCTGATGCTGCCTGAGTGTGCCATTCTCTCCTTCTCTATGCTGCCTGAGTGTGCCATTCTCTCCTTCTCTGATGCTGCTGAGTGTGCCATTCTCTCCTTCTCTTATGCTGCCTGAGTGTGCCATTCTCTCCTTCTCTTACGCTGCTGAGTGTGCCATTCTCTCCTTCTCTTATGCTGCCTGAGTGTGCACCTCTTCTCAACCTGTGAGTGTGCCATTCTCTCCTTCTCTTATGCTGCCTGAGTGTGCCATTCCCTTCTCTACCTGCTGAGTGTCTCTCCTTCTCTATGCTGCCTGAGTGTGCATCTCAACTTGACTCCATTCTCAACCTGTGAGTGTGCCATTCTCATCCTGTGAGTGTGCCATTCTCTCCTTCTCTTATGCTGCCTGAGTGTGCCATTCTCTCCTCTTAGCTCTGAGTGTGCCATTCTCTCCTTCCTATGCTGCCTGAGTGTGCCATTCTCTCCTTATGTGCCTAGTGTGCCATTCTCAACCTGTGAGTGTGCCATTCTCAACCTGTGAGTGTGCCATTCTCCTTCTCTATCTGCCTGAGTGTGCCATTCTCAACCTGTGAGTGTGCCATTCTCAACCTGTGAGTGTGCCATTCTCTCCTTCTCTGATGCTGCCTGAGTGTGCCATTCTCAACCTGTGAGTGTGCCATTCTCTCCTTCTTCTACGCTGCCTGAGTGTGCCATTCTCTCCTTCTGCCTGAGTGTGCCATTCTCACCTGTGAGTTGCCTTCTTTATGCTGCCTGAGTGTGCCATTCTCAACCTTTGCTTCTCCTGAGTGTGCCATTCTCAACCTGTGAGTGTGCCATTCTCTCTCTGCTGTGAGTGTGCCATTCTCTCTTCTCTTATGCTGCCTGAGTGTGCCATTCTCTCCTTCTCTAGTGCCAGTGTGCCATTCTCTCCTTCTCTTACGCTGCCTGAGTGTGCCATTCTCACCTGTGAGTGTGCCATTCTCCCTTGTGGTGTGATTCTCATCCTGAGTGTGCCATTCTCTCCTTCTCTTAGCTGCCTGAGTGTGCCATTCTCAACCTGTGAGTGTCCATTCTCATCCTGTGAGTGTGCCATTCCCTCCTTCTCTTACCTGCTGAGTGTGCCATTCTCACCTGTGAGTGTGCCATTCTCCCTGTTGCTTCTCCTGAGTGTGCCATTCCTCCTTCTCTTAGCTGCCTGAGTTGCATTCTCTCCTGCCTGAGTGTGCCATTCTCTCCTTCTTATGTGCCTGAGTGTGCCATCTCTCCTTCTCTTGATGCTGCCTGAGTGTGCCATTCTCTACCTTGAGTGTGCCATTCTCTCCTTCTCTTTATGTGCCTGAGTGTGCCATTCCCTCCTTCTCTTAGCTGCTGAGTGTGCCATTCTCACCTGTGAGTGGCTCTCTCCTTCTCTATTCCGATGTCATCTCTTCTCTACGCTGCCTGAGTGTGCCATTCTCATCCTGTGAGTGTGCCATTCCCTCTCCTTCTCTTATGCTGCCTGAGTGTGCCATTCCCTCCTTCTCTTATGCTGCCTGAGTGTGCCATTCTCAACCTGTGAGTGTGCCATTCTCAACCTGTGAGTGTGCCATTCTCAACCTGTGAGTGTGCCATTCTCAACCTGTGAGTGTGCCATTCTCAACCTGTGAGTGTGCCATTCTCAACCTGTGAGTGTGCCATTCTCTCCTTAGTGTCACACTGTAGTGTGCCATCTTCCTTCTCTTATGCTGCCTGAGTGTGCCATTCTCTCCTTCTCTTATGCTGCCTGAGTGTGCCATTCTCTCCTTCTCTTATGCGCCTGAGTGTGCCATTCTCATCCTGTGAGTGTGCCATTCTCTCCTTCTCTGATGCTGCCTGAGTGTGCCATTCTCACCTGTGAGTGTGCCATTCTCAACCTGTGAGTGTGCCATTCTCTCCTTCTCTATGCTGCCTGAGTGTGCCATTCTCTCCTTCTCTTATGCTGCCTGAGTGTGCCATTCTCTCCTTCTCTTATGCTGCCTGAGTGTGCCATTCCTCTTCTCTTAGCTGCTGAGTGTGCCATTCCCTCTCTTACCTGCTGAGTGTGCCATTCTCCCTTCCTGCTGCTGAGTGTGCCATTCTCTCCTCTCTTATCTGCCTGAGTGTGCCATTCTTCCTCTCTTACGCTGCCTGAGTGTGCCATTCTCCTCCTTCTCTATGCTGCCTGAGTGTGCCATTCTCTCCTTCTCTACGCTGCCTGAGTGTGCCATTCTCTCCTTCCTTGATGCTGCCGAGTTCCTTCCTTCTCTTACGCTGCCTGAGTGTGCCATTCTCTCCTTCTCTATCACCTGTGATGTGCCATTCTCATCCTGTGAGTGTGCCATTCTCTCCTTCTCTTATGTTGCCTGAGTGTGCCATTCCTCTTCTCTTACGCTGCCTGAGTGTGCCATTTCTCCTTCTCTATCTGCTCTTGAGTGTGCCATTCTCTCCTTCTCTGATGCTGCCTGAGTGTGCCATTCTCAACCTGTGAGTGTGCCATTCTCATCCTGTGAGTGTGCCATTCCCTCCTTCTCTTACGCTGCCTGAGTGTGCCATTCTCATCCTGTGAGTGTGCCATTCTCTCCTTCTCTTACGCTGCCTGAGTGTGCCATTCCCTCCTTTTCTTACGCTGCCTGAGTGTGCCATTCTCTCCTTCCCTGAGTGTGCCATTCTCTCCTTCTCTTACGCTGCCTGAGTGTGCCATTCTCATCCTGTGAGTGTGCCATTCTCTCCTTTCTTATGCTGCCTGAGTGTGCCATTCTCATCCTGTGAGTGTGCCATTCCCTACTTTCTTACTCTGCCTGAGTGTGCCATTCCCTACTTTCTTACTCTGCCTGAGTGTGCCATTCTCTCCTTCTCTTACGCTGCCTGAGTGTGCCATTCCCTCCTTCTGTCATGCTGCCTGAGTGTGCCATTCTCATCCTGTCAGTGTGCCATTCCCTCCTTTTCTTACGCTGCCTGAGTGTGCCATTCCCTCCTTTTCTTACGCTGCCTGAGTGTGCCATTCTCATGCAGCATGAGAATGGCATGGTTTACACTTAAATGGCAAAGAAAAAAAATCACTACTCACAGCTAGAATCGGACTCAGAAGGTAGATAGAACACTAATCTAGTCCATCTACCTTCTACCACTAATCTAGTCCATCTACCTTCTACCTTTCTGGGCTAACTGATCCATACCCAAATCAGTGTCATTTGCAGTATCCAAGGATGCTAGGTTCCAATCAGATCAGATTCTGAAACTGCAAACTGGTTCAAGCAAAGATGCAGTATCAAAGGACAAGTACATTTGTAGGCAGTCCCCCGGGTGAGAGATCTATCTCACCCGGGACTATATGTTTTTTGCATCTAATTGATTGGGGTGTGTAACACGAGGACAGCCCTGTAAAAAAAGCATTGGCAGTACCAGCCAGTGGTTAAGCAGACTGTTACATCTCTCAAAACTCTTTCGCTGTTGCAATAAACTTATTTTTGATAAGTTTGTACACAAATAAGTTTATTTTTTTGTGTAGTGTTGTGTATTGGAGTTTCAGTACACCCTCTATATTATATCCCCCCTATATATAGATCAAAGACAGTCGTAACCCACAATGCACTAGTTACCTCGCAGCCTTTAGCCATAGCGAATCCTCCTCCGAGCAGCAGGATGATATTCCAAGGCACCGTGCTCTGAGCTTTGTTCCAAGATAGGAGAGCTTTATTCTCAGTGTTTGGTGCTGGGGAAAGTAAGGTTGAAATGAATCAAAGGTAAAACCCACCCAGGTGGGGGGATCTGGGTATAATTGAGCAGCTTGTCCCAGAGTGCTTTTGAGCTCTACATGGCACGGCTGTGCAAGGAAGCTTTGTACTTAGTTGAACAACCCCCCCCTAAATGAAATAAAATGAAAGAAAGAAATCTCCAGTTTGCTAGTTCAGTAGTCTGGGGGTCATTAAAAGTGTACTCCCATCTCTTATGCAACCAAAGTTTGACCCCCAAAGTTTAGTTAATTTTGTAGTGCCTGCCCTGAGCTTCTCATCTTTTCCCAGACACAGGATATGAGAAGCGGCACATTTTGCACTAGAAATGTAACCACGTGGCAGGGCCCCTTTCATCCTCGTTATTCAAAATGCTCTACCAATGGAGCCCCTAGCCTGTAAAATGAGATGTGGTCTGGTTACACACAGACTAAACTGGGCATGCCCATTGGTCAAGCAGTCATAGCTGTGATTGACATTATCACAATTCAGGGCTGGATTGCCAACCCAGAATTTGGCCCCTTCTGGAAGGTTGGCAGAATCTGGAAGGTTGGCAGAATCTAACTAACCCTGTTCTGCATTTACGACAGGGGCTGTTTGTTCCCTTTCTGGTTTACAAAGCTGCTACCAAGATTTACAAAGCTGCTACCAAGAAATCCAAATTGTTGGTTACAGCTCAGTCTCTGTGACTATCACTGTAACCATCACAACTGTTCCAGTGACCTGCAGTAGCAGTGCCCAACCCCTGGCATCATTCACATGCAGAACTACAAAGTGTCAGCTGCATCTAGACTCAGAGGAAAACATGTGAAGTTGAGAAGAGCTCATTCTCTAAAAGGAGTTGTGTTTGTGAGTCCCTAGGCCCACGTCCTCCCATCACCGATACTACATGATACTCCCCAAACTAATCTTGTACTTGTCCTAGTATATGAGACAAAAATGGTACAGGTCACAGGACATACAAAATAACCCCATACTGTTCAGGATGTTGCCCCAAATACAACCACACTCTCCAGGATGTTGCCCCAAATACAACCACACTCTCCAGCCACACTCTCCAGCCAAATGGATTGGGGTCCTGCCACCAAATTACCATTTTGTAAAGGAGTGCTAGAAGAATGCTCAGACATCTCATCCACTCCGAAAAAGAACCTCAACCACGCTGAAATTTGGGTATCCCAAACACGCAAAACTCAAAATCTCTTCTCAGCATCTACAACAAAATCTCTTCAACAAAAAAACTGGAAAGCCAATAGTGAACAATAATGTCCCGCTTTAATGGGGGTGCCCCACTAAATTGGACACAGTCCTGTGCTTGAGGGAACTAACCAATTCCAGACTAAGAGACAAGTAACAAACACACACTGTAAGGTGTACTGGCCAGGGAAAGGGATAATAAATATTACGCAGATCACTAACAACCCAATCTGGCTTTTGTTTCAAATTTTAATACAACATGGATGTGGATGGTATAGAAATGTACTTGGCATTGAGTTCACTCAGCACCAACCGTCCCAAGCTCACTCGAACTATGTGCCCACGTTTCAGCATGTGATGCCGCCTGAGGCGGAGTTGAAAATGCAGCCCCCCCCCAGCTTTCGCACTTACCTTAAAATCTATAGCGCAGAGAGTGAAATGCGAATTTTCAGTTTCAGTTTAAGAGCCGGAACTGGAAACCGGAAATTCGGCTCTTAAAGTTACCAGGAGCAGTGCTGCCACCTGAGAGGCCTCATGGCAGAAACAACCCCCCTGCCCGTCCTTAGTTCTGGCCTTTTAACTCAAAGATATCCATTTGTGGGGGGCCGGGGCCTAATGTGAGAACGCAGTTCCCACAGCTCCAGCTCCAGCTCCCCGATTCATACCAGCACAATGGGCAATCAGAGGCCACAAAGAGACACACAGCCCTTATTCCGGACATGATGGGGGAATAAATAGAGGCTAAAGCACCCAAACCAGACACAGACTGGTGGTGACCATGAGACACTCAGTAAATTGCCAGGAACTCAGATCCACCACCCTGCACTGAAGAGCAAAGGCAGTGAATCAACTGCATTAAAAAAGAAACGTCCTTTACCACCTGTTAGGCACTTACCTGAAACCCCAGGCCAGTGCTCCTATCAGCAGAAAACTGCACTGGCCTGGGGGGTTATACCAGTGAGCGGCCACAGAGCTTCCCTTCCGGCTTCTTCTTTCTTCAAATTTCCCGTGGCAGACGAATGCCCAGTAGAATGAAAAAACCGACTCTTTAGTTAAAGTTTGGTTTTTCACTCTAATGTGCATGCGCAGCTGCGAGAAGAAAGAAGACGAGCGCTCCGTGGTGCTCACTGATATAACCCCAGGCCGGTGCAGTTTTCTGCTGATATTGCTAACATTTGGCACCCCCAAGTGGTAAACTTAAAGAAGAAGGAAAGTTAAACCCCTGCACAACCCCTGAACCCACTCTAGGGAAATAGTGCAACTGTTGGGGGCAAATCACACATCAGGCCTGCACAAACTAGATGAGCTAAAGATTGACTTTATAATCAAGATGTGCAAAACTTAAGTTTTGCACCTGTCTCTTAAGAAGAAGCAGAAGATCACACACTTAGAACACTTTACACACACATTCTGCGTGTGTGTGTAAAGTGTTCTATTTACACACACATTACACACACACACACACAGTCTACCTCCAGAAGAACAATGCTGACCTTGAGAACCGCTTCAGGCGGAACAACATCCACCCTGAAAGGGCAGAAGGTCAACATGTGGGAAAAATTGTGGAGGACTGGGCTCATCAAACAATTTGGTCCAAGCTGTTTCTAACCCTGCTTTGTGGTGGAGCGTGCACATAGGGTTCCCGGAAAACCCCAGCACGTCTATCACCAGACTACTCAATTACAAGGACAGAGATACAGCCCTCAGTTAAACCTTCTCAAGGCAGGCCAAGTACATTACAAAAACCAACGGGGATCAGTGTACCCAGATTACTCAATGGATGTATGTAATCAAAGACAGAAATTCGGTGCCATCTCCCGACCTGCCACTAACCATTCAGATCAAATAAAGTAGTAAAAGAACAGATCAGCCGATGTTCTGCCCCTGACAGCAATCGTACGATAGTTATGTCCGACAAAAGCTAGTGACAGTCTCCCACTGATATCATCAGATCAGCAACACATTCAGATCAGCAACACATTCAGAGATATATCGGTAGCCAACAGAAATTTTCTAACCTGTCTGTGATAAAACAAACTTTTAATCGGGAGGGAAAAATGTCAAGTATTATGTTATGTTATGGCTTAGTTGCTTCTAACTGCTTCAACAAATGGTATGTGTGTGATAACCTTTGCTCCTTTCCCTATGTGGTTTTTGATGTTGAATAGCCAATCCTGCATTCTTTGGTAAGTGACCCCCCTACTGTGAGGGCAAACAAATCAGCACCCTCTGTAACTCAATACACATAGATGACCCCAAGAGATGTGTACTGTCTGGATCCTTCATTCAGACTAAACTGGGCATGCTCCCCAAATGGCACCCCATTGGCCAAACAGTATTAGCTGTGATTGGCGCCATTATACTTCATGGTCGGATTGGTCCTTATAATGGCACACCTGGCCTATTATGTGATTGGCCCTTGTGGAAGCTGCCTTTGTGGTTGGCAGAAGGACTCAAACCCTGTTCTGCATTTACGACAGGGGCTGTTCTCTTTCTGGCTTACAAAGGTAGCCTGTTAAGAATTCCAATTTGTTAGTCTTTATATACAAATGCAAGATCACAGAGACTGCCCAGCTGTAAACCATCACAGCTGTACCCACATGTTCCAGTGACCAGCAGTAGCAGTGCCCAACCCTGGCATTATCCTCATGCAGACTCAATGAATGCAGGCTGGCTACCATCTAGACTCTGAGAAGAACCTGTTTCGTGAAGTTGCCATGCTAAATAAAGGGCTCATTCCCTAAAAGGAGTTTTGTTTGCAAGTCCTACCCTATGCCCACGTCCTCTCACAGCTTTGTGCTGTAACACTGTCCAATCAACTGAACGATCGACATCTCATTAATGTCGGGACACTCAACACACAGCCTGAAAATCGTATGTCATGGAGATTTGTACAATCAAATCTTTGTGTCTATGGCCATCTTAAGAATGGTCAAGGACGATAAGGTCCACTTCTTTTCCACCCCAGAGGATACATCCACTGGATAGAGAGGAACTTTACCCAACCCTTTCCCCCCTTTTCTCCAAGATGTCCACGACCGGATGACCAGCACAACGGCGCCCACTAAGAAGCAGCAGAGACAACCCTACGGCCTACCACACCACTAATATACCGGAGGAAAACAATGGAACATACAAAAAGGAACAACCATCAACCCCAGCCCAGAACTGAGGAACCCCGGTCTCAGTAAATGTACCTATATAACACCAAGTAATTTTGGAATTACATTAAGGTTGTGAGCAAAGGAACTATCCCAATTCAATTCAGTTGTGGTTTCCAAAAACTGAAACAAAACCTGCTCAAGTTGGGAAAGGATAGGTGGGTGGGTACATGGCACAAATTACACCAATAGAATATACAGCTCTACTGTAATTTCAGCTCTACTGTAATTTCTTCTTTACCTCTTTTTCAGTAACATTTGAGCAACTACTTCCCCTGGACTATTCTTTGTTATGATATAACATCTAAACCTTGATTCCACAGAGATCCAGTACCCTGTCCTATTACTTCCTACTTGAAAAGGACAGAGATCAAAATTCCTTCCTGGACGCCTGGGCAACTCAATAAAGAAAGGCCTGGTCTTCAAAACCATACGTAGAAATGTAGGAATCAAGAAACTACATCTGCCTACTCTACATCTCATAACACCATGTCCCGCATGGACCTTGCCCTTGGGACAGCGGAAGTAGAGACCCCAAGCAACCTTGATTGAGATATTGCAAAGAGAAATTTAAGATCATTTTCCTCTTTTGTTGCAAATTGAGACAAACTCCTCCACTAAACAAAATATGGAAGCTCCATAGGTTCTGGCTTCATCAAGATTCTATAACAGAGGCTGTAGAAAATCAGTTGGAAACATACATTGACACCAACACAGAAACAGATGGGTATGGGCCAAATAATATAGGCCTACGGTAGAGGTAGATGTAAAAAATGCCTACGGTAGAGGTAGATGTAAAAAATGTAATGCTATAACTGAAGGGGAGATACTTTAGAACTACAAGCCACTAAAGCAAATAGGACATTCCGTAAAAAACACTCCTTACAAAAGAGGGAGGACTGGCTCAAAAGCCAATAAGCCCTTAACTCTCACCAAACAAGTTTAAAAAAATCAATGCTTTACAACAGGGCATATGTATTTTCAACCGAAGATAAAAACGGCAGACTACTACTAGCCTTACTATCCTGGGAAATGTCCCCATTAACAAATATACGGACAGCAGCGGTTCCACTCTTACTAACCCAAGTGCAATTAACGGGTCTTTAAGCAATATTATACGCAACTTTACTCCTCACGTATGACCCCCTCTCTAGGGAACAAATATTAAGGTACCTTGAAACTATTCCCCTTCCAAGACGTGAACATAAAGATACCTCCCTATTAGGCAACCCTATCACTGAAATAGAGGTACAGGATTGCAGACTTAACATCTGCCAAAACCCCAGGTGTAGATGGGCTTCCAACTGATTTATATCTCAAGCAAACATTTAGTTCTACCCCTAACTTCCCTAACTTCATTATTTAATAAAGTGCTAGTAAGGGATCCTTTCCCCCTCCATGAGTGAAACACTTATCACGCTCATCCTTAAACCAGGAAAGGATCTTCTTAACTGCGCCTTGTACAGGCCAATCTCAATCTCAAAAATCCTGGCCAAGGCACTATCCCGACGATTAAACCAAGTCGTTATAAAACTGGTTTCCCCTGACCAAACGGGCTTCATCCCGGGTCGAACTATGGATATAAATATCCGTAGACTCTACGGAGTCATCGCCACATTAGACAATGAAAAAGCATTTGATTCCGTGGAATGTAAATTCCTTTGGTCCACTATGCAAGTCATGGGAATCTGCCCCAATTTTAGAAGTTCGGTTTCTGCACTCTACCACAACCCAACAGCACGTATAAGAACTGATCAATGTATTTCTACCCCCTTCACATTATGCAGAGGGACCAGGCCAGGGTGCCCTCTCTCTCCCCAACTGTTTGCACTAGCAATGGAACCCCTCGCCTCACTACTGAAAAGTACAGCCGAGATCAAAGGACTTAAGATGGGCGCAGTTACAAAGATAATAGCAATGTATGCAGAAGAGACTATCCTATTCTTAGAAAATCCTTATGGGGCACTGAATACTACACTAGAAATAATAAATCGTCACACAATCTACTTAGGCTTATCCATTAACTGGGCAAAATCACAGATGTTCTCAATTGACTCCTTCACACTTGACAAACAAGTCTACCAGGTCCCATTACAATGGACATCTAACCTTCAAATACCTGGGAGTACACGTTCACAGGGATCTGAATAAATTCCTTGAATTTAAACCTCTACCCACTACTCTCCCTGGTAGGAACTAAAGCCAAAGATTGGAACTCCCTCCCACTAACCCTAATGGTAGGATAAATCTTTTTGAAATAATACTACTCCCCAAATTTACATAACTGTTCCAGCAAGGCCCTATCTCTATACCCTGCAAATATTTTGGTAAACTGAAATCTATGCTCACTACATTATACTGGGCTTTATCACCATTAACTAAAGCAACAGTACAAGTGTGGAAAGCAGCACTAACACAATTTCCCAGAAATGACCATCATGCCTCTATATATACTCCATTATGGTAAAACCCACAACTACCCATCTATTATCCATCCCCGACCCTAGTATATGGGCACAATACCCTTTTATATCAAATACCTGGGACACAAGACTGAAAATGGAGCAATACTATCCTTTGACGACCTCAAAGCCAAATACAATTTACTAAACAATGTTCTTCCAGATCCGACGCGCTTTAAAGACCCAATTCGGCAATACAAACATAGACACGACCCCTGAAAGGCTAGAGGACATGATATTCACTCTGGACTTCCCAAAACCGACATCTCAATTCTACGCCCTCCTGAACAACCCAGGGAACTTGGTACTACAAAAACTATACACAAAATGGGCTCACGATTTACCACGTCTTAATCCAAAAATATGGACGGATATTTCGGAAACTCACATCATGATGCTAATCAAGGACAAATTGATACAATTCAGGTACCTGACTCCTCACAGATTAGATTTTATGAATCCAAACATACCCGTAGTATGTCCCACATGTAAATATTCCCCAGCCCATTATATGCGCATGGTCTGGAAGTGTTGGGACATCCAGAGTTTTTGGCACCGAGCAGCAATTGAAATAATCTGTTAGCCCTAATAATCCAAATTAATCCTGCAATACTTCTACTGAATGAGCACTCCTATATTATCTATTTATACAGGCACTTAATTGGAAATCCAACCAACCCCTAAAAAGAAATAGAAATGGATAATGCATCAGCAGTTCCCTTTGACCAGCTAACTTACCTGCGCAGGGGATGCCCAAAAAAGTTTTACAAATACAAACACTATTACTCTCTTCTGAACCACAGACAACAAATAGTCCACCCTCTTCACCTCAAACCCTCCCAGCCTCCCTTGTTTTATTTGAAGAACGACAGTAACACCAATCAGGTTGGGAAAATGAGTTTATTGTTGGCAGTTAAATACTCGTATACGGTTACTTACCTATAGTAGGGATGCACCAAATCCACTATTTTGGATTCAGCCGAACCCCCGAATCCTTCCCGAAAGATTCGCCCGAATACCAAATCCGAATACTAATTTGCATATGCAAATTAGGGGTGGGAAGGGGAAACATACATTTTTTACTTGCTCATTTTGTGACAAAAAGTCACGAGTTTTCTCTCCCTGCCCCAAATTTGCGTATGCAAATTCGGATTCGGTTCAGCCTGGCAGAACGATTCAGCTGAATCCGTATCCCGTTGAAAAAGACCAAATCCTGGCCGAATCCCGAACCGAATCCTGGATTCGTTGCATCCCTACTTACCTATACCTCAGGTAATAAGATTGACATATGCCTAATACGCAAGTTATTTTATCTATAATGGATATGATGGATCATGTCTTGTGCTTGGTTTTATATGACATGTTGAATAACCTTGGACATGTCTTTGTGTAACCTGAATGTGATTGTATCTCTTTCATTTTTGTTTTGTTGGGAAAATTGCAGAATTTTGAAAAAACAAAGCGCTAATGAGTACAAATCTCATAAGGATGTCTTTATTTGGCTTTCCTGATTTTACACCATACTAGCAATGTCCTACGGTTAAAGCAATGGTCTGGCCCAGTTTATACATGTGCAAGGGCAACCCATATAATACATGTCTCCAGCTACAGGTATGGGACCAGTTATACAGAATGCTCAGGACCTGGGTTTTTTTGGATAAGGGGTCTTTCTGTAATTTGGATATTCATACCTTAAGTCTACTAGAAAATCATATAAACATAATTAATCCTTATTGGAGGAAAAACCAGCCTATTGGGTTTATTTAAAACCAGCCTATTGGGTTTATTTAATATCTTAGTTGGGATCAAGTACAAGCGACTGTTTTATTATTACACAGAAAAAGGAAATTATTTTTTAAAATTTAGATTATTTGGATAAAATGGAGTCTATGGGAGACGGCTTTTCCATAATTTGGAGCTTTCAGGGTAACAGGTTTTCAGATAACGGACCTTTCCGTAATTTCCATACACTTAAGTCTACTAGAAAATCATGTAAACATGAAATAAACCCAATAGGCTGGTTTTGCTTCCAATAAGGATTAATTATATCTTAGTTGGGATCAAGTACAAGCGACTGTTTTAAAGGAGAAGGAAAGTCGTTTCCAAATGTTAGGCACCCCCAAGTGATTGTATTGACTTACCTGAAACCCTGGGTCGGTGCTCCTATCAGCAGAGAGATCCTCTTCCGGCTTCTTCTTTCTTCAAATTTCCCACGGCAGACGCATGCGCAGTAGAATGAAATAGCAACTTTTTAGTTAAAGTTCAGCTTTTCGTTCTGCTGCGCATGCGTCTGCCCCAGTAAATAATTTGAAGAAAGAAGAAGCCGGAAGAGGATCTCTCTACTGATAGGAGCACCGACCCAGGGTTTCAGGTAAGTCAATACAATCACTTGGGGGTGCCTAACATTTGGAAACGACTTTCCTTCTCCTTTAATATTACAGAGAAAAAGGAAATCGTTTTTTAAAAAATGTGAATAATTTAATTACAAAGGAGCCTATGGGAGACTGCCTTCCTGTAATTCTGGAGCTTTCTGGATAACGGGTACATGCAACTCATTTGAACCACCATCCGCCCCTCTCTTTCCTCTTACCTTTGAGGTTAAACCACCACTTCAGCGAAGGCTTCTCAGAGGGGAAAAAGAAAAGGATGATACATATGGCAATCCCCGTCACTGCATCTGAAGTAAAGCTGCCGAGAAGCACAAATCACAGAATAAAGAAGGATTCCTGTTTAATATTAAACACATTTTAAAGAGGTTGCTGAAGAGTTAACGTTTAGTAGGATGTAGAGAGGGATATTCTGAGACCATTTGTAATTGGTTTCCATTTTTTATTATTTGTGGTTTTTGACTTATTTAGCTTTTTATTCAGCAGCTCTCCAGTTTGCAATTTCAGCCATCTGGTTGCTAGGGTTCAAATTACCTTAGCAACCAGGCACTGATTTGAGCAAGAGACTGGAATATGAATAGAAAGAGGAGTAATAAAAAGCAGCAATAAAAAGCAGCAATAACAGTAAGGGGGTTATTTACTAAACTCCGAATGCATAAATCACGAAAAATTATTTTTTTTTATAAAATCTGACTTTCAAAAAATCAAGAATTTTTCAGAATTTATTAAACCCAGAGGATGGAAAAGTCAGAATCTGAAAATCTGGCATCTCAGACCGAGGTTGCATATAAGTCAATGGGAGAAATCCCAATGATATTTGATGTGCGCTGGGTTTTGTGCAACACCCCGAAGTTTTCAGACAAAAATCAGAGTTTTCGGGTGAAAAATCCGATTGTGAAAATCGGAAGAAAAATCAAAATAAAATTGTGAAGATCCAATTTTTTTCCCGACATTTTTGGAAAAATGTGTTAAATAAGCATAAAAAACCTGAGCAGATTTGATCGTAGTTTGTAGCAGAAAATATTGAGATAAATTCAGACTTTGATAAATAACCCCCTAAATTGTAGCCTTACAGAGCATTTGTCTTTTTTAGATGGGTCAGTGACCCCCATTTGAAAGCTGGAAAGAGTTAGAAGAAAATAACTAAAAATCTACAATGAAGACCAATTGAAAAGTTGCTTATGATTGGCCATTCTATAACATACTGTAAGTTAAAGGGGTGGTTCATCTTTAAGTTAACCTAAATGTATATAGTGCCGCACCAAATCCACTATTTTGGATTCGGCCGAACCCCTGAATCCTTCGGTTCGATATTCGCCCGAATCTTTCACGAATTCTTTTGTGACAAAAAGTCATGCGATTTCCCTCCTGCCTTACATATGCAAATTAGGGTTCGGTCGGGCAGAACGATTCGGCCGAATCCTGCTAAAAAAGGCTAAATCCCGAACCAAATCCTGGATTCTGTGCATCCCTAATATAGTGGCATTAAGCAATCGATTCCTTTGCTGTTCAGTCGGAACCAGCAGTGCAGAGGGAAGACACCTACTGCTTTCAATAGCAATTCCATGGACAAATTGTAATTAAAAAAAAAATAGTATTTAAACATGGACACAGGGCTATAAAGTGAAATGCAGCTGTTATTAACATGAAATAGAGGAATCTCTTACCCCGGAGTGAATGCAGAGGCCCAGCCAGGTATAAACTTTGGATCACGAGTGAACAGCAATATGGCAAACAGGCAGAAGAAGAAGAAAACGGCTTTTTCTGCAAAACTGAAGCATAAATGTGACCATCAGAAAGCAGATACTTAGCTCTTAAAGGAGAAGGAAAGGCTAAAACTAAGTAAGCTTTATCAGAAAGGTCTATATGAATATACCAGTAACCCCCTCAAAGTAATGCTGCTCTGAGTGCTCTGTGAAAACAAACATCACATTTCTTTCCTTCTATTGTGTACTCATGGGCTTCTGTATCAGACTTCCTGTTTTCAGCTTAAACCTCCAGGGCTAGGGCTTGAGCATGCTCAGTTTGTACCTCTCTCTCTCCCTCCCTGCTGTAATTTGAGCCCAGAGCTATAAGGGAGCAGGGAGAGACTCAGGCAGGAAGTGATGTCACACCAAGCTAATATGGCAGCTGCTATCCTAAACAAACAGAGAGTTTCTAGAGTCTTTTACTCAGGTATGGTAAAACATTCTGCAGAATAAATATAGTGTTATAGCTTGTGCTATTGAAGCTAATCTATTGGCAATAAACTGCCTTCCATCTTCTTTAAAATTCAGTTCCAAACAATGCAGGTGTAGCTAAATTTGGTCTAACTTGCGGAACATCTACAAATGGTGCTCAGATGCCGTTGGACAGAGCACATCCCGATATAGCTATGGGATCCATTATCTGGAAACCAGTTATCCAGAAAGCTCTGAACTACGGAAAGGCCGTCTCCCAATTATTTCCTTTTTCTCTGTAATAATAAAACAGTCGCTTGTACTTGATCCCAACTAAGATATAATAACCAGCCTATTGGGTTTATTTCATGTTATAAATTAACTAAGTACACTAAGGGGGTTATTTATTTATTTACCTTGAATGAACTCACAACTTGAATGGTATCTTATTTAAGAAAAAACTTGAGTGGAAAGAACTCTGGGTTAACAACCTGAACACTCGAATTAATCGAGTTTTTGGACAAAATCCTGGAACATCATGAAGGCTATTAACATCTTCAGATGGTTCAAGGGACCGCTGCCATTGTCTTCTACATGACCTCGACAAATTTTAAATGGTGTATTTTCTGATTCAAGCTATTTCCAGGGTATAATAAATCTAGAAAATTTCTAGATTTATTATAAAAAAAAAAAAACTCTCTTTTCATGGTAAACACAGCTCAATCGATCATAAAGCTGCCCCTTAATGTATGGAGATCCAAAATATGGAAAGATTCCCTATCTGGAAAACCCCAGGTCCTGAGCATTCTGGATAACAGGTCCCATACCTGTACCTTTTCTTGGACCTCATAAATGATGAAGACAGGGTCACATCATAAAAGGCACAACATTTGCCAAAATCTATAGCAACCCATAGTTACCATTATCTGCCCTTTAGCAGGGAGCAGTAAATGCTACCTTCTGATTGGTTGCTAGAATTATACATTGATCCTATCAACTCCACATAATCCCTGGTATAATAAATTGTCATAGGTTCAAAGATCTTACTGGAATTAGTAATCGATACATTATTCAATGACAAGTCACAGTCAGTTCCTATGAGCAATGCAAAGACTAAAGATGGAACCCTGCCTGAAATACTCACTTGGTGGGGCCCAGTTTGCGATAATCTTCCTGTATGACGTCTTTTGCCTTGGTCTCTGCGTCTGATCTGATTTCGGATTTCTTTTTCCTTTTGCAGCTGGTCATTAGGTGGGAAAACAGAAATTGGAGATCTCTGAACAAGTATTTATAGAAATCTAAGAATCTTTCTAAGTGCAACCATATCTCCAAACCTGTAACTCCCTAGCAACTAAACCAGTCTCCTGAAGAATTCATTTAAAAACAGACGTGATCTTGCCCTTGCTCAGAGCCATCCCCTTGTGCCCAATAAGCGTTCCCAAACAGATGGACAATTCAACCCATCATGGCCAAATAATGTCCAAAATAAATGTGACATAGGGAGTAACTTACCTTAGGCTTATGGCTCCATGTAGGATTGAGATCCACAACCATCCAACAATGAGAAATAAAACCATCAGTGGGAAGGCAAAGGCAAACCAAGAACCGAAATTTACAACGTCACATTCTGGAAAAAAGCTGTAGAAGGACAAATCTAGATTTGTGAAGGAAACACCACCATGGCAACCCCAACTCATATGCATATAGAAATAAATGTTCTTTGTTAGGCAGTGGGCTTGGCTGTTAGGGTGAGGTTCAAGGGGAAAGGTCTACTGGTCTGTTAGGCAGTGGGCTTGGCTGTTAGGGTGAGGTTCAAGGGGAAAGGTCTACTGGTCAGTTGGGAGATTAATTAGGGAAGAACATTTTTTATTCTGTTGCCATAGATATTCATATTCTTGGTAGTAAGGCTGGGGATCCATGTGCATAACCTTATAGATTTACCTCTTTAGTTGTCCAAGAAGAATAAGGTTGGGTGCTGTCCCGGTCAAAGTAGCTGTCCCACCAATACTGGCCGAGTATGGGATGGAGATAAGAAAAGCTTTCCAGATCTTGTTCTGGTATTCCTTTTCTTTCTGTAGTTCAGGGTGTGTCTCGACTGGGATTTCTATCTTCTCTGGAAGATCCTTACTTCTAAACATAAAAAAGAACATGGAGTTAAAATGAGAAATGGTTATGGGCAGGAATGGCATGGTGTCTTCTGCACACCACAACTTGGTGGTGGGACTGTGGGCAAAATAGGTAGAACCCCATTATTTATATAAAGGAGGGATGGGTCTTCAATTGCTGTTGAACCAGAACTCCTATCATTTCCATGGAAGCCTGATGGTTACAAGACAGTAGAGCAAGGTGATTACAGAAGAACAAGATAGAGATGATGGGATAGAGATGATGGGACAAGATGGCCAAAGTAGAGAAATATGGCAATTGGAGGCAAGACGATTACAGTAGGCAAAACAGTGACAGTAGAGCAAGGTGATTACAGAAGAACAAGATAAAGATGATGGGACAAGATGGCCAAAGTAGAGCAAGATGGTGATTGGAGGCAAGAAAGTTGCAGTAGGCAAGCCACTGACAGTAAAGCAAGATGGTTACAGTAAGGCAAGAGGTTATAGGATGTGTCAGTAAAGCAAGATGGAGACATCAAGACAATCTGATCAGAGTAGAGAAGATGGTGTCTGTAGGACAACATGGCCATCAAGCCCAACTTCATGGACACAGTACAGCAAAAATGCAATAGTTACATGTGCAGTAGTTACATGTGCAGCTCTTAAGATGATGTAGAAGTAAAAACACCAGCATCCCAACCAGAAGCAGGATATGCATATAGATAGTGTATAGTGTATAAATATACTTGAAATCACAATAATTTGTTTGGCACTTTTGTTTCATAAACGCTCACTGTTTATGCACTTAAAATGCCAGAGCTAATTTTCTCAGCGCAACGTTCTCTTCCATGGATCCCTTTATTTTATCTGTGAATTGTGACATGTGAGGCTACATAGTATTCCATCAACCAGTCTGGAGGCCAAAGGTACCATGAAGGTGGTTTCGGAGCATTCTGGGAGCTGTACACAACCAACAACTAGTAGGGAGCGTGTATCACATCCTTGTATGAAAACAGGCTGTTGAAGAATTCCATTTAATCTTCCCAACCTCGTGGGTAATAAGAGGACGGCCTGTTTGTGCAGTTAATAGCCTTAAAGCCACATTCTTTGTTAATCTTTTAATAACGTGTTGTTATTCTGGACACAAACACTTCTTTATTGTTACCTGTTTCTTATCTAAAGGGACTACAAGGACAAGTAAAGAAAGGCCCGGCAGTTTGCAGAGATACCATTCCTTTGTTGTGGGGTCCTGATGGATTTAGGGTAAGGTCACACGGGGTGATTCGGGGAGATTTAGTCACCTGGCGGCTAATCGCCTCTTCTTCTGGGCGTCAATCTCCCCGAACTGCTTTCCTGCCGACTATAATGAAAAATTGCCAGCGGGACGGCACTCACGGCGCTTCGTTTTCCGAAGGGTCCTCGTGAGGCAACTTCGGGCGACTTTGGAAAACGAAGCAATAGCCGGCGGGAAGACAAGGAAAAGCAGTTCGAGGAGATTGTCACCCAGAAGAAGAGGCGATTAGCCACCAGGCGACTAAATCTATTACTATTTTTTTTCCCATGACAGTATCCCTTTAAGTTTAAAGGATCCAATCCCTGTGCTCGGTTGCCTTCCAGTGACTGTACAATTTGAATCAAAAAAATCAAATACAAAATGTGACTTTTACATTGTGAATAAGGGAACTGCTATACTTGGAAGGAATCTCTTTGCTGCATTAAACCTACAATTAGTTGATGGTCTCATTACTACAGCACCAGTGCCTGCCACACAGCCTGTGTCTAAAATTTCACCACCGATTTTGTCGGTCCTTTTACAGATGCTCCTATAGATTGTAGATTTGCTATAAACTTGATAGACTATTACAATAAATGGCCTGAAATTACATTTGTTTCTCGTATAAAATCAGCTACAGTAATAACATTTCTGTCTTCAGCAGAGAAGGTAATCCAAAGGAGTTAATATCAGACAACGGACCACATTTTGTCTCATATGAGTTTCAGTCCTTTCTGAGAGAGAGGAATATTGTGCATAGGAAATCTTCAGTGTATTACCCATAAGCAAATGTAGAAATCGAGCGATTCAACAGAAGTCTGAAAGAAGCACTACAGACAGCAAATCTTACTGGGAAATCTTGAAAAGTATTTACAACACAGTTCCTACATAACTACAGAGCAATGTGCCATGCAACAACCCAATCATCTCCTGCTGAATTATTACATGGCAGACAAATGCGCACTAAGTTACATGTTGCAGACATCAAACCTCTACAAAATACGGTGCCTACAAAATCATCTACTGCTGACATTGTGAAACGTCAACAAGTCTTATACTGACAGAAAACGTGGTGCAAGAGAAGTACACTTTCAACCTGGATCGTTAGTCAGAATTAAGAAACCAGGAATACTGAGACAAGGACAATCTAAATTTACTACACCACTTGAAGTGAGACGACAGCGAGGACCATACACCGTATGAACTGTCTGATGGTTGCATATGGAATGCAAGTCGTCTTGCTCCTTTTAGATATGACTTTGGAGAAGCTCAATTTGATGAAGGACATTTTCCTACTCCTGATGTCAACTGCAATAGGCCTGAAGAAAGTGAACCTATAAGGCACACTGAGATAATCAGAAAACTACCTGCATAGACTAAGGACTTTGTTATGTGAAGAATGTATAATATTGTTTTAAAATGCATACTGTTTAATTGTTGCTGTTTATTATAGTTGTCCAAATGCTTTCCTACTATAGGGGAATATGTGGTGTTTATACAAATGGCCTGTAGATGTCACTGTGCTCATACTTATCTGTCAGCTTGAAAGTGAAAGCTTACTGTTGTGTAATGCCTGCATGACTCTGCTAATAAAGCACTGTTATACTTTACTCATCCTCGGCTACCCAAAACATAACATCTGGGTCTCTTCAGTTGACTTAAACAACAATTCAGCAGGTTTTAGGTGGCAAATAGTCAAATTCGAGTTTTTAAAGGGCCAGAGTATGATAAATCTTGAAAATTGAATTAAAATTTTTTAAAAGCCTCGAATCGAATTTGAATAATTCCCTAGTCGAATTTGACAGTTTTGACCAATTTGACCCTTGATAGATTTGCCCCTAAATGTCAGCAAGGCTGGTAATGACTGGCCAGTTGTCCTTTGTTTTGCTTTCCTGTCTTATCCACATGGTGATGTATACAGATCAGAAAACATAAGCCGGAATTCACAGTTACACAACTTTTATACTTTTTTCCAAGAATTGTATTAGTCAGACCGGGGCCACAAGTGACTCACTCTCATTTCTCTTAAATGGGAAGTTCAGCTGATAGCAAACTTTTTGTATGATATGGACAATGGCATTCTAAAGCAATTTTATAAGTGACCCACAATTGAAAGCTGGAACTAGTGAGAAGAAGAAGGGAAATATTAAAATAAAACTATTAAAAATAATGAAGACCAATTGAAAAGTTGCTTAGGATTAGCCATTCTATAACATACTAAAAGTTAACTGAAAGGTGAACCACCCCTTTATGGCAAAGACACACGCTCAGTTTCAGGGGAGATTAGTTGCCCGGCGACAAATCTCCTCTTCTTCGGGCGACTAAACTCCCTGAACTGCCTCCCGTCGGCTAGAATGTAAATTGCCGGTGGGATGGCACTCTGAGTGCTTCAAGGTTGCCTCACGAGGAAACTTCGGGAAACTTTGGAAAATGAAATGCTTAGAGTGCCATCCCCCCCAGCAATTTACATTCTAGCCGACGGCAGGCAGTTCGGGGAGACTAGTCGCTGAAGAAGAGGCGATTAATAGCCGGCGACTAAATCTCCCCGATTCTGAGCGTGTGTCTCTGCCCTTAAGGATGAATAGGAACACATATAATAAGCAATAAAAATCATTTAAAAACTGCAAAAAAAAAACCAAAATGAAGACCTGTTTTCTGAAATATTATTTACTTCCGCCAGCACTTATTTTAACCGACAACTAAACTTCCCCTTTAATAAAAATAAAACGGCACAGGTCTGCAGCAGATCTAGCAACCAATCAGATGTTTGCTTTCTAACAAGTCACCTGCTACTGGTCAGCCCTGTGATAGAGTCCTGCAGCGGGTCGGGTACCTGCGGGTCACCCGCAAAAACCTGCGGTACCCTGCGGGTTGCGGGTAGAAGTTCCGAGTGCGGGTATAGACGCGGGTCGGCGGTTCTGCGGGGCATGGGTCTTCTCAATCACTCCTTTTTTCTGGTCACGTCTACTTCTGATGACGTCACTTCCGGTTTACAATGACAGCACTTCCTGATTCTTGATGGTCAGCGGGTCTCGGGTCCGGGTTGCGGATAAGGTACTTGCGGGTCGGGAAGCGGGTAAGAATGCGGGGTGCGGATTGCAGGTTACGGGTACGGGTCCCAAAAAATGGACCCGTGCAGGACTCTACCCTGTGATCCTCAGTTTTAAAGCACTTATAAAAACAATAAATAATAATAATAATGTAGCTAAATATTGTAAAAGAAGGAGAATAAACGGTAACCTTTGTTGTACACATAAATATAATACTTACTCTTCACTGGCTGCCAATAGTTGCATTTCAGTTGGAACAGGATGGAGACCTTTCTCTTGAATGGAGGCTTGAAAAACACACACACAAAAAAAAATCAACCTCTTAAATGTCACCAGAAGTACCAGCATCCCAGCTCAGAGATTTCATGCTTTCTGATTATATCTAAATATATAAACACCCTCGTTAGAATACAACTAATATTGGCAGAAACATCCTTATAAATGGTGCCTAGTGATGTCATTTGCGTCATACAATGTACCCTTAATGTATGATATAATAATATTGATATTAGAGGTCACCTTTAACATTTAAGGCCTGTATAAAAGAACAGTATTTTTCAGTGACTTCTAATATCCTTATCATTTACAGTAGGAGGTACATTATCCCTTATAATACATGAGTGATACTCAGAGTTCCCTGTATAACTCAGCCTGCAGCCTTGTGCCTTTATATGGTCACAGAACAACCCCTCAGTGACTTCTAATATCCTTATCATTTACAGTAGGGGGTACATTATCCCTTATAATACATGAGTGATACTCAGAGTTCCCTGTATAACTCAGCCTGCAGCCTTGTGCCTTTATATGGTCACATAACCCTTCAGTGACTTCTAATATCCTTATCATTTACAGTAGGGGGTACATTATCCCTTATAATACATGAGTGATACTCAGAGTTCCCTGTATAACTCAGCCTGCAGCCTTGTGTCTTTATATGGTCACAGAACCCCTCAGTGACTTCTAATATCCTTATCATTTACAGTAGGGGGTACATTATCCCTTATAATACATGAGTGATACTGAGAGTTCCTTGTATAACTCAGCCTGCAGCCTTGTGCCTTTATATGGTCACAGAACAACCCCCCAGTGACTTCTAATATCCTTATCATTTACAGTAGGGGGTACATTATCCCTTATAATACATGAGTGATACTCAGAGTTCCCTGTATAACTCAGCCTGCAGTTGTGTGCCTTAATATGGTCACAGAAGCCCTCAGTGACTTCTAGTATCCTTATCATATACAATAGGGGGTACATTATCCCTTATAATACATTCTGTACAGTTACCTGTGCTGTCGCAATTATTATTCAGTCCCTTTTCCTTGCTAATTCTTTCCCCATACAGGCTTTTGAGGATAGCATTGGCAATAGGAAGCATCATAGCCGTGGAGGCCGTGTTACTCAGCCACATAGAGAGGAAGGCTGTGGTCATCATCATCCCTAGAATAAGTCTGGAAAGCATGAAATGACAGTGAGTTTTGGCTCATGATGGACACAGAATGTTTAAAGCAATCTAAGATGGGAAGCCAAATGGCAAAATTGGCACAAACTGGCATTTGAACCGCAACTGTCAGCAACCAGATATGTCTATCCCTCCAACAAACACACCAATGGCATTATTTAGAGCCGGGCCTGAACCTCTAGTCATTTTACTAGATCACCCTAACCCACCACACCCAGGAGGTTCCAACATGTTGAAGGCTAAGAGCTGTCTTAAATCAGCAAAGGACACCCAAACACCCATACTGCACAGATAAGGGTGCCGCCCAACCCTGCAGCTCATATGGGTTTTGGGTCAACCAGTTTATCTAACCAAGCTTTGCTGCTAATGTGATTCCCTCCAATAAAACTGCTATTTGATGGTCTTTTCTTTGCAGCCAATACATTGTACCTTGGACATCTACCAGTTTGGCGATACTTTCCCTTTGAAGATATTTCTGAGTTCAATTTGGCGTACCATGCTATACATGATGAAACGTCTTCATGTGTCTATACAATGCATTTTTATAGCCACTAAAGTACTACATTACCTCGCTGGTTGCACCCCTATTAGCAAGAGGACTTTCAGAGCAATTCTGCGATGTAGGTTCCACTCTTCTATGGCTGCTGCCATAAGGAGGCCACTGAGAAACAGAAAGTTGGTATCTAGAAAGTACTGAGGGCAGACTTTGCTGGAGGGCAGGATCCCCATTAGCGGGAAGAGGACAATTGGAAGCAATGCCGTGACGGCCAGAGGTAAAGCTTCTGTGCACCAGTAGAAGGCCATCAGCAGAACCACATAGAGACATTTTCCTTCCTGCAGTTGAAAGTCAAAGTGCCATTATTTTGGTATGAAAACTAAGCAAGGTAAAATTAATTTCAAAGTGTAAAGCATTCAGGGAAGAACAATGTGAGAAAACTGGGACGGAGATCTTTGCAGGGTCAAGTTTCTCATGAACCATCTTATTACAAGACCCTATCGTCTCATCTTTGGAGAAAGGAGAAGTTCATAATCAGCAAACTCCCAAACTGGATATGAAATTGGTACCTATCCGAAGTTGTGGACTGAGAGGCCCTTACAGGATCCAAGGCAAATGCTCACTTATATACTCAAACTGTGGTCATGCCGTTATACCATGACCGCTCCACTTATGCTGTGATCACAACCAGTTACAACCCAACCAAACTGTGGTCATGCCGTTATACCATGACCGCTCCATTTATGCTGTGATCACAACCAGTTACAACTCAACCAAACTGTGGTCATGCCGTTATACCATGACCGCTCCATTTATGCTGTGATCACAACCAGTTACAACCCAACCAACCACATCCTCAGCTCTGTCCTGCACCCAATATTTAAAAAAACAGGGACTCTCACAAAATCCAAATGGGTCGTCAACTCTGAACTATGGATCAAAGACCATTCCCTAATGCATCACACATTTCCTTACTATCATCTAATTTTTGGAGTCCAATGACGGAGGGGAAGTCAACAAACCCCCAGCTCCTAAAACTGGATATGAAATTGGTTCTTTTCATGAGTTTCCTCGTGAGGCAACTTCGGGCGACTTTGGATCGCTGGCGATTTCTCATTATAGCCGGCGGTAAGGTAGCGAAAGGCAGATTGGGGAGATTGTTGCCCAGAAGAAGAGGCGATTAGTCGCCAGGCGACTAAATCTCCCCGATTCTTCCCATGTGCCCTTACCCTAAGGAGGACCCAAAGCAAATGTACCCTTTTATCCTCAAACTGAGGCTTGGTGCTTTTATGTTGACCATACACAGGGTGATGGCCCCTCCAGATTTATTTGGTGGCTTATCAAACCACTGAAGTTGTTTGGAGGGGCCTCGGGTGGTCCTTTCTTATTGATATATGGCCAGAAATCAGACAGATATACATTGAAAATAATGAACCCACTGAAACGGTCCCCATTATAATGCAAGCATGGGTCTAGGGATCTTACTATGTAGGCCCAGCTTTATAGTCCCTGTTATTGTTTGCACTGGGAAGTATCTGAAGTGTTTATTGCACGGCCGCCTGTACAGGGATAGATGAGTGTTTCATCAAACAGGTTTATCAGGTGACTGAGTGGCCCTTGACCTAAAGAAAGATAAAGTGAAGATTAACCCACTTTATAAATCAACAGAGTGTGGGTTAATATAAATGGAGACCCACGTGTGACCCCTGTCCCAGTAATATAGAGATGAGTTATAAACTCTGTACTTTTCCATTGGCTGGTCTCCGTAGAATGCCGCTGCAAGGATCTCAATCCATTTGTTTTTGTTGCATAAGATACCGGCTGTGTAAGATTATATATTACAGAACACAGGGCAATTTCAGAATGGGAAATTATAAGCACAGAATGATAGGAAAGTTGTGTGGTTTTGTACCTGGCTGCCCTGTGACTGCTTAATGCACGGCTGATGGCACAAAAGGATTTTGGGAATATGGTACAAGAATCAGTACTTTTACTGGCATTTGCACGCTGTATTTTATACCCCACTGCAGATGCAACTTGGCATTAATACTCATTTCCATTGACTTGCTACTTACACTCGGCAAGTACAGTTCTTGCATGCCACCCAACTGGCTGCTTGGCCAACTGATATCTAACTAGAGTTCATAGGAGGAGAAAAAATGACATTTGTGGCCATGCCCTTTACACCATGACCGCCCCAGTTATGCCCTGATTACAACCAGTTACACCACAACCAACCACATTCTCAACTCCATTTTACACCCAATATGTATATATATATATATATATATATATATAAATCCAATAGACTCTTGCATCCCACCTAACTTGCTGCTTGGTCAACTGATGTCTAACTAGAGTCCAAAGGTGGAGAAAAATGCAGATTTTGAGGTTGTTGACCTCACAAAGGTCATTTCTAAAAGTGGCCGTGCTCTTCATACCATGACCACCCCAGTTATGCCAAGACCACAACCAGCTACACCCCAACCATCCACATACTCAGCTCCATTCTGCACCCAATAGGTATATATAAATCCAGTAGACTCTTGTATCCGACCTAACTGGCTGCTTGGCCAACTGATGTTTAACTAGAGTCCATAGGTGGAGAATAATGAAGATTTTGAGGATGCTGACTTCACAAAGGTAATTTCTAAACATGACCATGCTCTTCACACCATGACCACCCCAGTTATGTCAAGACCACAACCAGTTCCAAACAACCACATCCTCAGCTCTGTCCTGCACCCAAAATATATATACAGTATATATATATATATATATATATATATATTTATTATATATATATATATATTATATATATATATATATATATATATATATATATATATATATATATATATATATATATATATATATATATATATATATATATATATATATATATATATATATATATATGAAAAAATGGCAGAAAGGACCAGCACTCCGTGTTCCAAAAGAATTCAACGGTTTATTCAAAACTCACAGTGGTCTCCAACGTTTCGACCCTCTTTGGGGTCTTTATCAAGGATAAAATGCTGTGTGTTACAAATCTTTAAATACCCACAAACCCTCCACAAGTTTGTCGGTATTTAAAGATTTGTAACACACAGCATTTTATCCTTGATAAAGACCCCAAAGAGGGTCGAAACGTTGGAGACACTGTGAGTTTTGAATAAACCGTTGAATTCTTTTGGAACACGGAGTGCTGGTCCTTTCTGCCATTTTTTCATATATAACTACATTTGACCTAGCACCCGGCAAAAAAACGCATGTGAGTGCGGGTATTTTCTACATTTCTGTTATATCTATCTATCTATTTATCTATATATATATACACATACATACACACACACACACACAGGTATGGGACCTGTTATGCAGAATGCTCGGGACCTGGGGTTTTCCAGATAATGGATCTTTCTGTAATTTGGGTCTTCATAGCTTAAGTCTACTAGAAATTCATTTAAACATTTAACAAACCCAATGGTCTGGTTTTGCTTCCAATAAGGATTAATTATATCTTAGTTGGGATCAAGTACAAGATACTGTTTTATTATTACAGAGAAAAAGGAAATAATTTTTAAAAATTTGGATTATTTGGATAAAATGGAGTCTATGGGAGCCATTCCGTAATTCTGAGCTTTCTGGATATCGGGTTTCCGGATAAGGGATCCTATACCTGTATATGTAAATCCAGGGGACTCAACCAAAATTCAAATGGGCTGACACCGCTGCACTCACGGGGCAGATTTATCAAGTCTTCTCCTATGGTCAAAGCCGGCCGTATTTCAAGATTTTTATATTTATCAATTTGCTTAGACTCATACACTGCTTCAGTCTGCAAAATTATTATGGGAGGATTTATTTTTTGGGGGGAGGGGAACAAACATACTTTTTACCATTGATGTGGAAAAAAAAAAGGATTAATTTGTGTTTTGGCAGCAGCTGCTTTTAATGAGATTTAAAGGCAAATATATTAAGGATATTGGATAAGCGAAGATTAGAAGAGATTATTTTCATAAATATTGTTTATGAGGTTAAGAGGACCCAGGAGGGGGACATTCTAATATCACTTGAATATGATATGTATATATAGTCGGTTGAATATTGTGTACCCACTACATTTAGAGGGGAAATACATCTTAATTATTATCAAATATTGTCCTGGCTTAGCCAATTGGTTAGAAATTCTGTATTTAAAATACTGAATTTACTGCACCGCCCTAAATGTTCACCATCTCTATAATATAAACATCCAAACCTACAAATAAGTCACAGGAGCTCTCCATCTTGGATGTTGTCAGTGACACTGCACGTGCTCAGTGAGCTCCAGGCTGCTGTTAAGAAGCAAATATAAGGCTGCCTGATGGGGAAACAATAGGGGGCAACATCAGATGCAGAGATCCTCCCTGCTAAAGGGATATTGTGGCCTTGGGCTGATGTAGAAGCCATAAATATAATGTGCAACATTTCCACCCTACTTCTCTGTTAAGCTTTAATTCTCCTTTAAGGTTCATAGGAAAGATATTTTGGAGAACAGAGTTCCCTAGAAGGTTACATATGTACATAGTTACATAGTTACATAGTTAAATCGGGTTGAAAAAAGACAAAGTCCATCAAGTCCAACCCCTCCAAATGAAAACCCAGCATCCATACACACACCCCTCCCTACTTTTAATTAAATTCTATATACCCATACCTATACTAACTATAGAGCTTAGTATCACAATAGCCTTTAATATTATGTCTGTCCAAGAAATCATCCAAGTCCCTCTTATAGTCATTAACTGAATCAGCATCACAACATCACCCGGCAGTGCATTCCACAACCTCACTGTCCTGACTGTGAAGAACCCTCTACGTTGCTTCAAATGAAACTTCTTTTCCTCTAGTCTGAAGGGGAGGCCTCTGGTACGTGATTCTCTTTATGGGTAAAAAGGCCCCCTGCTATTTGTCTATAATGTCCTCTAATGTACTTGTAAAGTCTAATCATGTCCCCTTGAAAGAGTCTGACTGGGACACCAGGTGCCCACCAAAAACCCTTAGACCAGTGATCCCCAACCAGTAGCTCGTGAGTAACATGTTGCTCTCAGTGGTCTCAAAGCAGGTGATTATTTCTCAATTCCAGGCTTGGAGACAAATTTTGGTCGCATAAAAACCAGATGTACTGCCAAACAGAACCTCCTGTAGGCTGCCAGTCCACATAAGGGCTACCAATAGCCAAGCACAACGCTTATTTGGCACCACCCAGGAACATTTTCATGCTTATGTTGCTCCCCAACTCTTTTTACATCTGAATGTTGCTCAGGGGTGAAAAAGGTTGGGGATCCCTGCCTTAGACCAAGGGCCCACCCAAAAACCTTTAGACCAGGGGCCCACTCTAAGTATTATTTTCTTCCTCTCCTCACTCCACCTCTATTCTCTTATTCTCTTTTCGTTACATACCATACTATAACCTATTATTCCTATTTAGCCTCTTTATTTTCATAGAAATAGGTCCCGACTGATCAGGCTACTTTAGTTAAATCAGACTATCAATTAGATCACAACAGACATTCGGACTTGCAGCTTATTTCTATTATTTCTCTATTTGTCTATGTGAATTGTATGCAAATTAGCTGTGATCTGATTACGGTTTCGATGCGGTTGTTTGCAGGTTTGACCATTGTCTTCTGGCCACGTTATGCAAACGTTGACATGCTTTTCAGTCACTTCAGCGACAATCAGCAACAACAGATAATTTGTTAATGTTATCAAATTCATTGTTTGAAATTCTTTATTTAAGTTGGGATTTTCTGCATTCCTCTATCTCTGTATCACACACAGGGATCATTGCAGTTATTCTTTGTAGGCAGATCACATATCTAGCAGTGACCACAATAGTAGCAGAACATAACTACTTATTATTCCAAAAGAAAACTTAAAGGGCTTCTACTCATTTATAACTTTAAGAATTGTGCTTTGTAAATTGTACAAGAGCATAATATAATGCCTTAGTCACATGAGGCCTTTCCAGACCAGTCAATAGAAAGCACTGGGAGCACTGCAATGTCTGCTCAGTTTGTGACCCCATTCACCAACAAACATTTGCTATATTTTTGAAACACTCAGTGTAAACACAATATGTAGGTATTTCATTCATTTTCTCTCTGACAGAATGTGGCACAGGAGTCACCAGTGCCATGTAGGAGGGATGTATTCTTCCCAATGGGGTCTTGACAATGCCAGTAACCTTTTCTGTGGCACTGTACCCACAAACACGTCATTGTTTAATGGTCAATCCCACACCCATGCCAAGTAACCGAGGGTCACTTTCATTCACATTATTCAAATCATGGTTGCTAGGGTAATTTGGACCCTAGAGACAAGATTGATCAAGTTTCAAACTGGAGAGCGGCTGAATAAAAAGCTAAATAACTCAAAAACCACAAATAATAAAAAATGAAAACCAATTACAAATTAAATAACTCATAAACCACAAATATAAAAAAATGAAAACCAATTACAAATTGTCTCATAATATCACTTTCTGCATCATACTAAAATACTTATCATACTTATTTAAAGGAGAACAACACCTTTAAGGGGCTTCTTCCTGGGGGGAGATATGGAATCATGCCAACTCCCCTTTAGACTCCCCCTTGCGCGGATCACTGGTTTCATTCAAGTCATTGATAGGCGAGTTATAACTTTGGTCCTTTAGCACCTTCAGCCTCTGCGGGGGTCTACCAAGGTACAATGGAAGCCCTACAAAACTATGATACAGTATTATATTATTATGCCACAACAAGGTGCAACCTAGGACTTAGGGTCCCTATACACAATACTAATACAACAACTTAATCATTGTACTTACAGCAACTACATTGAGGCACCTAGTTCCCCTATACCACTACTTCTATTCAACAAGCTTCTTCCTCTGCTCCCTGTCAGGTATTTTGGGTCTATTATCTCATTCCAAGTATCTTCTCAGTCAGGACCCACTCGCAGGTCCACAGTTGGATCACAATAATCAACATAACATTATAACCAGGACACCAACAACCTCAGCTCCTGTACTTTCTCAGCTGTTGTTAAACTACAACTCCCAGCATGCCCTGATAAGTGAGACCCTGCAGGTGCTACTGCACAAGAGCTTACCTTGGGGGGCAGTGTGAAGAGAACAGGCAGAAGGATCAGCGGTGTTGCAATGAGAATGATATATTTCCTAATGCACCAGAGCTTCTTGACCAGAGCTACAATGACAGACATTCTGTAGCACAAATGGGAACTGATTCAGCCTCTTTCTCTCTCCCGGCTCAGGCTTTTGTATTAGTGTGAGTAGACAGGGGGGACCGACCAATCACACGTCCTCTTCCACCCGCCTCCCACAGCCTATTGACACACAAACTAATCACAACAGTTTCTTTTTTGTCTAGTGAAATATTTTCTAGGATAACATTGTTTTAGCTGTGCCCTATTAACACCTTGACAGCCGGGCGGCTTGTGAACAACTTGCACTAATTACATAAGGCCTGGGGCTTTGAAGGGTTTCTGCATGGGACCCAGATGCATGCTGGGGGTGAACTTCGTAATCCAGTATTTGGTTTGGACGTTTTTAAGGGTCAGGGCTCCGATTTGTGGTAGTCGCCCGACGACACATCTCCTCTTCTTCGAGGCAACTAATCTCCCCGAACTGCCCCCGCCGGCTAGAATGTAAATCGCCTGCAGGATGGCACTCGGAGTGCTTCGTTTTCTGAAGTTGACTCACAAGGAAACTTCGGGCGACTTCGGGAAACTAATCGCTCCCAGTGCCATCCTGCCGGCGATTTACATTCTAGCTGGCGAATAGTCTCCCCGAATCTGAGCGTGTGCCCTGACCCTTAATTGGGAAAAAATATAAATATGTAGGAAGTTGCATTTTTTTCCAGAAAAGGTGGTATCCCTAGGCCCACCGGCTGTCCCACCAACCCAGTCTGACCCTGGCCCCATCATCCACCACCTTTTTTGGAAATTTTGATTTATATGTATATTTAGATTTTTTTTCCCTATTAATAACATTGGGGTTAAGCATTATTTTTACCGGTCAGGTCAGTAAAATACTAGCCAGGTGGCAACCCTACCCACACCAGTGATCAGAGATACATGGGAAACCCTCAAACTCACCCACTGGGATTAAAGCTCAGCCAGGACAGTATAGTGATCAGATTCCCAACAACAGACCACTTTATAGCACAGGTATGGGATCTATTATCCAGAATTCTTGGGGACCTATGGGTTCTCTGATCCAGCATTCTTGGGGAACTGGGGTTTTCTGGCTCACCCACTGGGATAAAGGCCCAACCAGAGTAGTATGCTGATCAGATTCCCAACTACAGACCAATTTATAGCATAGGTATGGGATCTATTATCCAGAATTCTTGGGGACCTATGGGTTCTATTATCCAGAACTCTTGGGGGCCTGGGGATTTCTTGCTCACCCACTGGGATTAAAGCTCAGCCAGGGCAGTATGATGATCAGATTCCCAACTACAGCCTTATTTATAGCACAGGTATGGGTTCTATTATCCAGAATTCTTGGGGACCTATGGGTTCTCTGATCCAGAATTCTTGGGGACCTGGGGATTTCTTGCTCACCCACTGGAATTCAAGCTCAGCCAGGGCAGTATGATGATCAGATTCACAACTACAGCCCAATTTATAGCATAGGTATGGGTTCTATTATCCAGAATTCTTGGGGACCTATGGGTTCTATTATCCAGAATTCGTGGGGAACTGGGGTTTTCTGGCTCACCCACTGGGATTGGATCTATTATCCAGAATTCTTGGAGACATGGGGTTTTCTGCCTCACCCACTTGGATAAAGGCCCAGCCAGGGCAGTATGCTGATCAGATTCCCAACTACAGACCAATTTATAGCACAGGAATGGGATCTATTATCCAGAATTCTTGGGGACCTGGGGATTTCTTGCTCACCCACTGGGATTAAGCCCCGGCCAGGGCAGTATGGTGATCAGATTCCCAACTACAGACCAATTTATAGCACAGGTAAGGGATCTTTTATACAGAATGTTTAGGACCTGGAGTTCTCTGGCTAAAAACGTATAAACGTTTAACGTTGAAATAAAGCCAAGAGGCCAGTGAGTGCCGGGCTTCAGAGCAGGGGAGGAGGACTACACTGTTTATATGAGATTTTCTTGTAAATGTTGATACAGGACAGTGACTTGGAAATATAAAGCAGCCTGGCTAGTTTCACTGGGCAGAAGTGAGTCACAACTAGGGTTGCCATCTGGTCAGTATTTTACTAAATGATGGTTGATCCCAATGTTATTAATAGGGAAAATGATAAATATATAGGAAGGTCAGCGATCCCAATGTTATTAATAGGGAATAAAGATAAATATATAGGAAGGTCAGTGATCCCAATGTTATTAATAGGGAATAAAGATAAATATATAGGAAGGTCAGTGATCCCAATGTTATTAATAGGGAATAAAGATAAATATATAGGAAGGTCAGTGATCCCAATGTTATTAATAGGGAAAATGATAAATATATAGGAAGGTCAGCGATCCCAATGTTATTAATAGGGAAAATGATAAATATATAGGAAGGTCAGCGATCCCAATGTTATTAATAGGGAATAAAGATAAATATATAGGAAGGTCAGTGATCCCAATGTTATTAATAGGAATAAAGATAAATATATAGGAAGGTCAGTGATCCCAATGTTATTAATAGGAATAAAGATAAATATATAGGAAGGTCAGTGATCCCAATGTTATTAATAGGGAATAAAGATAAATATATAGGAAGGTCAGTGATTCCAATGTTATTAATAGGGAATAAAGATAAATATATAGGAAGGTCAGTGATCCCAATGTTATTAATAGGGAATAAAGATAAATATATAGGAAGGTCAGTGATCCCAATGTTATTAATAGGGAATAAAGATAAATATATAGGAAGGTCAGTGATATGATCCCAATGTTATTAATAGGAAATAAAGATAAATATATAGGAAGGTCAGTAATCCCAATGTTATTAATAGGGAATAAAGATAAATATATAGGAAGGTCAGTGATCCCAATGTTATTAATAGGGAATAAAGATAAATATATAGGAAGGTCAGTGATCCCAATGTTATTAATAGGGAATAAAGATAAATATATAGGAAGGTCAGTGATCCCAATGTTATTAATAGGGAATAAAGATAAATATATAGGAAGGTCAGTGATCCCAATGTTATTAATAGGGAATAAAGATAAATATATAGGGAGGTCAGTGATCCCAATGTTATTAATAGGGAATAAAGATAAATATATAGGAAGGTCAGTGATCCCAATGTTATTAATAGGGAATAAAGATAAATATATAGGAAGGTCAGTGATCCCAATGTTATTAATAGGGAATAAAGATAAATATATAGGAAGGCCGGTATTTTTTCCAGAAAAGGTGGCAACCCTAGTTCCAACATCATGGCGCTTCTTGTTATCAAACAGGGCAGTCTTCTCCAGGGGTTTAACTACAGAGGAAGCAGACCCTGCGGCTGCAGAAGGGCCCAGGAGGTATAGGGGCCCCATGAGGCCCTAATTCATATACAATTTCATTAAGTATTGGTAAAACAGGTCAACCTCTAAACATTTTAGCAGCCTAAAAAATAATTTGTTCTGGGGCCCAGTAATATTTAGTTACACCACTGGTCTCCTCGCTCTACACATTGGCACAAGATGGAGACAGTAAATCTTTATAATGGGGTTGTACAATGTGATGCAGGGTTTGGGGGCAGATTGCACAGGTTATCCAAGGGCCACAGACATTCAAGGTTGTGTATAACCCAGTTATCATTAATGAGAAATAATGGCGGAGAAGATATTGGATGGAAGACTTCCATCCTCTCCAAAACTCCCCATTTTGGCACAGTAATTCAAATTCCTCAGCAACTCAACCAATCTCTAAAGGTGGCCATAGACGCAAAGATCCACTCGTTTGGTGACATCGCCAAACGAGCGGATCTTTCCCCGCAGTGGCGTAACTAGATATTACTGGGCCCCACAGCAAATTTATATTAGGCCCCCAAAACACTCAGAGGTTGTCCTGTTTTACCAATATATATTAAAAATTGCTCATTAAGTAGGGCCGCATGGGGCCCCCTATACCACCTGGGCCCCCCTGCAGCCGCAGGGTCTGCTTCCTCTGTAGTTACGCCCCTGTTTCCCCGATATGCCATTAACAAGCATGGCTATATAGGGGGTAATCTGAACGATGCGATTACGATGCGCAATGGGCTCCGGCGGGATCGGTCGGGTCAAATCAAACCCGTCCGATCGACCAAACGACCAATCTCCACCGGACGAAACATGTCGCACTCTCCACACACACGATCCGAAAAACGTACGAATCCTCGATACGTACGATAGGATCTTTGCGTCTATGGCCAGCTTTAGATTAACATTTGGGCGGATCAGTGTTGTAGATTACAAGCAACAAGAAGTCAAAATCTTTGTTTTGGACTTTCTCAGAAATCGATGTCATGGAATAACTTGCACGGAATCATGGGGAAAATGTAATTGTGCGATCAAATTCCTCTATTTGTGCTGATTTGTTTCCCTCTGCAACAAAAGTCCATGAAATGATTCTGTTCTGTATTGTCTGACAGACAAGGGCTTATCAGGAACATGAACCCCCTCTATTTGATTTTAGTCTTGTGCAATTCTCTTATTCCCTCCCCCCCCTGTGCTGTAAAGATAAGGAACCTGATCATCTGGATTTACAAATATTTGCTGGGCTAAAAGTTTTATACGACAAAATATAAACTATCCAAAGAACTCGCATGTCAGCTTATTATGGGACAGACTTTCCCGCAACATTTAAGTAGCCCTGTAGCATCAGCTTATATTACAGCCAGGGAAGCTCATTTTCTGCTGGATAATTAGTGATGAGCCCTAAGCTTAGCTTCTCAACAGCCAATCAGAGCCCACTGAGCATGTGAGTGTCACAGACACTTTCCAAGATGGTGACCCCCTGTGACAAGTTTGAAGTCCTGGATCATTGCTGCTATTGACAAGCTCAAACTTTAGCCTCGTGCAATACGTTCACTATATAAAATATGCCATTTTTAGTGTTTCCTTCCCGTTTAATACAAAAGCAGTTTATTTGATTTCTATAATAAATATTGATTGGGGGGGAACATTATCCCTTATAATACATGAGTGATACTCAGAGTTCCCTGTATAACTCAGCCTGCAGCCTTGTGCCTTTATATGGTCACAGAACAACCCCTCAGTGACTTCTAATATCCTTATCATTTACAGTAGGGGGTACATTATCCCTTATAATACATGAGTGATACTCAGAGTTCCCTGTATAACTCAGCATGCAGCCTTGTGTCTTTATATGGTCACAGAACCCCTCAGTGACTTCTAATATCCTTATCATTTACAGTAGGGGGTACATTATCCCTTATAATACATGAGTGATACTCAGAGTTCCCTGTATAACTCAGCCTGCAGCCTTGTGCCTTTATATGGTCACAGAACAACCCCTCAGTGACTTCTAATATCCTTATCATTTACAGTAGGGGTACATTACCCCTTATAATACATGAGTGATACTCAGAGTTCCCTGTATAACTCAGTCTGCAGCCTTGTGCCTTTATATGGTCACAGAACAACCCCTCAGTGACTTCTAATATCCTTATCATTTACAGTAGGGGGTACATTATCCCTTATAATACATGAGTGATACTCAGAGTTCCCTGTATAACTCAGCCTGCAGCCTTGTGCCTTTATATGGTCACAGAACAACCCCTCAGTGACTTCGAATATCCTTATTTACAGTAGGGGTACATTATCCCTTATAATACATGAGTGATACTCAGAGTTCCCTGTATAACTCAGCCTGCAGCCTTGTGCTTTATATGGTCACAGAACAACCCCTCAGTGACTTCTAATATCCTTATCATTTACAGTAGGGGGTACATTATCCCTTATAATACATGAGTGATACTCAGAGTTCCCTGTATAACTCAGCATGCAGCCTTGTGCCTTTATATGGTCACAGAACCCCTCAGTGACTTCTAATATCCTTATCATTTACAGTAGGGGGTACATTATCCCTTATAATACATGAGTGATACTCAGAGTTCCCTGTATAACTCAGCCTGCAGCCTTGTGCTTTATATGGTCACAGAACAACCCCTCAGTGACTTCTAATATCCTTATCATTTACAGTAGGGGGTACATTATCCCTTATAATACATGAGTGATACTCAGAGTTCCCTGTATAACTCAGCCTGCAGCCTTGTGCCTTTATATGGTCACAGAACCCCTCAGTGACTTCTAATATCCTTATCATTTACAGTAGGGGGTACATTATCCCTTATAATACATGAGTGATACTCAGAGTGCCCTGTATAACTCAGCCTGCAGCCTTGTGCTTTATATGGTCACAGAACAACCCCTCAGTGACTTCTAATATCCTTATCATTTACAGTAGGGGGTACATTATCCCTTATAATACATGAGTGATACTCAGAGTTCCCTGTATAACTCAGCCTGCAGCCTTGTGTCTTTATATGGTCACAGAACAACCCCTCAGTGACTTTTTTACTGCATCAAGTTTATGGAGTGAAGTGCAGTTTTGTGCCATCCTACAACTAAACATATTATTGCCAAAAAATAGAACACCAGGGGGGAAAACCCCAATACATCTAATGGGAAACGACCCTGGTATAAACGCTACAGCGGCTAAACAAACAGTTAATAAAATAAATGGCAGCAACTTCCCAGGAACCTGCTGATGAAAAGCTGAGTCAGTGGATCATTAGCGGAGACACAATATTAACCTGGGCACATGGGCATCTTGGCATTTCTTAACATCACAAGTCAGTGGACGATGACACAGCAACTGTGAGTTCTCTGGGACAGTAAATCCAAAATATCATGTGATCTCACATACATCAGGGCACGTGGCTGACCCCACTGGCATTCACCATGTTGCCATACATTGCCTGAAATTATGTGCACCCCACCATAACCCCACCGTTTGGAACCTGCACCCCACCCTAACCCCACCGTTTGGAACCTGCACCCCACCCTAACCCCACCGTTTGGAACCTGCACCCCACCCTAACCCCACCGTTTGGAACCCGCACCCCACAATAACCCCGCCATTTGGAACACCACCACTTCCAAAAACCAGGCTGTGCCAGTGAAAACCAGACAGGTGACAACTCTAATCTTGAAGATGAACTAATTATTAGTTGTAAGTTGAGTGCACCATGGGAAAAACCAAATGAACTCAGCAAAGAACGGAAGACCTGCTCAAGTCTGGTTCCTCGTTGAGGACAATTTCCAAAAAGCTGAAGGCCCCCCCGATCATCTGAACAGTTATATGCAAATATAAAAGTCTTGGGAGCGCACAGAAACTGTATTGTTCAGGAGGGAGTCTTAAATTAACCCCCAGGGATAAACACATTTTGCTACAAAAAGCTCAACTGAACCCCAGGACAACAACAAAAGAACCGGTGAAGAAGATGTAGGATTTTTACTTTCCAGACACCGCAGGCCGGAGCTCCTATCAAGAGAAAACTGCACCGGCACCGGCTAGGGATGTCACCTGATTTCACCTGGACAGGCTGATTTTTGGAAGGACTGTCCGGGGGAAAACTGCCTGTCTGATTTCCAAATTAGGAAATCCGGACAGGACATTGAATGACATGGCAATCAGCCAATTGCTAATCACCACTTCATCCCCCCGATCCCCATCATCTGCCTGCCCCCTGCCCCTTTTCCCCCAATCGGAAACAATGGCAACACTAGCACCTGCCCGGGGTTCTTCCAGTGAGCGATCATCTTCTGTTCTTCTTCTTTCTTCAAATTTCCCAGGGCAGACGAATGTGTAGGAGAACGAAAGTGGCTTAAAGAGGAAGTAAACCCCTTATTAAAAGAAAAACCTACCCCCTACCCTACATAAGCCCCTCCCTCCTCCCCCCCAGCCTAGCTGCTACCCCGGGCAAATGCCCTTAAGTTTTTACTTACCCCTCGGTGCAGATTCCCGGCATCGGAGTTCACGGGCGCTACCATCTTCGGTCTTCATCGGGCCTTCTTCTGGCGATTTGGCAATTTCTGTGACATTCAATGCATGCGCAGTTACGGAACTTACTTCCCAATGAAGACTGAAAAGAAGATGGCTGCCGTGAACTTCCGATGCCGTAAATCTGCACCAAGGGGTAAGTAAAAAGTTAGGGGCATTTACTCGGGGTAGCGGCTAGGCTGGGGGGGGGGGTGGGGTCTATGTAAGGTAGGGGTAGGGCTGCCACCTGGCCGGTATTTTACCAGCCTGGCCGGTAAAAATGACGGTTGATCCCAATGTTATTAATAGGGAATAAAGATAAATATATAGGAAGGTCAGTGATCCCAATGTTATTAATAGGGAATAAAGATAAATATATAGGAAGGTCAGTGATCCCAATGTTATTAATAGGGAATAAAGATAAATATATAGGAAGGCCGGTGATCCCAATGTTATTAATAGGGAATAAAGATAAATATATAGGAAGGCCAGTGATCCCAATGTTATTAATAGGGAATAAAGATAAATATATAGGAAGGTCAGTGATCCCAATGTTATTAATAGGGAATAAAGATAAATATATAGGAAGGCCAGTGATCCCAATGTAATTAATAGGGAATAAAGATAAATATATAGGAAGGTCAGTGATCCCAATGTTATTAATAGGGAATAAAGATAAATATATAGGAAGGTCAGTGATCCCAATGTTATTAATAGGGAATAAAGATAAATATATAGGAAGGTCAGTGATCCCAGTGTTATTAATAGGGAATAAAGATAAATATATAGGAAGGTCAGTGATCCCAATGTTATTAATAGGGAATAAAGATAAATATATAGGAAGGTCAGTGATCCCAATGTTATTAATAGGGAATAAAGATAAATATATAGGAAGGCCGGTGATCCCAATGTTATTAATAGGGAATAAAGATAAATATATAGGAAGGTCAGTGATCCCAATGTTATTAATAGAGAATAAAGATAAATATATAGGAAGGTCAGTGATCCCAATGTTATTAATAGGGAATAAAGATAAATATATAGGAAGGTCAGTGATCCCAATGTTATTAATAGGGAATAAAGATAAATATATAGGAAGGCCGGCATTTTTTTCCAGAAAAGGTGGCAACACTAGGTAGGGGGGTAGGGTTTTTTTTAATAAGGGGTTTACTTCTCCTTTAAGTTCCACTTTTTCCTCTACTGTGCATGCGCACCAACGAGAAAAAAGAAGAAGCTGAAAGAGGCCTGTCAATGGCCTGTCCGCATTTCCAGATTTCACCCGGACAGTCCGGTTTTTGGAAGGGTTGTCCGGGTGAAATCTGGACAGGTGCCAACCCTAGCCGTTTTCTGGTGCACCCGCCCGGGATGTCAGGTAAGTATATACAATCACTTGGCACTAGGGATGCAACGAATCCACGATTTTGGATTGGCCGAACCCCTCGCGAAAGATTAGGCCGAATACCGAACCAAATCAGAATCCTAATTTGCACATGCAAATTAGGTATGGGAAGGGGGGAAAAATTACTTCCTTGTTTTGTGACAAAAAGTCACATGATTTCCATCCCCGCCCCTAATTTGCATATGTAATTTAGGATTCGGTCGGGCAGAAGGATTCACCGGAATCCGAATCCTGCTGAAAAAGGCCAAATCCTGGTTGAATCCCGAACCAAATCCTGGATTCGGTGCATCCCTGCTTGGCACCCCCAAGTATAAAATGCCTTTCCTTCTCCTTTAATCCCAGACCCTTGTCATGTCCCATCTGAATAAGAGATTTTCCACTTTCAACTTGACAGAGGACTTGATCCCCCTCAAAGCTCCATGGTCGGCCTAAAGGTTCCCACCAATCCCAATAACCCCCAGCTGATACACTGATGCACTGATGCGCTGATGCGCTGATGCGCTGATGCGCTGATGCACTGATGCGCTGATGCACTGATGCGCTGATGCACTGCTGGACCAACCAGAAACTGAAGTGGAAAGAGAAGCCAATGGGCTTCAGCCAGAATTAAATACACATCTATAAAGAGCCGGCCGAGCCAAACACAGGGCAAGAGACAAGAACTAGATCAGAAATAAATATTATTACTAATAGTAATAATGACAAAAAGAAAACAGCAAACAGATGGTTTTGTATAAATTTTATTACATGCCAGGCCTTTACAGTGGGGCTTTAAATCTTTAGTGACGGGCGAATCTGTGCCGTTTACCGCGAAATTCACAAAAAATTCGCAAACCACATTGAAGTCAATAGGCATGAAAATAATTTTGATTTGCGTCAACGAAATTTTTATAAATGCAACTATTTGGTCCAAATGCATTGGGCGTCCAAAAAATTTTGACGCGAGCCAATTTTTTTTGGACGCAGCAGTTTCGCTAATCCCTTCACTGCAGTGAAACATTGATGTTCGCCGCAAATTCATGTCTGCCGAATGTTTCAACTATTGATGAAGAATTGAATATTACTTTTCCTATAATTACAGGTATGGGACCGGTTATCCAGAATGCTCGGGACCCGGGGTTTTCCAAATACGGGCTCTTTCCGTAATTTGGATCTCTATACTGTAAGTCTACTAAAAAACAATTCAAATGTTAAATAAAGCCAATAGGCTGGTTTTGCTTCCAATAAGGATTAATTATATCTTAGTTGGGATCAAGTACAAGCGACTGTTTTATTATTACACAGAAAAGGGAAATCATTTTTAAAAACATGAATTAATTGTTTAAAATTGAGTCTGTGGGAGACAGCCCTCCCGTAATTTGGGGCTTTCTGGGTAAGGGGTTTCTGGATAACGGATCGCATACCAGTACTACAGGTATAGGACCTGAGGTTTTCTATATAATGGATCTTTCCACAATTTGGATCTTCATACATTAAGTCTACTAGAAAATCATGTAAACATTAAATAAACCCAATAGGTTGGTTTTGCCTCCAATAAGGATTAATTATATCTTAGTTGGGATCAAGTACAAGCGACTGTTTTATTATTACAGAGAAAAAAGAAATCATTTTAATCATTTGAATTATTTTATTACAATGGAAGTCTATGGGAGACGGCCGTCCCGTAATTCGGGAACTTTCTGGTTAACGGGTTTCCGGATAACAGATCCCATAGCTGTATTTGGGAAACGCAGCCACGCGTATTTATTAAATACGTACTTAGTTTATTAAAATAAGTTGCTGGAGGGAAGGCAATAACGGTTTCCATGGAGCAGCGCATGACATCACAATGGGATCTGCCAGCAACAATCACTCATTGTGATTTCACGTCAGTCACTTTCAGTTCCTGACGTGTGACGGTACCAATAGGAAGCCATCATGACTGAAGGAAATTACCCCCATTTTTATCCTTATTTATATAATCCTTATAATACTACTCTTGAGGGACAAAACTGGCCAAGTTCCCCGGCAACTCCGCAGCCTCCATATAATGCTCTTTCAATCACTGATCCAGTTTGGGAAACTATTGACCCGTATCCAGACCTCCAGGCCCTGTTCCATGAGTTCAATCAGCGCTTCTTTTCCGGGATGTTGCCGGAGATGGAAGTCAAGTGGAGCACGAAGATGACTCGGTGAGTTCTACTTAGGGATGAAACAAATCCAGGGTTCGGTATGGGATTCGGCCACGGTTGGGCCTTTTTCAGCGGGCTTAATTGAATCTGAATCCTAATTTGCATATGCAAATTAGGGACGGGAAGGGAAATCACAGGACTTTTCATCACAAAACATTTTTTTCCATTCTGCCTCTAATTTGCATATGCAAATTAGGATTCAGTTCGGCTGATTCTTTCACAAAGGATTCGGGAATTCCGCTGAATCCCAGATAGTGGGTTCGGTGCATCCCTATTTCTACTGTTTTTGATATTTTCATGAGGCCCCGCCTGTTCCTTCACATCCCAACGGTCTCCAGTCTGCTGAGCTGGCAGAGAATGTTTGCCGTTAAACTGGATTTCCAAAGGGTTCAAACTAATGTTAGATACGGTCACACGCAGGGTTGACTGGGCCGGCGGGACACCGGGAAAAAACCCGGCTCTAAATCCGCACCCAGAAACTTTTTTGTGCCGCAACCTCGGCAATAACATTGCGTGCAGCGCGTCAGCGCAGCAATGGAGGCCGGAGGGAGGGCTCTGGGACAGCAGCCCCGGTGGGCCCCCCAGTCCAACCCTGGTCACGTGTCTTCTGTAGGTGAACTGAATGTGACCCTGTCTTGTATTTGTCCTCTGTTAATGGGAAAACTCTGCCATCACTACAATAACTGACTTAATTGTGGTTGGATCATCTATTTCAAAAATACCTTGCATCACTTTTATTCTAGAGTTTCATTTTGGTATTATATGTTTTAATTCGGGCGCTGCCCTCAGACGTTTCCTAGAAGGCACAACTCAAGATAGATACGTACATGTCATACTTATTAGTAGGGATGGGAGAATTTGACCCGTTTTGTTTCGCCAAAAATTCGCCGCCGGCAAAATGTCACCAACGCCTATTAAACTCTATGGGCGTCAAAAAAAATGTTGCTGCGCATCAAATTTTTTTTTTTACACGCGTCAATGGGCGTCATTTTTGCAGCGAAACAAGGCGAAAAAAATTCGCCCATCCCTATTTATTAGGGATGCACCGAGCCCACTATTTGGGATTCGATCAAATCCCAGAATCCTTTGTGAAAGATTTTCAATGCAAATTAGGGATGGGAAAGGAAAACGTTTTTTATGTTTATTTCCTTGTTTTGTGACGTAAAATATGCATTTGTAAGTGCAAATTAGGATTCAGTTCAGAGAGGCCCAATGATTCAGCCGCATCCCCGAATCTGAACAGAATCCTAATTTGCATATACAAATTAGGGGTGGGAAATAAAATAAAAAAAAATTACATTTTTTCCCCCCTTATTTTTATGGGATTTCCCTTCCTGTCCCTAATTTGTTTATGCAAATTAGGATTCGGATTAGGTTCGGCCAGGCACAATGATTCAACCGAATCTGAATCCTGCTGAAAAAGGCCAAATCGTGGATTTGGTGCACTCCTAATACTTATGCTGTTTACCAGTTGGGGATTCAAACTATTGGCTCATGCTGGAGTCAGCCCCATGTTTCATTTATAAACACTGGGCAAATTTGCACATGGGCAGTTACCCATAGCAACCAATCAGTGACTGGCTTTTTTCAGCCAGCTGTCAGTTGAACAATGAAAGCAAACATTTGATTGGTTGTCATGGGTTACTGCCCAGGCGCAAATTTGCCCAAAATGAGCCCCACTGATCCCCAACCAGTAGTTTGTGAGTAACATGTTACTCTCCAACCCCTTGGATGTTGCTCTCAGTGGCCTCAAAGCTGGTGATTATTTTTGAATTCCAGGCTTGGAGGCAAGTTTTGGTTGTATAAAAACCAGGTGTACTGCCCAACCGAGTCTTGTGTAGGCTGATAGTCTACATGGGGCTACCAAATAGCCAATCACAGCCCTTCGTTGGCAGCCTCAGGAACTATTTTCATGCTTCTGTTGCTCCTCAACTCTTCTTACATTTCAATGTGGCTCACGGTTGAAAAAAGCTTGGGGATCACTGCTCTAACTGACACCATAACCACAACTAATTACCCCCATATCTCCCGCTGTCTGTCCGAGACGCAGCAGGAGGGGCTTGTTTGATGCAGGAATAACATCAGCCTATGGGGTAATAACCGTTAAACAGATCTTTTCAACTCAACGAGTACAACTATGGGGTCAATTTACCAACGTTCGTGCTTCGTACTAATGCCTTTAAACCACAAAAAAAGTCCTAATTTATTAAACAAACCACGGAAAACACAAATACAAAACGTTGCCATGCAAAGGCTGCCGAGCTCATGTAGAAGTCAGTGGGGGTCATTTATCAACGCAGGGCAAATTTGCCCATGGCCAGTAACCGATGGCAACCAATCAGATTGCTGCATTCACTGTCCTGCTTTTAGCTGGCTTCAAAAAGCTAATCACTGATTGGTTGCTATAGGTAACTGCCCATGGGCATAATTGCCCAGTGTTAATAAATGAGCCCCAGTGGGTCCTTTTTCAAGTTACACCTTTTGAAATTTCTTATGAAAACAAAGTTCTCGTATTCGAGAACACACTTGTGCTTTTTACGATAGGATCTTTTAATAAATGACTTGACATCTGCGGTTTTAGTGAATGGAGATTTTTTTTTTTTTAGTGGTTTAAAAAAAAAAACGTCTAAAAACCAGACAAATCCAAATTTTGATAAATGCGTGAATCCATTTGTGAATCACTAACGTTTGTTTCGCAATAATATGTGTGTGTATTAGAAGAGCTAATCCTGTGCATCTTATTTGTTTGTAGAGCGGCTGGTATGACCCATCATTTACTGGGTGACAATGACAATTGCGTACAGTGCAAAATACACCTGAGTCAGCCAATCCTCGAACTGCGGCCTAGAAGGGACACCGTGGAAGTAAGAGATTTGTGTCTTAAGTCTTCATTGTGTGTTTCTGTTACAAGTGTGGGACCTGTTATCCAGAATGCTCTATACCTGGGGTTTTCCAGATAATGGATCGCTCTGTAATTTGGATCTTCATAAATTAGAGGGATACTGTCATGTCATGTCAAAACGCATCAGTTAATAGTGCTGCTCCAGCAGAATTCTGCACTGAAATCCATTTCTCAAAAGAGCAAACAGATTTTTTTATATTTAATTTTGAAATCTGACATGGGGCTAGACATATTGTCAGTTTCCCTGATGCCCCTAGTCCCAATGTGACTTGTGCTCTGATAAACTTCAGTCACTCTTTACTGCTGTACTGCAAGTTGGAGTGATATCACCCCCAGCAACCTAACAACAGAACAATGGGAAGGTAACCAGATAGCAGCTCCCTAACACAAGATAACAGCTGCCTGGTAGATCTAAGAACAACACTCAATAGTAAAATCCAGGTCCCACTGAGACACATTCAGTTACATTGAGTAGGAGAAACAACAGCCTGTCAGAAAGCAGTTCCATCCTAAAGTGCTGGCTCTTTCTGAAAGCACATGACCAGGCTAAATGACCTGAGATGCACCTACACACCAATATTACAACTAAATACACTTGCTGGTTCAGGAATGACATTTTATATTGTAGAGTGAATTATTTGCAGTGTAATTTAGAAATAAAAACATCATAAAAATCTTAACACTAGAAAATCATGTGAATACTGGGGGTTTTATCAATATCCGAAATTTTCAGAGTATTTTATTTAAGAAAAGTCCGACCAAACTAGAATTTACAATGTGACTTTATTTATTATTAAAAAAGCATGATATAATTGGTTCGGGGAAAACTCTATAAAATCAACTGAAAATCCAAAATGATTTTTTCCCCCTGAACCTTCAGCCTTTTCCCCCCCAAATAGTCCGAAATAGTTAGATCAGTGCAGAACACAGAAACTTCCAAATAGGATAGGGACCTCTCCCACGGAGACTTTTTGCAGCATCGGACTTAAATAAATCTAGAAAAATTTTCACACTGAAAATTCTGATTTTGTATTAAATTTTTTTTTCTTGGCATTCGGACTTTAATAAATAAACCCCTAAATAAGCCCAATAGGCTGGTTTTGCTTCCAATAAAGATTAATTATATCTTAGTTGGAATAAAGTACAGGTATGGGACCTGTTATCCAGAATGCTTGGGACCTGGGGTTTTCCGAATAACAGATCTTTCCCTAATTTGGATCTTCATACCTTAAGTCTACTCTAAACTATAAACGCTTTCTCTCTGCAGTCCCTTCTCCATGAGATGATCCATGCCTACCTGTGTGTCACAAAATCAAAAGATCCGGGTGATGATCACGGCCCCAATTTTCAACATCTTATGGGAATCCTTAATGAAACTCTTGGCACAAACATAGCGGTAAGTACTTTGTTATTATTATTATTATTATTATTATTATTATTATTATTATTATTATTATTATTATTATTATATGATTTGATGTAGGAATAGACAGCGAAAGTTACAGGGATTAGACACACCGATATAGGGGTTTATTTATCAAGGTCCGAATATCCGAACCTCGAATAATTTGTAGTTTTCGGAGCAAAAAAAAACGAGATTTATTAAAGTCACTGGGGATGTCCGTACCCATATCCGATGGTTTTGGGGTTTTGGCCCAAAAAACTCCAAAAAATAGTCGTATTTTCAGAAATCTATGAACAGTTGGGGAAAGCTCCGAAGTTTGCCCACCCCTATTTTTTTGGGCTTTTTTCTTCATAAATAAGGTTTTGCTCGAAGTTTGATATTAGAAATACTCAAATTCGGACCTTGATAAATAACCCCCATAATAATGATTAAAGGAGTGGATTCGGCCGAACCCCCGAATCCTTTGCTAAAGATTTGGCCGAATACCAAACCAAATCCGAACCCTAATTTGCATATACAAATTAGGGGTGGGAAGGGGAAACCATTTTTTTACTTCCTTGTTTTCTGAGAAAAAGTCACACATTTTCCCTCTCCAAACCTAATATGCATATGCAAATTAGGATTCGGATTCGGTTCGGCTGGGCAGAAGGATTCGGCCAAATCCGAATCCTGCTGAAAAAGGCCGAATCCTGGCCGAATCCATGGATTCGGTGCTTCCCTAATTTTTAGTATGTTATAGTGCAACCAAATCTAAGCAACTTTCAGTTGGTCTTCATTATTTATTTTGTATCGTTTTTGAATTATTTGCCTTCTTCTTTTGACTCTTTCCAGCTTTCAAATAGGGGGTCAATGACCCCATCTAAAAAGAAATCAAATGCTCTGCAAGACTATAAATATTGTTGTTGCTTCTTTCTTTCTATTCAGACCTCTCCTAATCATATTCCAGTCTCTTATTCAAATCAATGCATGGTTGCTAGGGGAATGTGGACCCTAGGCACTAAAATTGCAAACTGGAGAGCCGCTGAATAAAAAGCTAAATAACTGAAAAACCACAAATAATAAAAAATGAAAACCAGTTGCAAATTGTCTCAGAATATCCCTCTCTACTTCATACTAACAGTTCATTTAAAGGCGAACAACCCCTTTAATGGGACTCTTCCCGGATGCCGGGACATGTTTAGAATTGTGTAGTTGCAGTTAGACTGGGTCATAAAGGCAAAGTTACACTTGAAAGCCATAGAGTAAGTGCCTGGGGTGATAAACCTTTTATCTTGCACTGTACAATACATCAAAAGTGAAAGGTGTAATTAACAAGAATGACATCTGACCCCCAAGTACTAAGGCAGAGACAAATGCTCAGATTCGGGGAACTTAGTCGCCCGACGACAAATCTCCTCTTCTTCAGGGCAACTAATTTCCCCAAACTGCCTCCCTGCTTCGTTTTCCAAAGTTTCCATCCCATCAGCGATTTAGATTCTAGCCAGTGGAAGGCAGTTCGGGGAGATTAGTCGTCTCGAAGAAGAGGAGATTTGTCGCCAGGCGACTAATCTCCCCGAATCTGAGCGTGTGTCTCTGCCCTTACATTCTAGCCAGTGGGAGGCAGTTTGGGGAGATTAGTCGCCCCGAAGAAGAGGCGTTTAAGGGCAGAGACACACGGTCAGATTAGTCGACCGGCGACAAACCTGCTCTTCTTCCGGACGACTAATCTCCACGAACTGCCTCCCGCTGGCTATAACGCAAATCGCCAGCGGGATGGCACTCGGAGCACTTCGTTTTCCGAAGCTGCCTCACGAGGAAACTTCAGACGACTTCAAGAAAAACAAATTGCTCCGAGTGCCATCCCATCAGCGATTTACATTCTAGCTGGCGGGAGGCAGTTCGGGGAGATTAGTCGTCCGGAAGAAGAGCAGATTTGTCACCGGTCGACTAATCTCCCTGAATCTGACCGCGTGTCTCTGCCCTAAAACGCCTCTTCTTCGGGGCGACTAATCTCCCCAAATTGCCTCCCGCTGGCTAGAATGTAAGGGCAGAGACACACGCTCAGATTCAGGGAGATTAGTCGCCCGGCGACAAATCTCTTTCTTCGGGACGACTAATCTCCCCGAACTGCCACCCGCTGGCTAGAATCTAAATCGCTGATGGGATGTCGCCCCGAAGAAAGAGGAGCGACTAATCTCCCCGAATCTAAACGTGTGCCCTGACCCTAAAACTACTGCATTCTACATCATCTTTTGTCTACTATAGAGATAAGGTGAACAACCCCTATAATAATTGGCTGACATTTTCTTTCTGTTGTCATTTGCGCAGATTCAACACAACTTTCACAAAGAAGTTGAGGCATTAAAGAAGCATCAGTGGGAATGCGATGGGCCCTGCAAAAAGATTGTGAAAAGAGCAAGAAACCTGGCGCCCTCCGCCAAGGAGCGCTGGTTCCAAGAGCATGAGCAGACATGTGGAGGAAATTTCATAAAGACCTCTGAGCCTTAGGGTCCTGCACAGAAGAGACCCTCACTATGGGAATGCTAAACTAATACGGCATAGCTCTGGAGGTTTGGAGAAAACATGTGATCTCCATAGAGAGCTGGCATGAGATGTTTCACATGGGCAAAGACTCCTACGTCTACGTTGAATTGGCCAAGGACTATGTAAAGCCAATAGGAGCCAGAAGAGCAAAATTGCCTCCAAACCAGAGGAGCAGAGTTTAAGCTCCAGTGAAGACAAATAACTGCCAGAGACTGTATGCAACTGTATGAAGTAAATATTGGATCCAATAAAGAACTAAAACTCCATAACAGACTCATTTGTGATTCATGAAGGTTATTTCTATCTGTCTATACAACGGAAGCCGACTAAACTACAGCACCCGAGGGATAGAGTATCTGTTAGCTACACAGCCACAGGTAGTTTCCCTAAGGAGTGTAAGACATACCTGGAGATCCCCTGGCTTTCTTACCTCCCGGTGCATCTCTAACCGGCTGAGGGTGGCAGCGCTGACATCACGCGCATCAGATATGTGGGAAACAACGCCGGTTAGTTGGCATTTGACACTGAGCGTTGCGACGCTCGCGTTTTGGCGCCGAGCGTCACAACGTCATCATTCGGCACAGAGTTGGAATTTTTGCCGCCAAATTCCCTTTAAAAAGGCAATTCCCCATTTAGACAGTGCCCAAGCTGGCTTCTGTTTGCAGATCCTGATGAAGTGTTACTACTGTTTGGAATATCCTGGGTTTTTTTTTTTACCTCTGCCTGTTTTAACTCCGATTCTGGCCGTCTGCCTCGACCCTTTTGCCCTTTTTTCCAACTACGTCTTGCCTAATCCTTGCTGGTACCTCTTTTACGGACTTGTTACTAATTATACGCACTAACTCCTTGTTGGTTCCGCAGCAGAAAGCCCCAAAAGGGTGTTGGTGAACCCAGGAATCCACAGGAGTTCCCTGTGCATCTGAGTGTAGCCACTGCTTTCAAGGTTCCTGATAGACGAGTACGTTACAAGGAGAAATACAAGATGGCCAACACTTCTCAACCCTCCAAGGAAAGTTCCTCTGTTTACTGTACTCTAATAAAGTACTACTATGACTTTATTTTTTTGTATTTGTCCAAATCCATATCTGGTCATATCCTTAGCCAAACCCTGAATTAGATTGAATCCCTAATTTAGGTAAGGTTGGAATAATAAAGAAAAAAAATAATAGATGCAAACAGCTCAATAATTAAAGACATGTACGGAGAATATAAGGGACAATGGGCCTCATTAAATAACAACAAAGGCTGAAAGGTCATTGGTCATCATTTATATACATTATAATACATTTTCCTGATTTTACACCATTTTTTTCTGGTCCCCTGAAAAGTGTAAAATGGGGGTTTTACTGTACGTCAATGGGGCTCATGACTCATGACCAATCAGTGGTTAGCTTTTATCAGTGAACAGTGAAAGCAATGATCTGATTGGTTGCTATAGGTTACTGCATAGGTGTTAATTTGCCCAATGTTTATAAATGAGCCCCGTTGACGTACAGTAGAACCCCCATTTTACGCTTTTCAGGGGACCAGAAAAAAATGGTGTAAAATCCATGAAAATGTATTATGCATAATATATAGGTGGGACCACAAAACAACAATGTAAAATGAGGGGTAACTTAAAATCAGGGGATGTAAAATTGAGGTTCCACTGTATTTCCTGGAATTCGGCACACTGTAAGCACCCGCTATGCATCAATATTGGAGCAGAACCAAACAGATGATGGGCACCAATGTGGACTTCATGCTCATGTGTCGATGGCTCTATAAAGACCAACTCTTAAGAAGCTACGGCTATAAATTAATTTTAATATCATAGTACAAATTTTCCTACAAAAATAAGAAAACTTTACAATTTTTCAACTTTTTCTGAAAAGTTTCAAGGCAAACCATTTCAGAGGGAATTTTGTTTTAAATGTGGATTACGAGAAGGCGACAGAAAGGCGGTTGCTCCTACACCCGTGCCCTCTGTACAGCAATCTCTTTAATCCCTTGGATGAATCATTTTCTAGAATGGAGCAATAGGACTGCCCAGAACATGGCTTAGCTACGCAATATCCTGCCCCTCCTTTACAATATTCCATAAACCACTGGCCTCTTGGAACACAAAGTCGACTTCATTAAAATTCACAGAAATTCTTTTCAGTTCTGGAGGAGGGAATGAGCTAAAGATTAAATTCTCTGACCACTTAAGAGCAGTAAATGGAAATTTCCACAATATTGGCTTTTCATGGGTTCTCAAATGTTTTGCTTGTTTCTAGGCATGAATGCATTCCTTCATTATATTTAGCTCATAACATTGCCTACAATATTCTAAGTGCCAGGTGACAATAGGAAGCCCTTTTGGGTAGAACATTATGAGCTCAAGTATTAAGAAGACACAACTCATGAACCAAGATGGAGAACTGTTGGATGCCATGCACCAGGAAGAAAAGGGTAGACCTAGGACAGGGAGATCAATTGGCTTACTAGTACCAAGGAACATGATGCTGTCCTGACAGTTTTTTTATTAGCATTAAGATATAGAGCTCCATGAGAAACACTATAACACCATGTGCAGAATAGGGATTCCAATAGGTTACAACACAATGATGGCCAAGAAGGCACAACTCATGAACAAAGATGGAGAACCATTGGCTGACTTGTACCAGGAAGAAAAGGTTAGACCCATTAGAAGGACATCAGTTGACTTACTTGGTGTTGTCTCGCCAGATATATTATCAGTACCAAGCTGTAGATCTCTTATCTTCAAAACCATGAGGAACGCTATAATATCACGTGCAGAACAGGGATTCCAATCAGCTAAATACAATGATGGCCAAGAAGACAACTCATGAACCAAGATTGAAAACTGTTGGCTGCCATGTACCAGGAAGAAAAGGGAAGACCCATGAGAAGGACATCAGTTGGCTTACTAGTACCTAGGAGCTTTGTGTTGTCTCACCAGATATATTATCAGCACCAAGCTGTAGATCTCTTAACTTCAAAACCATGAGGAACGCTATAACATCACGTGCAGAACAGGGATTCCAATCAGCTACAACACAATGATGGCAAAGATAACTCAGGATGGAGAACCGTTGGCTGCCATGTACCAGGAAGAAAAGGGTAGACCCATGAGAAGGACATCAGTTGGCTTACTAGTTCCAAGGAACTTGATGTTGCCCCACCACATAGATCATTATCAGCACCAAGATGTAGATCTCTAAACTCTAAGACCATGTGCAATGTCACAAGATTGTGGCCCTTTGGTTATAAAGCCATTACTCATAACTACATTAGTACCAAGAGTAAACATGGAGAACCTTTTGTGAGTGGAAAGCTAGAGACCTGTTAGCCAGCAAGGGCTGGGCCTGATACTATGACTGGGTAACAAGATGGACATCAATGTCAACATTTTGAAGAACAAGTAGTAAAATGTAGAACATAAGAGAATACTTTATATTGTGGATAATGTACCCCAACTGTATTTATAAGGGTAACAGATAACAATGAAGTAGTGGGTCATTTATTACTTCTAATCTACAGATTATCCTTAACCTCCGCTCTATACCCATATTCATGCTGTTATGGCTGCAGGTGTTGAGAGACAAACAGATTAGTATGTGAGTCTATAGTGTAATAAACTACACGTTCTGGCACAGGAATGCGTCATTTATAAGCAAATCATTTACAGGTTGGTCCCTAGGGCATAAGCCAAACTGTCAATTATATAGAGAGGAATGTTCCTCCTCTGACCAAACTGTAGATTATACAGAGTATAATGTACCCCCTGGTGCAAGATATAAGGATTCTGATACCTAGGTGTTCCGTAGCCATTTCATGCAGATCACAAAACTAAAGGGGTGGCTTCTAATATCCTCGTATTTTACAAAAGGGGGTACAACATTTGTTGAGATACACACGAGGCGTATGACACAAATGACATCACTCAGCACCGATTATAACTGATGACATCACTAAGCACGGTGTAGAAGGATATCATTTACAGGATATTCATGGTTCCTGCGTATTATAATAAAATAACCTTCTGGCTATCACAAGTGAGTGAAGGTCTGAGCTGTTGCAATTTATTACTAACAAGACTGAGAGCAACTTGGGTAGGGACGCCCATGAATGGGGTCACTGCAAGGACTAAGCTGTACCCCATTCATTTACGGGGCCCTTGTACATACTGCTGAGAGCACTACATTGTATGCGAGAGCCTGGGCAGTTCTAAGAACAACTGTAACATCTTGTCCAATAAACCTGCTGCCCACACATAAGCCTCTCCTCGGATGTGCAGGTTACATATTATCTAAGCATAAGGACAAGAGGGTGAACTTTACCCCTCTAAATAGATCCTCTGTGTTCCAAAACAATACAAGCTGTAAGGTACATTAAGATGCAGAGTTTTTATCAGAAGTGAACCCATTATGTGCAGAACAAACATGGAGCAAGGGGACACTAACACCTAAGCACAGCTTGCCCTAAAAGAAACCTATCTCCAATATACTTTAATTAAAAAATGTGTACCGTTTTTATATGAAACCTGACTGTATGCAGTGAAATTCTCCCTTCATTTACTGCTGTGGATAGGAATTGTCAGACAGTCCCTAACTGCTCTGCAGGGAAACAATTATACTTATGAACAGCAGGGGGAGCCCCCGCCTTACTTCCCAGCCATGCAGAACTCAAGCAGCTTTGTTTGTTTCCCTGTAGAGCAGTCGGCGACTGTGTAGAGATTTGTATTGGATTTTATTTTTGCCTTTACATCCCCTTTACTGTTTCCAACTCCAGCTGCAGGGACAAAGATCATGGAGCCAGATTTAAACAGATAAACTGGGATTCTATTTGGAGGATTATTATGAGTGGAGAAAGTTTGTATTAAACAATACAAAAACTATAAAATCCACATTAGATTACATGACAACACAGGACCCAGTGTAGTCTGTATATTCTGATTATTAATCAGTCTTGCTGTATCGGCTTCTGGCAGATATTATTTGACTTGTGCTGTTTTGATCATTTATGACGATCCCTAAGCAGCCCAGACCACACTGAGCATGTGCACAGTCTTGGTCTTGCAAAGATGTATAACAAAGTTACAAGATGGTGACCCCCTGTGGCCAACTTTGAAAGCATAAATCATTTGTTTGATTAGGCTTGTGGTGCAGTAAGTTCATGTTTATGTTTAGTATACAAAATACACCATTTCTAGCCTTATTCTATTTTACACTTTACTTCCCATTTAAAGGAAGTAAAAATTTTAAACAAGTGAAGGTAAAATTAATGAGGGGACTATTCTAAGAACTTTTGCAATGTACAGTAAATTTGTTTTTGTAATTCCAAGATATTAAGGGATACATGTACTGTTAATATAAATGAATTTTGTTCCAACATCGCCACCTGCTGGTCAGTTTCCCACCAGTCTGACCACCAAGTAGTCAAGGAAGTTGTCAGGAGAAAGAAAGCGGCTGCTCTGATGTTCTTCTGCTTAGGAAACCAAATAGAAACCTTTCTCACATCTTTCCTAAGCAGAAGAACATCAGAGCAGCCTCTTTCTTTCTCCTGACAACTTCCTTGACTACTTGCTGGTCAGACTTATGACTGTCCACTAGTGATGGGCGAATAAATTCGCCAGGTGCACATTCCCAATTTTCACCGCCGGTGAATAAATTCGCAAAAGTGGCACAAAAAATTCGGTGGCAAAATTTTTTTTTGACACGTGTCAGAAAAGTCGATCAACACCATTGCATGTCAACATTATCCGGATGTCCATTGACTTTAACGCTGGTGTCAAAATTGCTGCGTTTTGCGAATTTCGCACATTTTTTGACGAATTCGCCCATCACTACTGTCCACCCAAAAACTGTTTTTGGACAGATTTCCCCTTTACTAGCAGTTGCCAGAACAGGACACAATTTCAGGTCAGTAGTAACATATAAGGGCTATTCTGTTAAAGGGCTTGTTCTCCCTCGAGTTAACTGTTAGTATGATGTAAAGAGGGATATTCTGAAACAATTTGCAATTGGTTTTCATTTTTTATTATTTGTGGATTTTGACAAAATTCTTACTATTCAGGCCTCTCCTATTCATATTCCAGTCTCTTATTCAAATCAATGCATGGTTGCTAGGGGAATTTGGACCCTAGCAACCAGATTTCTGAACCTGCAAACTGGAGGTTCAGAAATCTGGTTGCTATGGTCCAAATTCCCCTAGCAACCATGCATTAATTTGAATAAGAGACTGGAATATGAATAGGAGAGGCCTGAATAGTAAGAGGAGTAATAAAAAGTAGCAATAACAATAAATGTGTAGCCTTACAGAGCATTTGTTTATAGACCCCCATTTGAAAGCTGGAAAGAGTCAGAAGACAAAGGTAAATCATTAAAAATCTATAAAAAATAAATAATAAAGACCAAATGAAAAGTTGCTTAGAATTAGCCATTCTATAACATACAAAACGTTAACAAAGTTGAACCAACTCTATTAAGACTTGAATTAGTTTCCCTTACTGAGCATGATTAATAGATATTCATTGCCAATTGGTTCTTATACGGGAGCCAACCAGCTCACGGTGCACTTTTATAGGTAAACAGCCTTTTATTTGGTACAAGAAAAATGAACAAGGCAATGAAGTTAGAGGAAAGGCCACCAGAGGGTAGTAGATCCAAAGCAAATAAAAGATTGACGGTCCATTATGATCTATAATAAATGTCATTATACTTGTGCTAAAGTCTATGGAGCTCCCAGCATTTCACCAGTAAAAGATGAGCACAGGGTCTAAGCTCAATTCTATATACAGGGGTGTCTAACAAACAGATATCCCCTGTGCATTACACTTTCATTGTACCGGTATAGGATCTGTTATCCAGAAAATCTTTAGACCTGGGGTTTTTCCCGGATAATGGATCTTTCTGTAATTTGGATCCTCATACCTTAAGTCTACTAGAAAATCATATAAACAAGAAATAAAGCCAATAGGCTGGTGTTGCTTCCAATAAGGAATAATTATATCTTAGTTGGGATCAAGTACAGGTATGAGATCTGTTATCCAGAATGCTCAGGACCTGGAGCATACCGGATAACGGATCTTTCTGTAATTTGGATCTTCATACCTTAAGTCTACTAGAAAATCATGTAAACATTAAATAAACCCAATAGGCTTTGTCTCCATCTTAGTTGGGATCAAGTACAAGGGACTGTTTTATTATTACACAGAAAAAGGAAATCAGTTTTAAAAATTTAAATAATTTGATTAGAACGGAGTATATGGGAAAAGGCCTTTCCGTAACTTGGATATTTCTGGATAATGGGTTTCCAGATAATCGATCCCATACCTGTACAGGTATATGTCATGGAAAGCCACCCCCTCTATAGACTCCATTATAATCAAAAAATTTAAATTTTTAAAACTGATTTCCTTTTTCTGTGTAATAATAAAACAGTCGCTTGTACTTGATCCCAACTGAGATATAATTATTCCTTATTGGAGGCAAAACCAGCCTATTGGGTTTAATTAATTAATATTAATTAATTTTTCTAGAAGACTAAAGGTATGAAGATCTAAATTACGGAATGCTGAAAACCCCAGGTCCCGAGCATTCTGGATAACAGGTCCCATAGTACATTAACACAGGCACATTTAGTTTATGATGAATGTAAATGCCAGTCACCAGTTATACAGGCCACACACAGAGACCAGGGTTGGACTGGAGGGCCCGGGTCCCACCGGGACTATTGTCCAGGGCCCCCTCCGACCCCCTACTAGGACGCGCCGAGCACGAATGCACAGATGGTGCTGCGCGGAGCCTAAAAAACCTTTCTTTTTGCCGATCAGGAGAGGGGACTGACAGAGACTACAGATGTATCCAGCCCTTCAGACAATGTTAAGCTGATCTCATATTCAATATCAGAAATGGTGATAAAGGCAAAGATTTAATTCACAGAAAAACACAGATTATTTAATTAGATTCCTGCGCATGTATCTGCTTCCTGGTATTTTTTCCCTGTCCCCCACCCACTGGATATGAACCACATTATTGGGCTTATGTAATAAAAGGCACTAAGTTTGCCCATGGGCAGTAACCCATAGCAACCAATTCATTCCCCCATACACAACGACATTATACCCACATGCACCCCTTCATTCCCCCCCACATGCACGTCATTATCCCCCTATGCACCCCTTCATTCCCCCCCACATGCACATCATTATCCCCCATGCACCCCTTCATTCCCCCCCACATGCACATCATTATCCCCCATGCACCCCTTCATTCCCCCCCACATGCACATCATTATCCCCACATGCACCCCTTCATTCCCCCCCACATGCACGTCATTATCCCCCATGCACCCCTTCATTCCCCCCCACATGCACATCATTATTCCCACATGCACCCCTTCATTCCCCCCCACATGCACGTCATTATCCCCCATGCACACCTTCATTCCCCCCCACATGCACATCATTATCCCCCATGCACCCCTTCATTCCCCCCCACATGCACATCATTATCCCCACATGCACCCCTTCATTCCCCCCCACATGCACGTCATTATCCCCCATGCACCCCTTCATTCCCCCCCACATGCACATCATTATCCCCACATGCACCCCTTCATTCCCCCCCACATGCACGTCATTATCCCCCATGCACCCCTTCATTCCCCCCACATGCACATCATTATCCCCACATGCGCCCCTTCATTTCCCAGACATACACAACAACATGATCCCCACATGCTCCCCTTTATTCAGAGCACATATTATGGGATGTAGCAGCACAGGCCACACACTCCCATTCAGCACAAAGCCCATGTACATGGAGTGAAAGGATTTTGGAGAAGATTTAGGAGAGTTAATTTGCTCAGAGTTGTCTGTATAACTGTAACTCTCTCCCCAGACTTTATTACAGTCACAACCTCCTCCTCTCTATTAAATGCTGATCCTGCTTTAGCAAACGTAATATTACTGAGTGTTTCTCACTTTCTCTCTGCAGCTCTTGTCCTGTTCCCCAGTCTCTCCATTGCTCTGAGAGCCTTTACCATCACCACTGAATCAACAACCTGTTTCTCTTATGCACTGCAGAGACTTACAGTTACACACACACCAACAGCAGCAATATCACAGTGTTTAGCAGAACTTACCTCCAGACTTTTCTTCTCCTTCCTTCAGAGCCCCCTCTGCAATTCCACTTGCCAGTTTTCCCCAGTCCTGCACCAGCCCAGAATCTCTGCCCTGATTATATTCCACAATTCAGCCTGGTCTCCCCATGATCCCCCCCCCCCGTTACTCACAGTGTAGTGTCAGCATTGCTGGTCCCTCCCCTCTCCTCCCACTGCAGCCTCCCCCCACCCACACAGGTGTTACAGCTACAGGTGTTTTAATGCTCTGCTCCCTCCATTCCCTCACACACCTGGAGGCCTATAAACCATAATGGCTGAGATCCTATCTGATCCCCATTGTAAGCAGCAGTCCTGTCCTGCTTTATGGCAGCTGAGATTCTAGCTATCTGTATAACAGAACATTCTGTCCCAGTGGCTGAACTGTGCATGCACCAGAAACTCCGTAAATGGGTGAAGGGAAGGAAGAGGATCTGAAGAAAACCGAAGACGCGGAAGATGGCGTCCTTGAGCTCTGCTGAGTTTCACAATTAGGGACAGATTTTTCACTAATGCACTATGCGAGGCAGAAGCAGGGAGGGGGCACTATGGAGGGTAGTGGAAGGGGCTTTTCATATTGGGGGGTTTAGTTCTCCTTTAAAGGGGTGGTTCACCTTTAAGTTGACTTTTAGTATGTTATAGAATGGCTAATTCTAAGCAAATTTTCCATTGACCTTCATATTTTTTTTTTATAGTTTATTAATTATTTGCCTTATTCTGACTCTTTCCAGCTTTCATGGGGGTCACTGACAACATCAAAAAAACAAATGCTCTGTAAGGCTACAAATTTATTTTTATTACTAATTTTTATCGCTAGGATTTCTATTCTGGCCTTTCCTATTCATATTCCAGTCTCTTATTCTAATCAATGCATGGTTGCTAGGGGAATTTGGACCCTAGCAACCAGATGGCTGAAACTGCAAACTGGAGAGCTGCTGAAGAAATAGCTAAATAACTCAAAAACCACAAATAATAAAAAATGAAAACCAATTGCAAATTGTCTCAGAATATCCCTCTCTACGTCATACTAAAAGGTGAACAAACTCTTTATGTCCTTATGAATTTAACAATTATAAGAAAGCTGAGCAAGAAAATAAAAAAAAAATCACAGCAGTTTCAAAAACATGTAGCTGTCTATTTAGTAGGGAAGAAATACACACACACACAAAAACAATCTATAAAAAATGTGTAGATTCCCAAAAAATTTCTGAATTTTGATAATTTGCTGATTTTTTTGCAGGGAAGCAAGTCTTTTTTTTTTTTAAACACTCCAAATTCATTCTAGAGACTCCCCCCACCATCCAGAGAAGGTCGTAAAGCAATCCCCCAGCTTGGACACTTTCACACTCAAACAGAAGGCGGCTCTGGAATGTCACCCACCCCTCCTCCTCCTGTTGGAACAGGCACAAACTTTTCTTTTTTGGGAGAGATTTCCCCTCCAGTGTCTCCCCTCCTCCTTGCTACGTGGTACTTGCACTGATCCCAGGAACCACATCACCGGAGACCAGTTTAAAGGAGAAAAGCAACAGATTTCGAGAAACTTTGAAAAACCCAAATCAAGTAAATCCAAGAAGGAGCAAAAAAAGGGAAAAAAACTGGTGCCAGACCTGGAGGAAATTCCAAGAGGAACAATTTAAGTTCCAAAAGCAACAAAGCCAGATGTGTGCTGGGTAATATTTGCCTTTTTTTTATATACATACCAAATATTTCTAAAATTTTTTGAGCAAAGGAAAGAGCAATTTGTGAATTTTCTGTAGTGTTTGGACTTCTCATAGCGACAGGGAATCTGAAATCGGATCGGGGAGTTAATGGAGAACTGGTTTTGTGCATGGAACTAATTTGTGCCCAGTGAAGTGACTGTGTATGTACAGAAGCAGCTTTCTGAAGAACATTTGTTTGGATCAGAACCGTAATGGCCCAGGGCCCACGTTGTGTCGTTATCCTTGTGTGTCTGGCAGTTGCACCAGTGAAGGCTCAGTATGAACGATACAGCTTCCGGAGTTACCCACGGGATGAACTGATGCCGCTGGAGTCTGCCTACAGGTACGGCTTGGACCAGTACACGGGCGAGAAGTGGCCGGAGTCCGTTAATTATCTAGAGATCAGCCTGAGGTTGTACCGGCTGCTGCGAGACAGCGAGGCCTTCTGCAACCTCAACTGCTCCTCTGCCCAAATTCAGCACAGCCCCACGGGCCCGGGGGACACTATAGATGCCGAGGGAGGACGCTTTGGTGAATTCCATGAACTCAGGGTATTTGGAGACGTGCTCGTGAGGGCCCAGTGCCTGAAGAGATGTAAGCAAGGGCTGCCGGCCTTTAGACAGTCCCAGCCAAGCCGAGAGACCCTAGAGGAGTTCCAGAGCAGAGAGCCGTACAAGTTCCTACAGTACGCCTACTTCAAGGTATTGTGCCCAAATCTGCTTTACATAAACATTTCCACACATCATCATGCTGTACTGGTATAGTGCTAATGTAACTGGGGGTCTAGTAACCCATAGCAACCAGCAGAGGGTATTTGCAGGCTGTGTGCACACTTGGCCCCTGATATCATTCTGGCCTATTATTGCATGTGTGTCCCATTGTATGCTCAGCCTGCAGATTCATTCACACCCAGAGCCAGGTGTAAGTACACAACAGCTCATCAGAAAATGCAAATACTCACTGTCCAACTAGCCTCAGTGTCCTCTAGTCGCCTCTCTGAATAAACATTCTCTGAATTCCTTTCACACTACTTGCAGTAGGTTGAAGCCCAAACAAACCTGGGGGTATTTATCACTCCCTGCCCCAGTAGAGCTTACAATCTAAATTCTCTATAACAGGGTCCATTTCATCAGTATGTTGTTGGGTTGTAGTAGGAGCTCAAAGACCCTGGAGGAAACTAAATTTAAGAAGTTTGGGCCCAAGTCAGAATCAAATCCAGGTACCAACACAGCAAGGGAGCAATGCCAACCACAACATAAAGTAAACTTTACATCCTCCTATTGAAGCAGCAGCTTTGTGACACTGAAGATCATTGTCTCTTTAATTGTCCCATATACTGTAGCTCTCCTGGTGTTGGTAGGTCAAAATTAGGAATTCTTGGTTTTTGATAATCACATAATGGACTGATCAGATAGTCATAAAGGCCAAGGAGGTGATATGAAACAATGAAGACCAAGCAGGTGATATGAAACAAACAGCCAACCAGGCTGAGGGTGTCGCACAGAAGAAGTCATTCAGGCCATGGAAACATAGAAAATGGGGAAAGATGAGTGGTGACCCAGGACAGGCAGTCAGACAGGCCAAGGTAGTCATATAAAGCAGGCAGTTGGGAAACCAGGGGTGATGACGTGGTGTTAATACAAAGCAGTTAATCAGGAGGTCCAATAAGAAGACACAAAGCAGGCCAAAGTGGAGCCATGGAGAAGCTAGTTAGGCAACCTAAAGTGTTTATATAGAGCATTTAATTAGGAGGTCCAAGAAGAGGGCACCAAGCAGGCCAATGTGATTTAAAGCAGCTAGTCAGAATCCAGAGGTGATTACATGGCTGTCAAACCCAAGGTGTTGATACAGTGCAGTTAATCAGGAGGTCCAAGAAGAGGGCAGCAAGCAGGCCAAGGTGGTGACATGGAGCAGGTAGTTAAGAAACCCAAGATGTTGATACAAAGCAGTTAATCAAGAGGGCACCAAGAAGGCCAAGGTGGTGACATGAAGTTGGTAGTTAGGAAACCCAAGTTGTTGACATGTTAATCAGGAGGTCCAAAAAGCGAGAACTTGACATAAAGCAGGTAGTATGGAATCCCAAGATGTTGATATGAAGCAGGTAACTGAACAGGATCAGGGTATGGAGTAGGTGATGAGCTAGGCCAGGTTAGACACAGAAATAAAAGACCCAGCAGAAGATAATCTATATAAAAGGTTCAACCAAATCAGAGCCACAGGCTACTGATTCGTCCAGTCCAGAGAACAGGTAACCCCACACACAGTGTAATTGCCTCTTACAACATAAACATTGAACTATTGCCTCCTGACATCAAAGTAATTTGCTCAATTGCAGACAAACAACTTGCCCAAGGCAATTGCGGCTGCGCAAACATTCCTGACACTGCACCCAGAAGACGAGATGATGAAGAGAAACATGGCTTATTACAAGAGCATGCCTGATTCTGATACGCACATCAAGGATCTGGAGTCCAAGGCATACGAGGTAACAGAAGCCCTGTACATAGTGGGGCACTCGGCAGAAAAGTAGTTTTAGTAGGAAGGGTGCAGGGGGAAGTAATAGTAGGTAGTGCAAGATGGCTTCAGTAGGACTAAATGGAGACAAATCCTGATGAAGACAACAGGGCTGGATGGTGCTAAGACTAGAGCTCACTCCAATCCTATACTTTCTCATTTTGCCTTTGTAATAGAGTTTATTCATCAGAGCAGTGAGGGCCTACAACGGAGAGAACTGGAGAACATCCATTTCCGATATGGAACTTGCCCTACCGGACTTTTTCAAGACCTTTGAGGAATGCACTGCGGCCTGTGATGGGTCCCGGGAAATCAACACATTCAAAGACTTTTATCATTCCGTAGCAGGTAAGTAGTCTGTCCATATGTTCACATTATAGCAGTGGCAGATCAGTAATGGTGACAAACTCTACCACAACAGGTTCCTGATGATCCCTTCATGATATTGTCTATCTTTCTCATTTTCTTCTTGCCCCACCACCGCCAGACCACTACACTGAAGTGCTGAAATGTAAACTCAAGTGTGAGAGTTACCTCACTCCTGTGATTGGAGGCTACGTCGTGGAGAAATTTGTGGCCACCATGTACCATTATCTGCAGTACGCCTATTATAAATGTGAGTATCCGAAATTCATTGTTTTTGGGCAGAAGAACATCATATTCAGTTGAGTCTCAACTATATATTAGAACTGAGATACTCTATAAAGGGGATGGTTGAACCAAGCCAACTTTAAGAGGGCTAGGAAATCTCATAAAGGGGTAGGGCGATGATGTCCTGCTGGTGGGAGTTGGGAAGATTGGGGTTTGGTCTACAAAGTGGTGGAGAACATGCATGGGGTGGATTGGAGGGTGCATTAGACATGGGACAGGGGTTGATAGGGATATGGTAATCCATGTTGGCCCTGGCATTAGCCGTTGATTTTCCAGTAAGTAACGTGCTTTTTACTGGTCTCCTCCTACAGTAAATGACGTTAAAAATGCTGCCCCGTGTGTGGCAAGTTACCTGCTCTTTGACCAAGAAGACGAAGTGATGAAGCAGAACATGGTCTACTACCAGTATCACAGGGACAAATGGGGGCTCAATGATGACCACTTCAAGCCCCGACCGGTGAGATGCCAAAAGCGATATATTCCTGTATCAGGTCACCATCAACTCCTGGGTAACAGCGAGTGCTCCACGTTACTACCCGGATAGCAATCATGTATTAATATAACAAGTCAGAGGAGAAGACTAACTAACAGATACCTATGGTTATGGATTAAGTGTAATGCTAATTAGTATTTTCATGGGATTCAGGGGCAGGGGTATAGTCAGAGGGAGGTAAATAATACACTTGCAGTTATACAGGGAACTCGGAGTATCACTCATGTTTTATAAGGGATAATGTACCCCCTACTGTAAATGATAAGGATATTAGAAGTCACTGAGGGGTTCTGTGACCATATAAAGGCACAAGGCTGCAGGCTGAGTTATACAGGGAACTCTGAGTATCACTCATGTATTATAAGGGATAATGTACCCCCTACTGTAAATGATAAGGATATTAGAAGTCACTGAGGGGTTGTTCTGTGACCATATAAAGACACAAGGCTGCAGGCTGAGTTATACAAGGAACTCTGAGTATCACTCATGTATTATAAGGGATAATGTACCCCCTACTGTAAATGATAAGGATATTAGAAGTCACTGAGGGGTTGTTCTGTGACCATATAAAGACACAAGGCTGCAGGCTGAGTTATATAGGGAACTCTGAGTATCACTCATGTATTATAAGGGATAATGTACCCCCTACTGTAAATGATAAGGATATTAGAAGTCACTGAGGGGTTGTTCTGTGACCATATAAAGGCACAAGGCTGAGTTATACAGGGAACTCTGAGTATCACTCATGTATTATAAGGGATAATGTACCCCCTACTGTAAATGATAAGGATATTAGAAGTCACTGAGGGGTTGTTCTGTGACCATATAAAGGCACAAGGCTGAGTTATACAGGGAACTCTGAGTATCACTCATGTATTATAAGGGATAATGTACCCCCTACTGTAAATGATAAGGATATTAGAAGTCACTGAGGGGTTGTTCTGTGACCATATAAAGGCACAAGGCTGCAGGCTGAGTTATATAGGGAACTCTGAGTATCACTCATGTATTATAAGGGATAATGTACCCCCTACTGTAAATGATAAGGATATTAGAAGTCACTGAGGGGTTGTTCTGTGACCATATAAAGTTAATGTGTATTAGAGGGTACATTAATTCTAAATAAGTGACTATTCATAAAATGTAATATTGAATAACTATCTTATTAAAAATTGAATGCCGTAAAATTATCAGATAAGAAAAAGATGGCATTAACAGCCTAAACAAAAACATTTTTTTAAATAATTTTACAGGAAGCAGTGAAGTTTTATAATGTTACCACCTTGCAGAGAAAACTCTATGACTTTGCCCTAGAGAAACTGACAGACAACGATGAGGTAAGTGACAAAGCCCAATGGTCACTTTGGTTTGGACAAAGGGCCATAAAAGAAGCATTGTAGGTTACTAATGATATGACATCACTGTGACATATTATGACATATATGCAGCCTAGTTTTGTGCTGCCTAGAGATTGGATAGTAACAGAGACCAATGCAGACCTGGCAGTTTATGGAAATCCAATCACATATGATAACTAAACTACTAACCCAGTAAAATAGTTACTCGTGTGACACAAGTTACATCACCAATTTCATCATCACATTAAAGGGGTGGTTCACCTTGAAGTTAACTTTTAGTATGTTGTAGAATGGCTAATTATAAGCAACTTTTCAATTGGCCATCATTGTTTTGTTATAGTTTTTGAACGATCTTCTGACTCTTTCCAGCTCTCAAGTGGAGGTCACTGACCCCATCTAAAAAAAATGCTCTGTAAGGCTACAAGTGTTTTGTTATTGCTTCTTTTTATTACTCATCTTTCTATTCAAGTCTCTCCTATTCCAGTCTCTTATTCAATTCAATTCATGGTTGCTAGGGGAATTTGGACCCTAGAAACCAACTGCTGAAATTGCAAAATGGAGAGCTGCTGAATAAAAAATGAAATAACTCAAAAAACAAAAACAGGTATGGAACTTGTTATCCAGAATGCTTGGGGTCTGGGGTATTCTGGATAACGGATGTAATTTGGATCTTCATACCTTAAAGGAGAAGGAAAGCTACCGAACCAGTTTATTGCCAATAGATTAGCCACAATAGTGCAAGCTTTAATACTATATTTATTCAGTAGAATGCTTTACCATACCTAAATAAACAGCCCTAGAAGCTCTCTCTGTTTGTTTAGGATAGCAGCTGCCATATTAGCTTTGTGTGACATCACTTCCAGACTCAGTCTCTCCCTGCTCACTCATAGCTCTGGGCTCAGATTACAGGGAGGGGAGGGGGAAAAGGAAAGGGGAGAGAGGAGCAAACTGAGCATGCTCAAGCCCTAGCCCTGGAGGTTTAAGCTGAAAACAGTTAGTCTGATACAGAAGCCCATGAGTACACAATAGAAGGAAAGAAATGTGATGTTTCTTTTGACAGAGGACTCAGAGCAGCATTACTTTGAGGGTTTACTGGTGTATTTATATAGACCTTTCTGATAAAGCTTACTTAGTTTTAGCCTTTCCTTCTCCTTTAAGTCTAGTAGAAAATCATATAAACATGAAATAAACCCAATAGGCTGGTTTTGCTTCCAATAAGGATTAATTATATCTTAGTTGGGATCAAGTACAAGCGACTGTTTTATTATTACAGAGAAACAGAAAATCATTTAAAACATTTTGATTATAATGGAGTCTATGGGAGACATCCTTTCCGTAATTCGGAGCTTTCTCGATAATGGATCCTATACCTGTAATAATAACTGAAAACCAACTGCAAAGCATCTCAGAATATCACGCTCTACATCATAGTAAAAGTTAATTTAAAAGTGAACCACCCCTTTAAAGGGAAAGGCAGAAACCCATTTTTTAACAGGTTTGTAAATTGAGTTGAAGTTGAAAGAACATGTATATAAGTATGAGTAGAGTCCCTTTAAATGACCACAATTGTCCCTGTTCGCTGGTTCTAACCTTCGCCTCTTCTTTTCCAGGGAGACGTTGTCGAGTATCTGGATGAACTCTTGGCTGAGCAGTGGTAAAGATACTTTTGAATGTCTCATTCCGTCCCTGTCATAAGGGAGATGGCTGTTCATATGGGACACCAGTTGCCCAAACCCTCTTTGGAAGTCTCCTCCAAAACACAATGGTCTTCAGTCTTCAGAGACTTTAACATTTGGAGAATGATTCACTCTTGAGCCTGTTTCCATGTGGGTTTTGGCAAAACCACGGACAATGTACAGGGAAATCTGTCTGGACTTTTTTTTTTTTTTTAATAAACATTTTTGTGGCAGGTATTTTTGAATGGTTCTAATAATAAAAACTACTGCCACCCCCTTAATAAAAACCCATCTAGATCCAAAATTGACTTTGCAAGATAGTCTAAACTCAAGCCTGATTACAGACCTCCGTTAGTCTTTGGCTCACTGAGGATACTCAGAAGCGTTTTATTTATTTTGGTTAGGGCTGGGACACACTGGGCGATTTGGGGAGATTTAGTCGCCTGGCGACTAATCGCCGCGACCAATCTTCCCCGAATGCCTCCCCTCGCTCTGCGCCTGGCTAAAATGAAAAATCGCCTGCGCTAATCACACGCGGCGATTCGTTTTCCGAAGTCGCCCGAAGTTTCCGCGTGAGGCAACTTCGGAAAACGAATCGCCGCGTGTGATTAGCGCCGGCGACTTTTCATTTTATCCAGGCGCAGAGCGAGGGGAGGCATTCGGGGAGAAAAGTCACTGCGATTAGTCGCCAGGCGACTAAATCTCCCCAAATCGCCAAGTGTGTCCCAGCCCTTAAAGTGATAAAGGGCTTGTAGCCTGAAACATGTCGTGGTAATAAAACACTATTTGCAGCAAGCTCTTCTCTATGGTTCTTTCTCAGTAACCTTTGTACATTTGTATTCGCCATTACACCTGTGGTGATGGTGTGCACTGGGGATGAGAACCTAAATTGACCCACACTTAAGAGTCAGGGCACACAGGCAGATTCGGGGAGACCGCGACAAATCTCCTCTTCTTCAGGGCGACTGATCTCCCTGAACTGCCTCCCCTGCCTTCCCGCCGGCTAAAATGTAAATCGCCAGCGAGATGCGTTTTCCGAAGTCACCTCACGAGGAAACTTCGGGCGACTTCAAAAAAACGAAGTCCTGGTGATTTTCTAGCCGGCAGGAAGGCAGTTCGGGGGGGATTAGTCGTCCCGAAGAAGAGGAGATTTGTCGGCAGGCGACTAATCTCCCCGAATGTGCCCTGATCCTAAGGTGGCATACACGGGCCAATAAAATCTGCCGTCAGACCAGATGTCGTTCAGACAGGACTAAAAATCCCGTTGGATTGCGCCCGCATTTGTTCATTGATGTGGTCCCGCAATCCGACCACCCGTTACCTTTCGATATGATCAGCCCGATGTCGCCCACCTCAAGGTAGGTATATCTGGAGAGAGACACGCTTTGGTGACATCACCAAATGAGCAGATCTCTCCGTGAATGGTCACCAAGTAATTGACATCACTGCATCACAGACAACGCTCTCATCTCATAGCCCACGTTCAGACACCTTCCGTCTATACTATATGCATTTAATGTGACTTTAGGATGACGGATTGTTCCTGGTCAGTTCCAAAACTGGAACCCCTGGTGTTGCCAGACTACAGCTCCAAGCCCTCGACATACAATCAAGGCATGCTGGGATTTGTAGTTCAGTAACATGGCTTTAGTAACAGGCTTTAGGGCAGCACTGTCCGTCTTAAAGGGGAACTCCACACAAACATACTGTAACTTAAAGGAGAACTAAAGCCTAAAAATAAAGATGGCTAAAAATGGCATATTTTATATAGTGAACTTATTGCACGAGGCTAAAGTTTCAGCTTGTCAATAGCAGCAATGATCCAGGACTTCAAACTTGTCACAGGGGGTCACCATCTTGGAAAGTGTCTGTGACACTCACATGCTCAGTGGGCTCTGATTGGCTGTTGAGAAGCTAAGCTTAGGGCTCGTCACTAATTATCCAGCAGAAAATGAGCTTCCCTGGTTGTAATATAAGCTGATGCTACAGGTTTGCTGATTATTAAATTCTGATGCTAATTGCACTGGTTTCTGTGCTGCCATGTAGTAATTATGTGTATTAATTACTAATCAGCCTTATATTGTGACATTTCTATTCTATGTGTACTGTATATTGTGAGTGGCTCCCTAAGTTCAGTAAGTGACAGCAGCACAGAGCATGTGCAGTGAATCAGCAGAAAAGAAGATGGGGAGCTACTGGGGCATCTTTGGAGACACAGATCTGCTAAAGGGCTGTTACAGAAGCACAAAACATAATGTACAACATTTCTACCTACTTCTTTAGTTAGGCTTTAGATCTCCTTTAAGCCTTTTGAAAAGTAAACATAATTTCAAGCTACATTGCAATATACATCAATTAAAAAATATGCAGACTTTTCATGATTTTTAATGGTTTGGAACAGTTCCCTAAGCCTAGCCCCCTGCTCTCCTGCTCATCTGTCTGACTACTTTGCTGAGCTGGCTGACTACTGTTACTTTGTATCAACAGCCATCTGTCCTCAGCCTGCATCCTCCAAACCCCACAATTCCCTGCACATGTGATTTCACTAAGGAAAAAAACATCACTGTGCAATGCATTGTGGGTTATGTAGTTCCTGCATGCTCTCTGTAAGCTGTGTGTGTGTGTTACATCAGTATTTAGTCCCTCCTTCCCTGCCAGGATTTCAAATGATGCAGATACTGTTAAACAGCTGGATTTCAGCATAGAAAAGTGGCATTTATTCATACTTTTTGAAGAAACAGGTAACTGTGATGAATATATTAGGGGTTTCTGTGTTATGTGGGTCTCTTTATCACATTTTGCTTTGGAAGCCAGAGTTCCCCTTTAATTCATGTATTGCGCCTTTTCAATGCTCATACAGTGCGTCAAGCCAACTGTTTTCTAACATATCCTGAATCCTGTGTAAGTAGAGAGCCCTGTAACGATCACCCTGCCCGAAAATATAACGACCTACAAAGGAACTTATCCTGTACCTTTAAATCCAACTGACCTGTATGAAGCAAAATACAAGAGCAACTAGTCCTTTTATTTATTGCAATAAGTCCTCCTCTTCCTCTGTGCTTTTGCCCTGCAGCTTTTTCATTCTCAGCTCCTCTCTGTAGTTGTAAGAAAACAGATGGGGATTCTGGTCGCACATCTCCCTGTACACGTTGCAGAGTTTTTTAAAGTGAGTCATGGTCAGTTCGATGGGACGCAGCGTCGGATCCACGTCGGCTAACCTTAGCATCTGCTCTGTCAGTTGTATGCGGATTTCTTCGGGAAATAGGATTCTACAAAAGAAGAATGTTAAAGGGATACTGTCATGGGGAAAATGCATCAGTTAATAGTGCTGCACTGAAATCTGTTTTTCGAAAGAGCAAACAGATTTTTTTATATTTAATTTTGAAATCTGACATGGGGCTAGACATATTGTCAGTGTCCCAGCTGCCCCAAGACATGTGACTTGTGCTCTGATAAACTTCAATCACTCTTTACTGCTGTACTGCAAGTTGGAGTGATATCACCCCCTCCCTTTCCCCCCAGCAGCCTAACAACAGAACAATGGGAAGGTAACCAGATAGCAGCTCCCTAACACAAGATAACAGCTGCCTGGTAGATCTAAAAACAGCACTCAATAGTAAAATCCAGGTCCCACTGAGATACATTCAGTTACATTGAGTAGGAGAAACAACAGCCTGCCAGAAAGCAGTTCCATCCTAAAGTGCTGGCTCTTTCTGAAAGCATATGACCAGGCAAAATGAGCTGAGATGCACCTACACACCAATATTACAACTAAATACACTTGCTGGTTCAGGAATGAGATTTTATATTGTAGAGTGAATTATTCACAGTTTAAACAGTGTCATTTAGAAATAAAAACGACATCATAAAAATCATGACAGAATCCCTTTAAGAACAATAACAAGAGTTTAGCGAGAAAAGGTGCTTTCAAGAATTCTCACATCCTAAACTTGATATACTTGGGAGGCTAAACTTCTACTTAAGGCCTCCAAGTCAACCAAACAAACATGGTTCCCCCCGGGTGATGCCAAAGTGATCATTTAAATAACAAGACTATTTACTTACGAAACTCCATGGTGGCAGTATTTTCGCCGGAACTGGAAGATGCATCGAACGACTTTTTCAACCAGCTTGAATGGCTGTTCTATTTTCGGCTGTACAAAAGGGGTGAGATGCACAACTCCGACATCAACCTTAAAGCAGGGGAGCGAAACAAAAGTTTGCAATCGTTTTAATACAGCCCCTTGTTGTCCATCTCTTCCCTAGGTACCAGGGCCGTTTGCTGACGTAACACATATTCACGGGCCAATTATAATAATGTCAGGTCTGTGGAGTTAAAAATCCCTGTCCCCAGAGTAAGCTACTACAGTTTGTTGATCCTTTAATCCCTAACGGTGAAAGGGGAACTAACGCAAAAATTTAAATGTATTATAAGCTTCCTCATACTGAAGCAATAAACTCTCTAAATACAATCAATTAAATATTCTGCATTGTTTCTGAAATAATCAGGTTTATCTTCACTATTCCTCTCTCAGCATCTGTTTCTCTTTATTCAGGAGTTGGGTGTCAGATGAATGATCCAATATATCTTATAGGTGGTCTCCCTTTCCTAGCAGATGTATTAGAGCTCACTCAAATAACTGATTCCAGTTCAAACAAAATCTAACAAAATAACTGCCTTTTGCACAAATCCTGCATGTAGAGAGACATGGGGTAAATTTATCAAAGAGTGAAATTCTGCATGGTCACAATTCATTTCTATGGGATTTTATGGCATATTTATCAATGGGTGAAAGTGAAAGTTCACCCTTTGATAAATACGCCTTTTAAAATCCCATAGAAATGAATGGAAAGTGGCGGAATTTCACTCTAGTGGCGGAACATCACTATTAACTTTACTCTTTGATAAATATACCCCATGATTTCTGGTGATTTTTAAAGAGTGAGCTCTAATACATCTTCTAGGCAAAAGTAAAATTCAGTAAAATTAGTCAGAATTTTACATATTCGATTTTTTTAATAAATAATCAAATAATCGAATTTCGAGTAAAACTGAATTCATGTGAGTTTAAAAAAAAACCAAAAAAAAAACCACATGAATTTGAAATCCAACCCTTAATAAATGTGCCTCTTAAAGTTAATTTAAAGGTGAACAACCCCTTTAATACAGTAATATATAAAAAGCACAATCAAAACTTGGCTGGGACACAAATTGGGTTATGTAATAAAAGGCACTAAGTTTGCTCATGGGTAGTAACCCCTAGCAACCAATCAACAGGTAGAATCTACTGTTTAAATGCAAGTATCTTATTGGTTGCCATGGGTTACTGCTCCCAGGCAAACTTAGTGCCTTATATTACATATGGGGGAAAGTGATGTATTAGGCTCACTTACTGTACATACAAGATAGGGCAATGTTCTGAGCCTTCCTGGACAATCCCCGAGGGGTGTCCAAAGTGTTATCCTACTATTGAAACCAATGGCAGCTGCTAGTGAGGAAGACAGTCCCCCTTTACATTCACAGCAAACTATATGCACCTTGGGTTTTGGAATGAAGGCCCGGCCAGGAATAGTGAAGCAGTTCTTTACATTGCAGAGGTACTGGGACATGATAGAGAGACGGCTGCGCTGCTTATTCTTTGTACTCGCGGTCAGGCGCTGTGGAAATGGGAAAAATAAGCAGAACCGTTATGGAGGAGATGAAAAACAGATAAACTGGGATTCTGGAGGATTATTTTGCTGCAGCCACTGGTTCTGCAGAGTTGGAGAAAGTTTGTATTAAACAATACAAAAACTATAAAATCCACATTAGATTACATGACAACACAGGACCCAGTGCAGTCTGTATATTCTGATTATTAATCAGTCTTGCTGTATCGGCTTCTGGCAGATATTATTTGACTTGTGCTGTTTTGATCATTTATAACGATCCCTAAGCAGCCCAGACCACACTGAGCACGTGCACAGTCTTGGTCTTGCAAAGATGTATAACAAAGTTACAAGATGGTGACCCCCTGTGGCCAACTTTGAAAGCATAAATCATTTGTTTGATTAGGCTTGTGGTGCAGTAAGTTCATGTTTATGTTTAGTATACAAAATACAGCATTTCTAGCCTTATTCTATTTAATATAAGCTTCAGCATACTGAAATAAGAAACTTTCTAAATATAATCAATAAAATATTCTGCATCATTTCTGAAATAATCACATTTATGTTGACTATCCCTCTCTCAGCATTGGTTTCTCTTCATTCTGTCTTCATTCAGCAGTTGGGTGTCAGATATTCATTGACAGTTAGATCCAATATATCTTATAGGGGGGCTCCTTTCCTAGCAGATGTATTAGAGCTCACTCATATAACTGATCCCAGTACAAACAAAATCTAACAAAATAACTGCCTTTTGCACAAATCCTGCATGTAGAGAGACATGATGTCTGGTGATTTTAATAGACTGAGCTCTAATACATCTTCTATGAAAGGAATCCCCCCCTATAAGATATATTGGATCTAACTGTCACTGAATATCTGACACCCAACTGCTGAATGAAGAGAGAATGAAGAGAAACAGATGCTGAGAGAGGAATGGTGAAGATAAACTTGATTATTTCAGAAACAGTACAGAACAATTAATTGTATTTAGAAAGTTTCTTATTTCAGTATGATGAAGCTTTATATTAAAATTACATTTTTCCCCTTTAAATTCATAATGGGTCTCCTCTGTCCCTAAAGTATTTTCCTACATAGCAACTGCGTCACTTTATTCATAGAAAAATCCATTCATGCTTTCACATGCTTCTTTCCGAATGATGTTTCCTTTATTCCAGTTAAGACCCTTGGTCTCAATCCAAATTCCAAGAAAATTGAAGTGTCGTTTGCATTAACAGCGCAGGTTCCGTCCTTGTTACTTCTCTATCTTAATCTTTACCTCCGCAACTTCCTGCTGGAACGTCAGAGTCATCTGTGTCCTTCCATATGTGAACGGACCAGTCCTGTCTGCGACCTGCTCCAACCACTTAATGATCAGAGGAGTTGAGACACTAAAAGGCAGATTCCCAATTATATGCACATTAGGAGGCTCTGAAAGAAAAAGAAATAAGATTACTTGGTTTAAAGCTGAAACAAAAGATTGTGCCCCAGGTGTAGGGAATAGCATAACCCCTAATGTAATATATAAAGATATAAAGGCACAAGGCTGCAGGCTGAGTTATACAGGGAACTCTGAGTATCACTCATGTATTATAAGGTATAATGTACCCCCTACTGTAAATGATAAGGATATTAGAAGTCACTGAGGGGTTGTTCTGTGACCATATAAAGGCACAAGGCTGCAGGCTGAGTTATACAGGGAACTCTGAGTATCACTCATGTATTATAAGGGATAATGTACCCCCTACTGTAAATGATAAGGATATTAGAAGTCACTGAGGGGTTGTTCTGTGACCATATAAAGGCACAAGGCTGCAGGCTGAGTTATACAGGGAACTCTGAGTATCACTTATGTATTATAAGGGATAATGTACCCCCTACTGTAAATGATAAGGATATTAGAAGTCACTGAGGGGTTGTTCTGTGACCATATAAAGGCACAAGGCTGCAGGCTGAGTTATAGAAGGATCTCTGAGTATCACTCATGTATTATAAGGGATAATGTACCCCCTACTGTAAATGATAAGGATATTAGAAGTCACTGAGGGGTTCTGTGACCATATAAAGGCACAAGGCTGCAGGCTGAGTTATACAGGGAACTCGGAGTATCACTCATGTATTATAAGGGATAATTTACCCCCTACTGTAAATGATAAGGATATTAGAAGTCACTGAGGGGTTGTTCTGTGACCATATAAAGGCAAAAGGCTGCAGGCTGAGTTATACAGGGAACTCTGAGTAGCACTCATGTATTATAAGGGATAATGTACCCCCTACTGTAAATGATAAGGATATTAGAAGTCACTGAGGGGTTGTTCTGTGACCATATAAAGGCACAAGGCTGCAGGCTGAGTTATACAGGGAACTCGGAGTATCACTCATGTATTATAAGGGATAATGTACCCCCTACTGTAAATGATAAGGATATTAGAAGTCACTGAGGGGTTGTTCTGTGACCATATAAGGGCACAAGGCTGCAGGCTGAGTTATACAGGGAACTCGGAGTATCACTCATGTATTATAAGGGATAATGTACCCCCTACTGTAAATGATAAGGATATAAGAAGTCACTGAGGGGTTGTTCTGTGACCATATAAAGGCACAAGGCTACAGGCTGAGTTATACAGGGAACTCTGAGTATCACTCATGTTTTATAAGGGATAATGTACCCCCTACTGTAAATGATAAGGATGTTAGGATATAACGAACTACCCTTTATTTAAAGCATATTCATTACTTTTCAAAGATATGGAGAAGAAATCTTCTGAGCATGTCTGAGGGAACAACTCCCACTAATACAAAAAAACAAGCTACAACCTCACATTTTACTGCCTGTGTAAAGAGAATAAAATAGAGCATATTTCATTTAGCTGTACTTTTTAATAAAAATATACAATACACGTAAAGGGCAATCAGCACGACAATGTACACTGGCACTCAGCGCTGCAGCTTACCATCGTCCCAGCTTTTTATTAGATGTTTGGGAAACGCTCTGTCCATCCTGTACGTGAGAATGTCCCCGTGTACGGTTCTTACTTTTCCGCCAGATGCTTCGTTTAACATCTGCTGAACAAAAAGAAGTGTCAAGGAGCACCCATGCCTTAGTTCTTTGTAGAACGGCAGCACTTTTAATCCATACAACAAACTTGGGGTTAAAACAACCGGTGGTCTTGACGTTGCTGTCGAAGTCAAATATACATAATAATTGTTCAAGTGCACAATGCTGTCTGTTGTACTTCCAATATCCCTAATAATATCCTTGTTTTTCGGAGAAGGGATTTACAGTGTGAAATACAAGGGGAGAGGACTAGAAGTCTGTGCGATTTCTGGTCAGTCACATTTGATTGATCAGTGAAAAATCTCCAACATCAGCTTCTCATATATTGCTCACCTTAAGCCCAGGGATAAACCGGGTGTCTTTTTCCACCACCAGAAGCTCTTCAACCCCAGCATTTAGAATCGATCTCGTGATCCCCCCTGGGCCAGGGCCAACCTCACACACGTAAGCATTTTGTAAATTTCCTGCTCGTCTCACAATTTTATCTGAAAACAAAAAGCCGACGTTCATGTACGGGAGCCGAAAAGGCAGCAGAGACGGAACGAAAGGCTTGTAAACTGTTTTAACTACAATTCCCAGCGTCCTCAGTCTGTTAGAAGATATCATTTATTGACAGCTGAAAGGCTTTAAAGGAGAAGCAAACCCAAAAACCCTACCCTACAGAGGCCCCCCTCCCTCCAGCCAGTGTTACCCCAGGCAAATGCCCCTAACTTTTTACTTACCCCTCGGTGCAGATTCAGGCATTGCAGTTCACAGGCGCCATCTTCAGCCGATTCGGTAATCTTCGGAATGAGACCAGCGCTTTGGCAGTTGTCACGAAACAGAAAATTGCTCAAACTGCGCATGCGCCGATCCGCCAGTCTCATTCCGAAGATTACCGAAGAGAAGAAGATGGCGCCTGTGAACTCAGCTGGACAGAATCTGCACAGAGGGGTAAGTAACGACTTAGGGGCATTTGCCCAAAGGTAACACTTGGGGGAGGGAGGAGGAAGGGTAGGGGTTTTTTAACTTTTGAGTTTGCTGCTCCTTTAAATAATAATCTTAGTTATTCTTGAAATATCCTGTAAAATAAGATTAGCTATGTGATCTTATGTTCCTTGTATATACTGTAATCCCTTCATCCTTTCAGTATCCTTTAAACTGAATGAGATTTAAAGGAGAAGGAAAGCTACGGAGGCATTTTATTGCCAATAGATTAGCTGCAATAGTGCAAGCTAGAATGCTATATTTATTCTGCAGAATGTTTTACCATACAGCTCTAGAAGCTCTCTCTGATTGTTTATGATAGCAGCTGCCATATTAGCTTGTTGTGACATCACTTCCTGCCTGAGTCTCTCCCTGCTCACTTATAGCTCTGGGCTCAGATTACAGCAGAGAAGGGAGGTGAGAGAGTAGCAAACTGAGCATGCTCAAGCCCTAGCCCTGGAGGTTTAAGCTGAAAACAGGAAGTCTGATACAGAAGCCCATGGGTACACAATAGAAGGAAAGAAATGTGTTGTTTCTTTTGACAGAGGACTCAGAGCAGCATTACTTTGAGGGTTTACTGGTGTATTTATATAGACCTTTCTGATAAGGCTTACTTTTAAACTTTAATTCTCCTCACCAAAGACACACCGATAATATCATATGTAACTAATTTTCCTACAATATTCGGTGAGTGTACGTGGGAGTCGACAAATATCTGCAGAAGACTTGGATATCAGTCGGCTCGTCCATCAGGCTGGACGGAAAATTTTGATCAGACGTCTTTCAAGGCTCCAGAACATCGGCCATTGTTAGTGCTGAACGGTCAGATACAGGTAGAATTCTATTGTTTCTCTCTGTATATCTAACGATTCAGCTCTACACGTGTGTATTGGAACCAACCATCTTTCTTGGAAACATCTTTTCCAAGAAAGATCGTAGTTGATACTTCTATGGCCACCTTTAGCTATATATAGTGTTTCCTCACTGAATTCACTGCTCTACTGTTTTCTGGATTCACCAGTGTAATCATGCACAGACATAGACAATAACATTCTAAAAAAAAAAGAACCAACCTGTAAGTTTTAGATCTAGGAGAAAATTCTGAGACAGCTGCTTTTCTGCCCGTAGATTAAAAAGTTTGACGATTTCCCCAATGGTTGGTAAGGGGGGCAGTCGAAACTTGGCCAGCGCTCCTGGAGTAGCCATGATTTCTGGAACGTAAGCATTGTACAATGAATATTTATATGGATTCCTACTTTTTAAATAGAACATTGCCTTCTCTTCTGAGAACTGAATGAGTATTTTGTAGTGGTGCCGATAAACATCAACCCAAGGATGAACGGTGAATAAGTAATGGTGCAGATACACAAATTAAACCATACACTCCCCTAAATATTAAAGGGGTTGAGATAACTGTTAGTATGATGTAGAGAGGGATATTCTGAGACAATTTGCAATTGGTTTTCATTTTTTATTATTTGTGGTTTTTGAGTTATTTTGCTTTTTATTCAGCAGCTCTTCAATTTACATATTAACCAATCTGGTAACTAGGGTCCAAATTCCCCTAGCAACCATGCATTGAGACTGGAATATGAATAGGAGAGGCCTGATTAAAAGGATCAGTAATAAAAAGTAACAATAGCCTTAGGGTAGGGGCACATGGGCAGATTCGGGGAGATTTAGTCGCCTGGGGACTAGTCGCCACTTCTTCTGGGCGACAATCTCCCCAAACTGCCTTCCCCTACCTTCCCGCCGGCTATAATGAAAAATCACCAGCGCAATGGCACTCACAGTGCTTCGATTTCCAAAGTCGCCTGAAGTTTCCTCATGAGGCAACTTCGGCGACTTCGGAAAACGAAGTGCCGTCCCACTGGCGATTTCTCATTATAGCCGGCGGGGAGGACTGTCGCCCAGAAGAAGAGGCGATTAGTCGCCAGGCGACTAAATCTCCCCGAATCTCCCCATGTGCCCTTACCCTTACAGAGCATTTGCTTTTTTAGAAGTACGTTAACGACGCTCATTTTAAAGCTACAAAGATTCAGAAGAAAAAGGCCAATAACTACAAAACTATAAAAAAATAAATAATGAAAACCAATTGAAAAGTTGCTTAGAATTGGCCGTTCTATAACATAATAAAAATTAACTTAAAGGTGAACCACCCCTTTAAGCAAAGTCTGAATCCATAAACTTGAAAATATTGTCAAGGGAAAAATCTTCAGGTATTCCCACTATAGGGAGTTTGTAAAAATCCTCTGTTTTCAATATTTCACTAGAAGTTTTGGATATGATTTGGATATTGTGAGCTTTGAGGGATTTGACTATGTCTGCCCCAAAAAAGTGACACCACATTACCCCCATTAATTGTTATCAAAGCCCCATAAAAAAGCCTCCTCATGTCTAAGCACTAGTAGTAGGGCAAGCAATGCTGGGCAACAACCACCACAATGGCCAGTGGAGGGTAAATTGGGGCATTTAGATCCCACCTATTAAAGGGATATGGTCATGCGAAAACGTGTTTTTTTCAAAACACATCAGTTAATAGCGCTACTCCAGCAGAATTCTGCACTGAATCCATTTTTCAAAAGAGCAAACAGATTTTTTTATATTTAATTTTAAAATCTGACATGGGGCTAGATACTGTAAGTTTCCCAGCTGCCCCCAGTCATGTGACTTGTGCTCTGATAAACTTCAGTCACTCTTTACTGCTGTACTGCAAGTTGGAGTGATATCACCCCCCAGCAGCCAAACAAAAGAACAATGGGAAGGTAACCAGATAACAGCTCCCTAACACAAGATAACAGCTGCCTGGTAGATCTAAGAACAACACTCAATAGTAAAATTCAGGTCCCACTGAGACACATTCAGTTACATTGAGTAGGAGAAACAACAGCCTGCCAGAAAGCAGTTCCATCCTAAAGTGCTGGCTCTTTCTGAAATCACATGACCAGGCAAAATGACCTGCACACCAATATTACAACTAAATACACTTGCTGGTTCAGGAATGAAATGTTATATTGTAGAGTGAATTATTTGCAGTGTAAACAGTGTCATTTAGAAATAAAAACTACATCAGAAAAATTATGACAGAATCCCTTTAAGGTAGAACAAATGCAATTGTCCCAAATGTCTGGCAACGATAAGTATAAATTGGATAGAGAGGGTGACATTGTGTATTTCACCCTTATTCATTAGAACGACATTGTTCTGTATTATGTTAAACATATTAATTAAGTGAATTGGTGGGGTAGATTGTTCTATATTCAAATAAACAAGTCAATTAACTGGATTATTAGAAGGAGATTGTTCTGTACAATGTTAAACATATCAGTTAACTGGAGCCCAGACACTCTAACCTGCTAGAAATGGGCAGTGCTTGATTATCTCAGTATATTTTTTCAATAAAAAAAAATAGAACTTGTTTAGTAAAAACACTAGTAAAGATTTCGTTTTTTTTTATGTATTGTTTTAATTTAAAAAAAAAAATTATTTTTTATTTTTCCAAAACCAAAGTTTAAAGTTGAATGTTGGTGTCTCTGGTGTTTGAGTCTGGCAGTTTAGTAATTCGGGTGCAGGTTCTGAACTGTTACAATTTTGCAACATTTAGTTGATACATTTCTCAGCAGCATCTCTGGAGTATCAGCAACTATTGTATCAATTCTAAGGCTAAGGCCACACTAGGCGATAGCGCCGCGATTTGACTCGCGGCGACTTTTCGCCGCGACTTTTAAGCCGCAATCGCTGGGGAAACTTTTGCGCTGGCGTCTATGGGGAATCGCGAAAAATCGCCAGCGTAAAAACACGCGCGGCGATCTTTTTTCTATTGTCGCTCGAAATCGCCTAGCGAGGCAAATCGCGGCGCTATCGCCTAGTGTGGCCTTAGCCTAACAGCTGCCTGTAATGAAACCCGAGATTCTGCTCAGCAGGGACAAAGATAAGAAATGTATCAAGTATGGGTGAGGTCACACTGGGAGATTCGGGGAGATTTAGTCGCTCGGCGAATAATTGCCTCTTTTTTGGGGCAACTAATCTCCCCGTACAACTTCCCTCTGTCTTCCGCCTGAATGAGAAATCTCATTTCCTCAAGAGGAAACTTCGGGCGACTTTGGAAAACGCTTTGGGCGATTTCAGAAAACAAAGCTCCCCGAATACCACGCCGCAGGTGATTTCTCATTCTAGCAGGCAGAAGCCGTACAGGAAGATTAGTCGCCCCAAAGAAGAGGCGATTAGTCGCGGGGCAACTAAATCTCCTCGAATCTCCAGGTGTGACCTTACCCTAAGGGGCAGATTTATCAAGGGTCGAATTCCAAATAGGAGTTTGTTTGAACTCCCTTAACTTCGAAATCCAAATGAAAAAAGACCAATCAAAATTTATTTAAAAAAATAGGCTGTATTCGATCATTCGAATCGAAGTAAAATTGTATTCGATTCGAAATATTTTAAGAAAAAAATAAAATAAACTTTGATTTTTCATAGTCCACCAATTGACTCCATATGGCTTCTAGGAGGTCCCCCATAGGCTAAAACAGGTTTCAGATGGAGAATGGTCGAAGTTGAATTTTTAAAGAGACAGTACATGATAAATTTCAATAGTCACATTTTTTTCAAATTTGAACTATTCCCTAGTCGAGGTACACAAAAGATAGCTTGAGATTCAACATTTTTTATTTCGAATTTTCACTTCGACCCCCATTGCTAAATCTGCCCCTAAATGTATCAATTTGGTTCGGTTTACAGGGTCGGCGACCCCCTCACAGAGCTGCTTTAGAAGGTGGAAAACACCACGTTTAAACTTCAGCATTGGAAAACAGTATGACAAATAGAGTTGGAAAAAGTCTTTATTTCTGGTGAATTATCTGAAACCAAAAAGTTGCTTGAAGGTGAGCAACCCTATAAAGTGAGTCAGGGGGAGAGTAACAAGCTGCTGTCTCCCATGGCTCTCCCTTTGCAACAAAAAGAAAGAGCAAACATGACAGTGTCACTTATATCAGGGGGCGTCGCTGAGCATCATGGGAGTGTCAATGACAGTGACTCTTTCTAACCAGCTTTACCCATAATAAGGACCATGTATAACACACAACAACCCACTTACCAGCTGCAGAAAACTCTTCCCCTTACAGCATTGTACCTCACAGCTTCCCACGCTACTTCCGGCCACGTGACCTTGTGTTGTACTCCAGCTACAGGGAGCCAGAACGGACAATCCGCAGTCGCTTATTTTGACAGGAACTTGGGTTACTCTGGGTGCAGACCCCGCCCTTCTCTCCAGTGCAGCGCTAGAGGGGCGTTCCGTAGAAGACAGGGATAGAGTCACGCCCCAGTGAAAGGGCGGTGCTTACTGAATGGGCGTGTCTTGAGACAGTGAGTTAGCAGGGGCGGTACTTGCTTATTCCAAACGAGATAGGCGTGCCATAGGAGGCGGGACGGGACGAGCAAGGCCCCGCCTTCCTTCCCTGTCCGGGTGCAGCAGCTGAGGGAGAGTCAGTAATAGCCAGGCTCAAGGGGGGGGATATGGCTTCTATGGCCGCGGCGATCGCTGCCGCCCGCACCGCCTCTATGTCCGGCAACCGGCCCCTGGATGAGAAGGAGCGGAGTCGCTTCAACTACTTCTCGTCGCTCAACCCCATGGCCCGGAAGATCATGCAGGAGAAGGAGCGGCTGAAGCAGCGCTACGGGTCGGACTGGGATCGGATGGAGCCGCGGGAGCAGGAGGAGGCCATAGATCGGCACATGGTGGATCCGCAGCTCCGGGCTCGTTACGCGCTACACCGAGTCACTGGCGACTCCCAGCCGCTGCCCTGTTACCCCGTGCTCAAGCTCCACACCGGCCAGAAGGTGGTGCACTTCGGCGAGGAGGTAATTACCTTGGTGTGGCGCCCGGGGGATGCTGGGAGTTGTAGTGCGACTAGAACCCAATTGTGCTGCTGAATCAATCATAGCGGAATCGATCATAGCTGCTGCACAACCTCTTGCCCAGTGGGGGTGAATCGTTTTCTATAACAAACAATATGGTGACACTAGAGAAACCCCTTCCCCCAGGCCCAGTCTTATTGTTACTACTAGCCTTTACTTACCCTGTAGTTTTCATTTTATTCGATGTTGTAGAAGGGCTAATTCTAGGCACCTTTTCAATTGGTCTAAAGGTGGCCATACACGGGCCGATAAAAGCTGCTGACAGACCAAGTCAGCAGCTTATTGGCCCGTGTATGGGGCCCCCCCGACGGGCTTCCCCGATCGAGATCTGGCCAATCGGATGGGACAAAAAATCCAGGCGGCCGCATCTGTTTGTTGATGCTGTCCCGCGATCTGTCCTAGGGCTCACGATCGGATCAACCCAATATTGCCCACCCATATCGGAGAGAGATCCGCTCATTTGGCGACTTCACCAAACAAGCGGATCTCTCCGTGTATGGCCACCTTCAATATATATTAACTCTTTGCAGCTTTCAAATGGGAGGTCACTGACCCCATCTAAAAAAAAAAAACATCTGTATAAGGTGACAAATGTATTGTTACTCTTTTTATTCCTCCTCTTTCTACTCAGGTCACTAAACCCATCTAAAAAAACAAATGCTCTGTAAAGGTGGCCAAACAAGTGGATCTCTCCCCTATGCCCACATTGAAATGGGCGATATCGGGCTGATCCAATCGCGGGCCCTAGGGCCCAACAATCGTATCTTAATGCATCGAATACAGGCGGTCAGACGCATCAACGCACAGATGCAGCCGCGATCCGACGGGATTTTTTAACCTGCCCAATCCATCGCCCGTCTTTCTATTCAGCCCTCTCCTATTCCAGTCTCTTATTCAAATCAATGCATGGTTGCTAGGGTTATTTGGACCCCAGCAACCAGATGACTGAAATTGCAAACTGGAGAGATGCTGAATAAAAAGCGAAATAACTCCGAAACCTTTAATAATAATAAAAAAGGAAAACCAATTACAAATTGTCTCAGACTAGAGTCCTGCACAGGTCCATTTTTTGGAACCCGTACCTGCAATCTGCAGCCAGGACCCGTATTCTTACCCGCTTGGACTCGCTACCCGACCTTATCCGCAACCTGGACCCGCTGACCATCAAGGAGCAGGAAGTGCTGTCATTGTAAACCAGAAGTGACATCATCGGAAGTAGGCGTGATCAGGGAAAATAAAAAAGAGTAAAAATCGCTATTGAGAAGACCTGCGGCCGACCCGCGACCTGGTTTTTGCAGGTAACCCGCTGCAGGACTCTCTCAGAATATCAATCTCTACATTGTACTAAAAGTTCTCAAAGGTGAAGAACCCCTTTAAAAAAACAAAAAAACAATTAGAAATAAAAAAAGACCAAATGAAAGGATGCTTAAAATTAGCCGTTCTAGAACAGACAAACGTAAATTGAAAGGAAGCACCCAATTCAGCCACTGACGGGGGACAGATTTTGGGCTGAAAACATGTTCACACCAATAGGTGTAAGGAAAGTCTATCACAGACTCGAAGCATTGACAGAATGGGGCAGTTGGAGCATCTTTATGGGCGGGATTGTCCAGCTGAAGGCAGGCTGCTGTCAGGCACAGACGAGAGTTGAGAGGGTAGAATAGAATAGAGACGGTAGAGACAGTGGCAGACAATCTTCTGCTCAGGGGGCGGGGCTAAGGAGCATCACATGGAAATAAAGGGCAAATTGTTCTGGTGCCACTGACCCGCTCTTAATACATTGACGTTCCACTGACGTCTTCCTGATTCAACGGAGAAGCTCAGACAAGGGGGGTGACTAATGAAATGAGATCAGAGACACCCCCTGCCCAACAGAAGCCTCATTCTCTTATTGCGTTGGCGTCACTGGGCACACACAGTCGCCTTTGGGTGTTTAAAGGGGATATAAACCTCCCATAGTAGTATTGCTGGACTAGTTTGCAGCATTCTTCAACATATTCCCAAGGGATATCTCAGTAGGATGCAGAGAGGGATATTCTGAGACGATTTGCAATTGGTTTTCAATTTTTAATATTTGTGGTTTCTGAGTTATTTAGCTTTTTATTCAGCAGCTCTGCAATTTCAGCCATCTGGTTGCTGGGGTCCAAATTCCACTAGCAACCATGCATTGATTTGAATAAGAGACTGGAATATGAATAGGAGAGGCCTGAATAGAAAGATGAGGAATAAAAAGCAGCAATAACAATACATTTGTAGCCTTACAGAGCATTTGTTTTCAGATTGGGTCAGTGACCCCACCCCCATTATCTAAAAAGATCCAAATTACGGAATCTCCCATAGATTTATCCAAATAATCCAAAGTTTTTAAAACTGATTTCCTTTTTCTGTGTAATAATAAAACAGTCGCTTGTACTTGATCCCAACTAAGATATAATTAATCCTTATTGGAAGCAAAACCAGCCTATTGGGTTTACTTAATGTTTATATGATTTTCTAGTAGACTTAAGGTATGAGGATCCAAATTTTAGAAAGATCCCTTATCCGGAAAACACCAGGTCCAGAGTATTCTGGATAACGGGTCCCATACCGGTTTGCAGTAATGTAGTTGGTGTTCCTTCAGGCTTGATAATCCAATTACTCCCGCTACATTGTTTCAGAAGTCAGAACAAGTAGTAACTCCTTAGGGGGGGAAAGTCTGGGGCAGACCTATATCATTTCCATTGATGGGATTTTAATATTTCCACGGAAACCTGGATTTTGCAGGAAAATTCTTGGCAGCCGTGTCCCCCATAGATAACGACATGCTGGTGACACAGTCCAGCCACCCGGAAAAAATCTTTCTACTTCTCACTCCAGAATGGAATCCCTCTAAATCATTTTCTCAGGCTCCACTGGCTTCAATGAGCAGCATGGGAAGGGTTAAAGTGGTGGTTCACCTTTAAGTTAACTTTAATGTTATGGTCTATTCTAAGCAACTTTTCAATTGGTCTTCATTGTTTATTTTGTATAGTTTTTAATTATTTGCCTTCTTCCTCTTTGACTCTTTCCAGCTTTCAAATGGGGGTCACTGACCCAATCTAAAAAAACAAATGCTCTGTAAGGCCACAAATTTATTGTTATTGCTACTTTTTATTACTCCTCTTTCTATTCAGGTCTCTTCTATTCCCGTCTGTCAAATCAGTGCATGGTTGCTAGGGTAATTTGGACCCTAGCAACCAGCTGGCTGAAATTGCAAACTGGAGAGCTGCTGAATAAAAAGCTAAATAAGTCAAAACCCCAAGTAATAAAAAATGAAAACCAATTGCAAATTTTCTCAGAATATCCCTCTCTACATCATACTAAAGGTTTATTTAAAGGTGAATAACCCCTTTAACAACAGTTGAAGACCCCCAGAGTGGGACCCCCTTTATACAGCTCCCGCCTCGCACAGGGATCTGATATATATTTCAGGAAATAATGAAGAATGTGATGGAAAATTCCAGCTGCCTCTATAATATCAACACAAAACATGAGCCAATCATTCTTTACTTTGTATAAACACAACTGCAGCCAGATATTTATTTATATATATATATATAGAGAGAGAGAGAGAGAGAGAGAGAGAGAGAGAGAGAGAAGGTTGGGATGGGATTTAGAGGACATCTTTGCTTAAAGGGAATATATACCCACGCACTTCTTGGCATTTCTGCACTTTTTTTTTTGTTTTCATGATATTTGCAATTTTACACTGCTAATATTATGAATGTGTGATATGTACAGGCAATGGCTGGGCAGAAAACCAGGCCTCTTGTTGTGCTTTGGCTCAAGACAGTAATGGGTCAAGGTGCTGTCCACATTAGGATAAGAAACTACATTTACCGACCTGATTGTCATTATCCAGTGACATACAATGAACCTAATAGTCAATCTCCACTTACTTACACTGCCTTTGGTCAGATCCAAGTGCCCACTTGGATGTTCAGGTAATGCCACACTTCTCCTTTTCACCTGCCCTTGGATGACATCACTGCTGGGGTTATAATGATGTCACACTCTACTAAAAAATGTCACTTCTAGTTGTATGGTGTCCAGTGAGTTTCAGGTCATGTTATGAAGTCTCTTTATTCTCTTCCAGGACATCACTTGGCAGGATGAACACTCTGCTCCTTTCTCCTGGGAGACAAAAGTAAGTTTTATATAAAGTTATTTAATGATCAATTTGATTGGCTGGGAGCTTGGGATAATAACCGAGCACCAATCAGCTTTCCCTCGTTTACTCGTCTGCACAAGCGCTTCATTATTTAGACTGCAAATATATATATATATATATATATATATTTATTTTTTAATCTATATATGTTTATATGTATGAGATCCATTATCCGGAAACATATTATCCAGAAAGATCCAAATCTGGTAAGGCCCGTCTCCCATAGGTATCATTTTATCAAAATAATCCAAATTTTTAAAAATAATTTATTTTTTTTGTGTAAAAATAAAAGTCGCTTGTACTTGATCCCAACTAAGATATAATTAATCCTTATTGGAGGCAAAACAAGCCCATTGGCTTTATTTAATGTTTACATTGTTGTCTAGTAGACTTAAGGTATGAAGATCCAAATTACGGAAAGATCTGTTAACTGGAAAACTCCAGGTCCCGAGCATACTGGATAACAGGTCCCATTACCTGTATTATGAAAACCTAATAAGTTAATTGTATTTGCAGTTTCCTAGGATAAAGCGGTGTTACTTTTCACACTGTACTCCATTGATCCTGGAATTCTGAATTTCGGGGATTAAAAATGGCAGAATAGAAAAGGCTAAAACCCTTACAAGGTAGAGGTTATATAAAGACTTAAAGGAGAACCAAACCCTTTATATTAAAATCCCCTAACCATCATAGACCTCCTCCCTGCTTAGGTGTTACCCTAGGTAAATGCCCCTAACTCTTTACTTACCCCTCGTTGCAGATTCAGTGTATCGGAGTTCACGGGCGACATCTTTAAGGTTGAATCTGATGGACGTGTGTCTTTTTTTCAACCTAATTTACTATGTCAGAATAGAAGGACAAGTCATGAAAGTGTTAATTAACCCCAGTGAGTTCAGAGGTGCTCTTGTGCTTTCCAATCTCAGAGAGACTTTTCAGGTACAAGGAGTCGGATTCCTTCCCCCAGCTATTCTACATTCCTGCGGCTGTGCTTGTTACATAGCATGCATTCCTCTGCACTGAATAACATGTAAAAATAGTCTCCCCCTCCCGGCCCTCCTGAGCACAAAGGAACTGCTGGCCAATGGCTTCTCTTAATCAAGCGATATTTGCTGAGCCGACACATCCGATTTCTGTGCATAGAGATGGATGAAGTCCTTAATAAATTATATTTATTTTGGATTATACGGAGTCTTCAATGCCCCATGATACACTTCATATCACTAGTGCTGAACTACTCATCTCACCAACTACTGCCCATGATATAGTGTCTGTTGTGCAGGTATGGGACCTGTAATCCTGAATGCTCTGGACCTGGGGATTTCCGAATAATAGATCTTTCTGCTATTTGGATCTTCATCTACTAGAAAATCATGTAAATATGAAATAAAGCTGGTTTTGCTTCCAATAAGGATTGACTGTTTTATTATTACACAGAAAAAAAGAAATCATTTTAAACCTTTGGATAAAATGGAGTTTTCAAGAGGCTGCCTTTCTGTAATTGAGCTTTCTGGATAATGGGTTTGCAGATAACTAATACAATACCTGCACTGTTTCCGTCCAGGAAATGTTACTGAATTCCCCCCCAATAGCATGTATGTTAATTTTTCAGCTCCTAGGTTATGGGCCCAAAACTGCCTCTTTTCTTGTGTAAGCGGAAAATAATTGTTTTATCTGCCTTTGTGATCTCCCCAGCATTTCCAAATGTTTAATATTAATGTTTCTGCCTCTATTTAATACTGGAAAACTTTAACTCCCATGGCGTTGCTTCCTTTGCCTTAGTTCTTATCTGACTTGCTCTGCTGCTTAATCCAGCCATGGGCTTATAATACTGCTGTGAAGTAAAGATATATACTCTGTTATACAGATAGCTAGAATCTCAGCTGCCATAAAGCAGGACAGGACTGCTGCTTACAATGGGGATAAGATAGGATCTGTGCAGCCACTGGGACAGAATACTCTATTATACAGATAGCTAGAATCTCAGCTGCCATAAAGCAGGACAGGACTGCTGCTTACAATGGGGATAAGATAGGATCTGTGCAGTCACTGGGACAGAATGTTCTGTTATACAGATAGCTAGAATCTCAGCTGCCATAAAGCAGTGCAGGACTGCTGCTTACAATGGGGATCAGATAGGATCTGTGCAGCCACTGGGACAGAATGTTCTGTTATACAGATAGCTAGAATCTCAGCTGCCATAAAGCAGGACAAGACTGCTGCTTACAATGGGGATCAGATAGGATCTGTGCAGACACTGGGACAGAATGCTCTGTTATACAGATAGCTAGAATCTCAGCTGCCATAAAGCAGGACAAGACTGCTGCTTACAATGGGGATCAGATAGGATCTGTGCAGACACTGGGACAGAATGCTCTGTTATTCAGATAGCTAGAATCTCAGCCATAAAGCAGGACAGGACTGCTGCTTACAATACTCTGTTATATAGATGTACAGGTAGGTGGCTTTTCTGATGCGACTCTGTGCCCATCAGTCTGGCTCCATAAGTCACGTCAGACCTATAACATTTGCGCCTTTATGCCAAGAAAGGTTCTTTAGGTTAAAGGACAAGGAAAGGTTAAAATTAAGTCTGTTTTATTTGCTTCCTTTCTCTCCGCACGCTCCAGTCTTCCAAAGCTCTCCGTAGAAGTACAGTGACGTCACTGCATTGCTAGCAGTATTGCATTGCTAGTGTATTTACATTATTATTATGACATTTATATTTGATCAGCAGTTTGGTTTTGCATTACAGAGCCAGATGGATTTTAGCATTGCCTCCATGTCTATTCAAGATTGCGCCAGCACCCCAGCACAGGCCGAGCAGAAGCAAACCCCCAAACCCTCCGTCCCCAGCGTCCAGAATATTAAATCCCCTCTTGGAAACCAACAAGCCAAAGCAACGCCAGCTGGCAAGACCCTCAATTCCGACACCTCCACTCCAGTAAGAAAAGAAGAAGAGTCGGCCTTCTGGAAAATAAACTTGGAACGCTCGAAGATCGACGACTCTCAGTCCGAGTTCCCCTCGTTAACTCCGAGCCAGATCAAGTCTTTGGAAAAGGGAGAGAAGCCCCTTCCCAGTTACTGCAGGCAAGATTCCTTCCAGAAGGAAAAGGAAGAGGTCAAACCAGAGAAAACAGAGAAGCCTCCGGTGGTGACCAAGCAGCCAAAGACCACCAACTTCAGCCTGCCCTCTTTTAGTCTGGAGTCCAATAAAGCTCAGGCGAGTCGCCCATCTGTCAGCACTTTAGATGATGTCTTTCTCCCGGAGCCAGCAGTCCCACCACTGCCTGCCCCAGCACCCAAAGAACCGGAGCCTGAAGCAGCTGTCTCAACAGAACCTCAACTATTTTCACAGGTATGTGTATGTCCTACTGGAAACTAATTACATGAGGAGGTCGGGGGTCCTCAACCCTCAAGGTAGGCTGGAGCTTAGTACTTCTTGAAGGCAAAACAAACAGTTGTGAATTATCAATTATCACTATCAAGTCAGCTGAGACAAATAGAAGCCTACCTCCAATAGACTAAACCCTACCCCCAGTTGACATCACTCTACCTCCAGTTGACTTCACCCTACAAGTGCCTGTAAGTTCTCAGGGGAGAGAGAGATAACTGCTAAAGTCAGATTGCTATTGGTTAGAGCTGGCTTATACAGCCTGTCTGACTTGGAGTTGTTTAGATGTCCCAAGTGTGGAAGGCTGCCGGGGGGAAGTGAGAGTTATAGTTGGTAGGCCAAAGACTGGACTTTTCAGCTCAGGTAAGTTTAGGTGGCAGTAAAGGTGGCCATCGCCAAATGATCGAAGCTTTCTTCAATACGCCCACCTTGAGGTGGGCGATATTGGGCTGAGCCGAAGGCCCAATGATCGGATCACAACGTTGACCATACAGGCGGTCAAGGACCCCATTAACAAACTAATGCGGTTTTCAATCCAATTGGATTTTTAACCTGCCAGATCGACACCTGGCTGACTTTTGGCCAGATATCTATCAAGGAAGGCCCATTCAACGCCCAATAAGCTGCCGACTTCATCTGTCAGCAGCTTAAATCTGCTTGTGTATGGGGACCTTAAAGGGGAACTAAAGTCTAAAATAGAATAATGCTAGAAATGCTGTACTTTGTATACTAAACATAAACTTACTGCACCACAAGCCTAATCAAACAAATGATTTATGCTTTCAAAGTTGGCCACAGGGGGTCACCATCTTGTAACTGTTAAACATCTTTGCAAACCAAGACTGTGCACATGCTCAGTGTGGTCTGGGCTTCTGTTGTGAGGTTAAGTTTAGGGAGCGTCATAAATTATCAAAACAGCACAAGTCAAATAAATTCAGCCATAGAAGGCCATACAGCAAGACTGATTAATGATCAGAATATGCAGACTGCACTGGGTCTGTGGATACGAATCTCTACACGGTCGCCGGCTGCTCTACAGGGAAACAAACAAAGCTGCTAGAGTTCTGGGAAGTAAGGTGGGAGGCTCCCCCTGCCGTTTGAAAGTATGATCAGTTTCCCTGCAGAGCAGTTAGGGACCATCTGACGTTTCCTATCCGCAGCAGTCAGAGTAAATGAAGGGAGGATTTCACTGCATACAGTCAGGTTTCTTACAAAAACGGTACACATTTTTTATTCGAAGTATATTGGAGATAAGATTTCTTTTTTCTTTTTCAAATTGGATTTTATTTTTTTGCCTTTACATGTCCTTTAAGCACCAGGAGCTCCAGCACTCAGCTGGTAGGATCATTTCAGCAGTGGATATCCATGCACAGCTGGGCAACCCATTTCACATATGAAATGAAAAGACTAGAATCCTTCTCTTTGGAGCCCATGTATTGAACGGCCTTTTATTTCCCCTTTACAGATCAATACGAGCAGCGCCCTGCTGAAGACCGGGTTTGACTTTCTAGACAACTGGTAACGACGAGGGCACCCTGCTGAAGGGCAGCTATCGATTGATGTCTGGGGCTCTGCAACCTTTCTATTCCTCCAGCTCCTGACACAGGGCTTTGTGCAACTGTACCCTTGCTTCTGTCTACTCTTTGTGTTCCAATATGAAATTGTAAGTCTTGTTTATGGTAAGGTCAAGCTTTTTAGAGGGTATAAGTGCCATGTTACATAGTCATTTTGAAGACGGACAAACTAATATTGTTTCTTTAAACTGTGTGTGTGGCCCTATGATTTTTTTAAAATTTCTTGGGCTTTCCTGCATCTGTCTGTATTTACATAAGGATCCCAGCAGAGGGCATGCGGTTCTATGGACCTCCTCCAAACAAGGTTGACAATCAATCATTGATATTGACAGTTATACACGCAAGCACCTGCTACATTTTCCATTGGCCGGGATATTTCCATAGAGATTTCTCAGAGATGTAATCAACACTCCATATAGTACAGGGTCTTCATTCTTCATGAAGGTAAAATGGAGACGGCTGCATACAGGGTGAGTTTCACAAGTGAAGAACACCAGGTTGCATTAACCTGTGTAAAACAGGTGACAGGACTGTTGCCTGAACCACTGTGTTGATGTATGGCTTCCTCTTGATCGGGGTTGGCCAGGAACCCCCAAAAACACATGTTGATGTAGAGCATCTGCCCAATAACTGCATGCAGCAATGGTTGCCTCTTGTTCTAGGTTGGCCAATAACCCCAAGCACATACAGATGAAGATCATTTCCTCAATCACGGCATGGCCTCCTCTTTTCTGGCTTGGCCAAAAACTCCAAGTACGTTCTTATGGATGCCATGATTTGGCCGGTCACCTCTGGTGTGGTGGTGTCCTATCCAGGAGGCTTCCTCTGGGACCTCCTCTTGATCTGAGTTGGCCAGGAACCCCCAAAAACATGTGTTGAAGTAGGCCATCTGCCCAATCACTACATGGATAGTCACCTCTTTTTCTAGGTTGGCCAATAACCCCAAGCACATGAAGGCCATCTCCTTTATCACTGTAGGACCTCCTTTTGATCTGGTTTCACCAGTAACCTCAATCACAGGCTGATGGGAGGCCTCCTCTTTTCTGGCTTGGCCAAGAATTCCAAGCTTCCCTGTGGCAGTGGCCTTAGAATACTATAGTATGAGCACCCATTGCTATCACACTGCTTGTTCTAGAGCACATTGAGATATTGCTACGTGCAGAGATATTTTAGCTTAGTAACTATTGCATTAGGGAAATTCATGGGCAGGAAGAGAAATTCCTTTGCCAAAGCACAAAAAAAAAAGAAGCATTTATTTATTCATTAGATGAAGGCAGACAAAGGTCACATTTAGCTGTATACGAAGCAACATTTTGCATTGTGCTGCCATTGTGATCACAAATTAAATCTCATTGTGTATCATTCCCATTGGCAGGTGCAAGTAAGTGGAGATTTATATAGCAATGGCAAACAATGCGCTATTCTTCGACGACTAGAAACACTATACAAAGGACCCTTTATTTATGTTCACATTCCCCTTATTCTTATTGGATACCTTAAGCAGTGAATACTCGTTTTCCGAAGTTGCCTCACGAGGAAACTTCGGGCGACTTCGGAAATCAAAGCAATCCGAGTGCCATCCAGCCAGTGATTTACATTCTCGCCGGCAGGAGGCAGTTTGGAGAGATTAGTCGCCCCGAAGAGAAAAGATTTGTCGCCGGGCGACTAATCTAAAGGACAGAGACAAGATACAGGTATGGGATCCATTATCCAGAATGCTCAGGACCTGGGTTTTTTTTTGCATATTTGATCTTTCCATAATTTGGATCTTCATACCTTAAATCTACTAGAAAATCATGTAAACATGAAATAAACCCAGTAGGCTGGTTTTGCTTACAATAAGGATTAATTATATCTTAGTTGGGATCAAGTACAAGCGACTGTTTTATTATTACACAGAAAAAGAAAATCCTTTTTAATCATTTGAATTATTTTATTATAGGGATGCACCGAATCCACTATTTTGGATTTGGCCGAACCGAATCCTAATTTGCAAAAGCAAATTCTAATTATGCACCGAATCCACTATTTTGAATTCGGCCGAATCCTAATTATGCATATGCAAATTGGGGGTGGGAAGGGAAAAACATTACTTCCTTGTTTTGTGACAAAAAGTCACGCAATTTCCCTCTCCGACCCTAATTTGCTTATGAAAATTAGGATACGGTTCGACGGGACAGAAGGATTCAGCCAAATCCGAATCCTGCTGAAAAAGGCCGAATCCTGGATTCGGTGCATCCCTATTTTATTACAATGGGAGACAGCCTTAACGTAATTCAAAGCTTTCTGGATAACAAATCCTATACCTGTATTAAAAGTCATCTTAAAGGTGAACCACCCTTTAAGGTGAATCTTAGTGGCTCTGTGCACTAAAGAACAATAAAACACTACCTGGGATACAGGTATTTAGATGAAGGAAAGATACTTTTTTTTTACATTAAACAGACATACCGATTAATTCTGGTCGGTATTCCTTGGCACTCTTCATGTCGGAATGCGGTAAAGCCATGCAAGCCGATACTTTGGCCATTCAAGTGCTGCTGGGTCAGCTCACCAGACCAGTGGGATGATTAATGAATTTGCAGCAGTGCCATTTGTCAAGGATCTCAGCGTAACGCTTTCTCTGCCGGTGCTTTTTCACTGCCCCTAGTGGTAAAATAGATTGTATTTACATTATATAAGTAAGTGAAAGCAACACTAAACAGTAGAAAGAAATATCAGGAAAATAGGGAGATAGATATATATTTATATATATATATAAATATAGCCTTGGCACCTTGGGGTGACGCAAGTACAGACATGGGACCTGTTATCCAGAATGCTCGGGACCTGGGGTTTTCCAGATAACAGATCTTTCTGTAATTTGAATCTCCATACCTTGAGTCTACTGGTTTTGCCTCCCATAAGGATTAATTATATCCTAGTTGGGATCAAGTACAAGGCACTGTTTTATTATTACAGAGGAAAAGTAAATCATTTTTAAACATTTGGATTATTTGGATAAAATAGAGTCTATGTCAGAGGGCCTTTTTCCAGATAACGGATCTAACACCTGTATTGTGTTATTATTATAGAGAAAATCGAAATTAGTTTTAAAGATTTGGATTATTTGATTATAATGGAGCCTACGGGAGACAGCCTTTCTGGATAACAAATACCATACCTGTACTAGTCGCAAGAATGGCATTGGGTGAGCTCTGCACCTTTTTTAATCTGCAAGGTTTAGAGTGCAGCCCATTGACTTGATTTTGCTTCCATTACTACTCAAGCACTTGCACCCCGGAGCAATCGGAAGCTAAAGAACTCACCCATCTGTTTAAAGAATTCCCCCGAAACATTCAAATAAACATTGTTGAGACATTCCATTCTGCAGTTTAAGGAACAGTCTCTAACGTGCCATTAGGTTCAAGCCAATGGTGACTAGGAAAAGGCAAAGTCATTGGCCAAATCTCAGGTTTGGAGTTCAGGGTTTATACCTCTTTGTCCTTAATACCCATGTCTGTGGTGCTGATTTGCCCAGAATTCCAGGGTTCCGTCAATTTAGTCAGTGCACACATTTTACATTTTCATTTTGAACGTCGCAGTGTTAAGAGAAAGTAAAGCCAATAGTATTCGTTCATTTGTATTAAAGCATAAGGCCGGCCAGCAGCTCTATGCCTTTGTTACAATGGCCACTGAAACCCCTCAAGTACCTTCTTCTTTTGTGCCTACTCACGAGTACATAACATACTGTATACTGGGCATGCAATAACCCCAGAATAGGAAATAGCACTTCCTCTTAGGATCTGTAATGCAAGTGCCACAGCCTAATACTAAAGAAACAATGTTTAATCTTGGCTTTATTTTCTCTTTCACAAATTTAAAAAAAAAAAATATATTATAGTTCTATGCTACGCCTTAAATGCCCCTTACACGTGACCTACATTGGATAGCAGGTGGCACATTATTATTATATGGTTTGGTCCAAGTGTTATTCTGTCACTTCTTTTAAGGGATATTGTCATGGGAAAACTTGTTTTTTTCAAAACACATCAGTTAATAGTGCTGCTTCAGCAGAATTCTGCACTGAAATCCATTTTTCAAAAGAGCAAACAGAAATTTTTATATTCCATAATCTGACATGGGGCTAGACATTTTGTCAATTTCACAGCTGCCCCAGTCATGTGTCTTGTGCTCTGATAAACTTCAATCACTCTTTACTGCTGTACTGCAAGTTGGAGTGATATCACCCCCTCCCTTTTCCCCCCCAGCAGCCAAACAACAGAACAATGGGAAGGTAACCAGATAGCAGCTCCCTAACACAAGATAACAGCTGCCTGATAGAATAGTGCACGAACGATTTTGGTGCGATCTGACGGTCGTGTCACGTTGGATCAACGCTGCGACACCATGCGACAATTCTATTACTTACCTTATTTATGTCGCATGCGACAAGTCGCATACGTTTTGTCGCAGTGCGTCGGATTGCACCAAAATCGTTTGTGGAGTCCTACCCTTAAGAACAGCACTCAATAGTAAAATCCAGGTCCCACTGAGACTGATTCAGTTACATTAAGTAGGAGAAATAACAGCCTGCCAGAAAGTAGTTCCATCCTAAAGTGCAGGCACAATTCACATGACTGGGGGCAGCTGGGAAACTGACAAAATGTCTAGCCCCATGTCTATTCAAAATTCAATATAAAAAAAATCAGTTTGCTCTTTTGAGAATTGGATTTCAGAGCAGAATTCTGCTGGAGCAGCACTATTAACTGGCGTGTTTTGAATAAAACATTTTCTCATGACAGTATCCCTTTAAGGATCATATAGTCCCCAAATGTAGCCCCAAGCTAAGAGCTGCCTTGCTTAGCCCTGAAACAGAGCAGCCGTTACAATTAAAGGGGACACAGGGATCCTTTTCTACTGTTACCAAAACACCATAGTGAGGAAAGTGTAAAGCACACAGAGATAAAAGGTCATTTTTGTCTATATTTTGTATAAAGCTGTTGTGTAAATGATTGACTTTTATGGGTTTGTGTAAATAATACCCCAGAGCGCCCTGCTGTGGTGGAGCAAATGTATTGCAGCAGTGAAATTGTATTAAGTGGTTGTTTTGCGCCCCAACCTTTTCCCTCCCCCCCTGTTACTTTGCACTAAGAAGCAGAATCCGTTCAGATTTGGGGAGACGGAACCTCCCTCCCTCACTAAGTATTTTGCCTTTTTACAGAGATCTTGTTGTGTTGCCGCATTTTATATTCTAAATGATAACCTTTATTAAAGTCAGTGGCGTATTAAGCAAAATGGCGTGTGCCTGTTTTTGTGCAAAGACAGTAGCCATGCGACAAGATGCAAGTCTCCGTCTATGATATGGGGGCCCACTAGGCGGCACTGAGTCCATGGGGTGGGGATTGTGAGCAGATGCGCTGTAAGCTGAAGGGGGCAGTTACATGATTAAAGCAAAGCCCCTGGGAGTACTTTGTTTGAAGAACAACATGCTGCCATCTTTACTTCTGGTTACCCATGAACCCACTGGGCTAGTGCATGTACATTACACAGCCATAATATGACAGTCAGGAATCAGTATGGAGTCTATACTGCACATGCACCTGAAAAGGAGATAATCAGAAGCAAGATGGCGGCATGGAATCCTTACACAAGGTTAACACTGGAGGGTTCTTCCAACTATTGATGTGATGGTCGGGATTTCCCCGACTCTACCTTAGCCTGCGCTCGACTTCCAGGTTGCTATTATAGACCCAACCCGCCGATGACGTTACAAAAGGAGCGGGACGAGCAGGTGCAGCGTCTATAAAAGACGAAGTCAGAAGACACCATTTGACAGTGGCGGGTCGGGAAGAACTGGAGAAGGGCTCAACCCGCCACCCGTGAATAATTTTGCAAGGTTGGCCCGAACACGCCTGACAGGCCAGCCAGCACATCACTACTTCCGACATATTAACCCCCCCCCCCCCAGTGATCTAACTTTTACTTCTTCGATCGACTGACAATTAAGGGGGAACTATCGTGAAAATGTTTTAATATAAGCTTATTGAAATAAGAAACTTTCTAAATACAATCAATTAAAAATTCTAAATTGTTTCTGAAATAATCAAGTTTATCTTCACTATCCCTCTCTCAGCATCTGTTTCTCTTCATGCAGCAGTTGGGTGTCAGATATTCATTGACAGTTAGATCCAATATATCTTATAGGGGGGCTCCTTTTGCCTAGAAGATGTATTAGAGGTCACTCTATTAAAATCACCAGACATCATGTCTCTCTACATGCAGAATTTGTGCAAAAGGCAGTTATTTTGTTAGATTTTAGTTTGTACTGGAATCAGTTATTTGAGTGAGCTCTAATACATCTGCTAGGAAAGAAAGCCCCCCTATTAGATATATTGATCTAACTGTCAATAAATATCGACACCCAACTGCTGAATAAAGACAGAATGAAGAGAAACAGATGCTGAGTGGAAAAGTGAAGATAAACTTGATTATTTCAAAAACAATGCAGGATTTTTAATTGCTTGTATTTAGAAAGTTTATTGCTTCAGTAAGAGGAAGCTTATATAACATTTTATTTTTCAGTTCCCCTTTAAGATTTTATTCTATTTTCTAAGGATACAGAAAATATTAAATACAGTTTACTGGTATTTTCCAAAAGGCACTTTTTATGAATACTCAAAATAAACTAATTCCACCTACTTCTAAAACGAAGGCAGAGCACAGATAGGAGGGGCACTTCCTTGGGTTTCATTGGGCATCACAAATGAACCATACACACACACGGATGAAGTTCAGGTGCTTTTTCCCACTGGGCTGATCTAGAACCAACCTGTAGAATATTCACTGGGCAAGAACAGCCAATCAAAATCATTAGAGCGCACACAACTCAAAAGTTAAGAGTCAACTGAAACACAATTTATGAAAGAAGTGAATAAATCTACTTTGAATTTACCTGTTTCAGTCCATAAACATTTGCCCTGGGAAACTAAGGTTTCATTAAGAGGCACAGGGCCATTTTCACCAAAAACAATACACAAACTTTTTGACCATTAGATCATATGGATACATAGCCTCCTGAATGCACCTAAATGAATAAATAAAAAATAAACTGCCATTCAAAGAGCAACACACGTCTAGTTCAGCTTCTCCAAATGTATTTTAATAACAGTTTTTTTTGTTTTGTTTTTTTCATTTCTTGGGTAAACTGAAAAAAAATTGATCCTGGAATTTCTTCCACGTCAAAATTAACAGAAAACAGAATTTATATTTCATTTTTTTTTACTAGAGCAAAGTGGAACCCATATTAAGTAAACTGATGTGTTTTTGGTCTAAAATGTTAAAACATCCACTTTCTGGCATCAGACTGTCAGACACCTACTGCTTTTATTTCACTAAAAGAAAAAAAAAAAAAAGGAAACCGTGCAGAGGGGGAAAAACAAGCACTAAGACCTTGAAGAACAAATCCCCTTATTTGTTAAAATACAGGCAAGATGGTACTAGCAAAAATAATTACATTTAGTACGTCTGTAAAACATATTAAAATAGGGATCTCGCACCTCAATCTCTTCATCATTTGTTGAACGGAGCACCCCCAAACATGCTTTGACATGTATAAAGCGTCGGGGTAAGCAGTTCAGCATCTGATGGAGACCCAGAGTTCTGAGACTGTCCATGCTTAGCACACAGCAGTAGTGTTCCGGTTAATGGACCACAAAAAAACCCCTAAAGAGTTGGCTGAAGGGACTCTGGATAAGGATCCCTGGCCACTTAGGTGTCATGGCCTAAGATGCTAAAATAAAACTGTGGACTAAGAGGCTAGCCTGGGGTTGAGACCCTGAGGAACAGGAATAACTTTTGAAAGGGGAACTATTGTGAAAATGAAAATGTAATATAAGCTTCATCATACTGAAATAAGAAACTTTCTAAATACAATCAATTAAAAAATCTGCCCTATTTCTGAAATAATCAAGTTTATCTTCATTACTCCTCTCTCAGCATCTGTTTCTCCTCATTCTGACGTCATTCAGGAGTTGGGTGTCAGATGAATGATCCAATATATCTTATAGGAGGGCTCCTTTTGCCTAGAAGATGTATTAGAGCTCACTCTATTAAACTGACCAGACATCATGTCTCTCTACATGCAGAATTTGTGCAAAAGGCAGTAATTTTGTTACATTTTATTTGTACTGGAATCAGTTATTTGAGTGAGCTCTAATTCATGCTAGGAAAGGAAGCCCCCCCACCCCTATAAGATATATTGGATCTAACTGTGGAAGCACCAAATCCACTTTTTTGAACCCTGAATTCTTTGCGAAAGATTCGGCTGAATACCGAAGCGAATCCTAATTTGTATATGCTAATTATGAGTGGGAAGGGTGGGTTTTGTGACAAAAAGTCACACGATTCCCCTACCCGCCCTTAATTTGCATATGCAAATTAGGAGTTGGATTCGGTTCGGCAAGGCAGAAGGATTTGGCGGAAACGAATCCTGGATTCAGTGCATCCCTGGATCTAATTGTCAATGAATATCTGACACCCAACTGCTGCATGAAGACAGAATGAAGAAAAACAGATGCTGAGAGGAATAGTCAAGATAAACTTAATTTCAAGAATTTTTAATTGATTGTATTTAGAAAGTGTCTTACTTTAGTATGAGGAAACATATTTAATTTTCATTTTCGCTATAGTTCCCCTTTAATTTCCCCATCTCCATGGTGTCTCTGTACCCCAATCTAGGCAAGAGAAATACCAGGTGACACAATTTAATAGGGATGCACCTAATCCAGGATGCGGTTCGGGATTCGGCCTTTTTCAGCAGGATTCGGATTTGCCCGAATCCTTCTGCATGGCCGAACCGAATTCTAATTTGCATATGCAAATTTGGGTTGGGGAAGGAAATCACATGACTTTTTGTTACAAAACAAGGAAGTAAAAAATGTTTAGCCCTTCCCACCCCTAATTTGCATATGCCTTCAGTATGTGGCTGAATCTTTCGCATAGGATTCGAGGGTTTGGCCGAATCCAAAATAGTGGATTCTGTGCATCCCTATAATTTTATGAACAGTTTGGGGTGGAGAGGTGGATTTTATGTGAGTGAGAGAAAAAAATATACCCAGGGAAGTGATTTAGTTAGTGAGGATTACAGAACAATTTAGGTGTCTAGTTATCAATCTCTGACTAAACATTTTTTAGGAGGGTAGTGGCGTGTTAAAGCTTTCTGTGGCAGTGTGAAAAAGGCACAACCCATGTTATGTGGTATTTAAACACCTTGGTGCAAGACCCCCTCTGTTCATTCTTCCCCAGAGATATTTGCATGTCCCTCAACCTATTTGTATTCAGAAGGATCGTCCAGGAGTTGCACTATATAAACATTGTCTGAAAAGCTGCTGATGCTTATGTGGTTCTAATACCTTATGTGCCCCTTGCACAATTCTTAATTGGTAAACTGCAGAAGGATCTACACATGCCACACAGCTTGAATCATAACAAAAAAATGCAGGGTGGTCCTAACAGCCCACCTCTCCCCGCAGCATTTAGATTTCCATATTATAAATAAAAGGCATAGGCTAGTAGTCCAAATCTGCCATGCCTAATAAAAAAACAAAACGGTAAGGTGCAAAGGGCTTCCTTATGACACATCGTTAAAGGGAGCAGCTCGACTCTCCTTCTGTCACTAGTAATATGGATTTCACTTTAATGAAAACTAGAACCTGCCAGATTAATACATCTTTAATGGAGAGGTTTAAACAAAAAAAAAAACTTCTGCTTCAGGAAAGAGCTTCTCGACTTCTTACTGATGATTAGGATGGAAGGGGGTATTGTGTTTACCCAATCTTGAAACGTTGCACTGGTGTCTTTAAGAAAAATGGATGAAAGCATGGGAAGGGACCAGAACAGGTTTAAATACCAACGGATTCTCTAGTTCAGTAGGCAAAGTTTCCACTCCTGGAAAATCTGCTTCGTGTAAGTCAGTTGTCTGGACTGAAGGGTGTTTGTTTGAGTGTGAAGAAAACCAGCAGTCTGGCATTGAAGAAGGAAAGGTTTAGGGTTTGTCTTATTGTGAAAGTGCTTGAAAAGAATGTATACAATTCCTGCAGCGGTTCTTTCACAAGACCCCAAAATTCAATCCAGCTGTAAGTGGCTCTAAAAAGCCCAAAAAAGTTTTATTTTATTTTTTTTTGTCCTGAAAATGCACTACTTCTCCACGAAAAGGAAGAAAAAAATATTCCAGAAGCCGCCAAATGACTGAGCCCCTCTGCTTTATTCATTAACTGTTCTGTGCTGAAGTCCTGGGTTCTCAGTTTGACAAGCTATTATTGGAGGAACCAGACGTGGAGGCTACTGCAGCGTTGGCTGGGATACTTGTAGAGACGGATTTGCGGATGTGTGGCAGTAGGTAGGGATCACAAGCCAGCTGCTGCACATCTATTCGATCTTCTTTCCTGTAGGCCAGGCAGCGACGGATAAAAGCCTGTCAACAAAAAAAAAAAGCATCAAAATGTGAATTGGATTACAATATGATCTTTCAGCATGAGCCCTGGGGATGCAAACTCAAACTAGAGTCCCATGCATGACTTAAAGGGGTAGTTCACCTTCAAACAACCAGTTGTTTTCAGATAATTCACCAGAAATAACGACTTTTTCCAATGACTTTCTATTTTCGATTTGTGATCGTTTTTTCTAGGAGGGGGAGTCGCCGACCCTGTAAACTGTTCTAAATGGATACATTTACTCGATACATTTCTTATCTTTGTCACTGCTGAGCAGAATCTCTGGGTTTCATTACAGGCAGCTGTTAGAATTGATACAATAGTTGCTAATACTCCAGAGATGCTGCTGAGAAATGTATCAACTCAATGTTGCAAAATTGTAACAGTTCAGAGTCTGCACCTGAATTACTGAGCTGTCAGACTCAAACACCAGAGACACCAACATTCAACTTTAAGCTTAGATTTTGGAAAAACAGTAAAAAATAAATAATGGAAAGTAATTGAATAAGTCTATTTCTGGGGAACAATCTAAAAACAACTGAATTGAAAAAAAGTGTTTAGAAGGTGAATAACCCCTTTAAACCCCTTTTAATAAGAGGACATGGGGTAGCCCCTCTCTACCTAATTCTAATTGTGCTTAAAGGGGTTGTTCACTTTTTAGTATAATTGAGTGCTATTTTGAGACAATTTGCAATTAACTTTCTGCAGAATTCTGCACTGAAATCGATTTCTCAAAAGAGCAGATTTGTTTATAATTAAATTTTGAAATCGGACATGGGGCTAGACATATTGTAAGTTTCCCAGCTGCCCCCAGTCATGTGACTTGTGCTTCAGTCACTCTTTACTACAAGTTGGAGTGATATCACTCCCTCCTGTCCCCCAGCAGCCTAACAACAGAACAATGGGGAAGGTAACAGCTCCCTAACACAAGATAACAGCTGCCTGGTAGATCTAAGAACAGCACTCAATTGTAAAATCCAGGTCCCACTGAGACACACCAGTTACATTAAGTAGGAGAAACAACAGCCTGCCAGAAAGCAGTTCCATCCTAAAGTGCTGGCTCTTTCTGAAAGCACATGACCAGGCAAAATGACCCGAGATGCACCTACACACCAATATTACAACTAAAATATACACTTGCTGGTTCAGGAATGAAATTTTATATTGTAGAGTGAATTATCTGCAATGTAAACAGTGTCATTTAGAAATAAAAAAAAATACATCATAAAAATCATGACAGAATCCCTTTAAGCTAGACTGCTGGCTTTCTACAGTGAAGAGGTTGAGACAACCATAATAGTACAAGAAAACAAGGAGCACAATTACCTTAGCTTCAGGGGTCACAACTGGCTTGGGAGGAAACTGCACCTCTGTGGCTTTCAGGATGGTGTTTTCTTGCAGGATATCTTGCTGGGACTGGTTATGTCCAAAGGGCTGTGAAACAGAAAACAGTTTATTGGAGGCCAAATTCAAACTATTGCAAAGAATGTTAAGATACCCAGCACTTTAAAAGAAATGGAATTATGAATAAACCATCCACCAATCCTGCTGTGATTGCTAGAGAAAAGCTCTGCAAAAATGTATAAAAATGTCCATTTAAAGGAAAATACCACCCCTTTTAACAAGCACTTTTTTTCAAACTAAATGAGCTAATGTCAAAAAGGGGCATATAAGACATGTTCAACTTTTTGAGGTATTTTGAAAGTTCCATAGTTGTTTTTCCCTCTAAAAGCCAAAAACCAATTGAATCTTAGAATTCCTAAATTCTATTTTTCTTTTTTTTTTTTTTTTTACTCGCTTCATAGTATTTACATAGTATATTACATTATTTTAGAGTCTTCTCTAAAAATTCAGTCCTTGAGAGTGGATTTATTCCAGAAACATGCTTTGCTTACAACAATTTAAAGTATAAACAACTAGTGCTCATTTTTCTATGCTCAGCACCTAAGAAATGAAATTAGCAGTTACACATTACCTTCCGGCCGTACAGACACTGGTAGAAGATGACTCCTACGGACCATACATCCACTTTGTTTGAGATTTTTGGAGGTTCTTTGCCAACTACAAAACATTCAGGGGGCAGATACCTGAGAAAAGAGAAGAGCCATGTTTGCTGGTTGCAAAAACTGGATGCAATCAATATGATCCTGAATACAAATCATCTAAGGTTAGTCTGTAGGTTACACACATTTGCTAGTGCCCCCTATACGTCTTAAACTCCCTGGTGGTTGATGTAGGCCACAACTGTCACGTTGTCCAACCGTACTCTTACTGGCAGGTCTCTTAGTCCGTTTGACCAGTGAAGCAATGAGAGGTAGATTGCTTTGAGTTCCAGGATGTTGATGGGGAGCGACTGTTCCACCTGTTTCCAGGACCCTACACAGTCTGATCCCCCAGAACTCCTCCCCGGCCTTGTAGACTGGCATCGGTTGTGATGACCATCCACTTGTGGTTGGGGAATGGTTTTCCTGAGTGAAAGGTCATTGGTCGGATCCACCAGGCAAGTGATGCCCGAGCTGGTTTTGACAAGGTTAACAAAGGGATCCAGATCCCTTTGGTTCAGCTGCAAGATGAGTCTTTGTAGTGGTCTGGTGTGTAGCTGCGCATTTGGAATTGCGGGGAAGGATGAGACCATCGTCCCCAGGGCCCTCGTTGACGATTGTAGTAGCACCTGTTCTGCCCTCTGGTGTGTCGATATACGCCTGCAGAGAGCTGAAACTTTGTCCTGCGGAAGGAATACTTTTCCTTCGGAGGTGTTCAGTATGAGTCCCAAGTACTCTGTACTCTGGGATGGAATTAGCTTTGACTTCTGGAAATTGATGCTCCAACCCATTTGTGTTAGTGTTGTCACTACCGTCTGGAGGTAGAGTGTGGCTAGGGACTTGGATGGGGCCTTGACCAGGAGGTTGTCCAGGTATGTTATTGGCCCCACGCCCTGCAAACGTAGCTCCACCAGAGCTGCTGCCATGACCTTAGTGAAAACTCTTGGTGTGGAAGAGAGGCCAGAGGGAAGCACTACGAATTGCCAATGTTCTGCTATGTAAAAATGAAGGAAACGATGATGGTTGGGATGTATAGGCACGAGCAGGTACGCTTCCTTGATGACGATTACAGCCATGAACTCTTTCTTCTCTAGTGACATCAGTGCTGATTGAACTGATTCCATCTTGAAGTGGTGCTTTCTGACATGGTCATTGAGCACCTTCAGTCTAGGACCGGGCGAAAGGACCCTTCTTGGTAGATTTGAATAGAAGCCCTTTCCCTTAAGGGAACCTGCTCTACTACCCCGGCAGCTGCTAGAGTATGCAGGACCCCCTGAAAGGCTGCTCGCTTGGGTTCTCCTGCTCGAAACTTTGAGATGAAAAACCTCTCTGGGGGAAGATGTGCAAACTTTATGAGATAGCGGTGGGAAATTATTTGTAGAACCCAAGAATCCAGGACCCTTCGCGACCACACCTCCCGAAAGTTTCTTAAGTGTCCGCCTAAGAGAATGCTCTTAAGGGTGGGCACCTCCTCATCGAAAAAATGGTTTGTCCTGGGAAGGCTTTGCAGAACTCCGGTTTCCCGACCTGGAAGAGTTGGATCCTGGGACGGCTGGGTGCTTGGTGTTTTTCCGTTTGTGTCCTTTGCCTATGACTCTGGTTCTGGCAAAAGAGACGAAAAAATGGTCTTCTCTTGAAGGGGGCCCTCTTGGGTTTGTTTTGTGGCAGCAGGGTACTTTTGCCCCCCTGTAGCTTGGGAGATTATCTTTATCTTTTTTAGTTCGGACCCAAATAGTTTTCCTACGTATGGAAGGCTGACCAGAGATCTCTTGGAGATTAGATCTGCGGACCAGTTCTTTAGCCACAAAAAAACACCTGGCTGCGATGGATTGGGCAAAGGCCCTTGCTATCAATTTAGCCGCGTCACAAATGTATGAATTTGCATCTGCGATTTGCACCAGAAGGAGGTCTGTGGAGGGATCCTCTGAGCCGATGATTTGGGCTACTTGTTCCACCCATACTTGGTTGCCTACGCTCTGGTAAGATGGGGCGTAGTGCCCCCCCTGCTGTACAATGTCAATATCAGTTCACCAGAAAGGTTATAAATTCCTTACTTGTAGAATTTAATAAGGCTGCGATCATCATTTAACAGAAAGATTTGTAACACAAGGATGGTATCAACATTCCTTAGACAAAATGAAACTTTTAGTTTGTTTGGTTAATATCATGGCCCAGCAAAAACGTACAAAACAAAACTTTAGCTCTATGCCTTACATTAATTGCAAAGAAAGTTGGTCCTGCAATAGCTTTTGCAATACCGCAAAAATTAACCAACCATTTTCTAGAATTTGTTGTTTATTATAAAATAGCTTTATTCAAGGTATGAATACAACAAATAACCAAAGTACTCTAGCGTACAACTGATGCTGTGACATGAGAAAGCATTAGGTGGAGCATTAGAAGAGAGCAATATCAGGGGTCATATACAAAATACAGTCAACTAATGTAATACCATCATCTGATGAATCATGTTCATGGTCATCAATGTTCTGTAGGATGTTTAAACAGTTCAATATCAAAATAAAAACTGGATAAATAGATAGGCTGTGCAAAATAAAAAATGTTTCTAATATAGTTAGTTAGCTGGAGTGACTGGATATGTAACATAACAGAACACTACTTCCTGCTTTTCAGCTCTCTAACTTTGAGTTAGTCAGCGACTTTAAGGGGGCCCACATGGGACATAACTGTTCAGTGAGTTTGCTATTGATCCTTAGCATTCAGCACAGATTCAAAAGCAACAGTAATGACCCATGTCGGCCCCCGCCCTGATTGGTTACTGCCTGGTAACCAATCAGTAGAAACCAAGAGAGCTGCAAAGCAGGAAGTAGTGTTCTGTTCTACATCCTGTCACTCCAGCCTTTATACATTTCATTTTTGCCTAACTAACTATATTAGAAACATTTTTTTTATTTCGCACAGCCTATCTATTTACCTAGTTTTTACACTGAAAAATTCCCTTAATCTTGAGCAATGAACTTGAACCTCTGCCAGATTTGTGTTTTGGGCCAAGGAGGAAAATGACAGGGAAACACTAGCAGGGTTGAGTTTTAAATTACCAGAAGAAAATTATGAAATAAAAAAAACAAAACACTCACCAGTAGGTTCCAGCTCCTTGTGATGTAAGTTCCATTCCATCAACTGAATTATAACTGTCATCATCCATTATTTTCGAAAGACCAAAATCTGTGATTTTAATCTCCCCACAAGCAGTACCGTTGACTAACAGAATATTACCTGCATAAATACAGTGATTTCAAAGATTTTAAAGGAAAAGGATTTTAATTACAAAGGAAATAAGATTTTATTAACAGTGGAAATCACTTCTGCATGTCGGTCAACACCCACCTGGCTTCAGGTCATAATGTATAATGGGTGGTTTGATTTCATTCAGGTACTTAAGGGCATTCACAATCTGCATGATGATAGAGCGAGCTTCCTTTTCTGTCATTAGCTTGTGCTGCTTCAAGTAGAAGTCAAGATCATTTCCCTCACAGTACTCGAGCACAGTGCAAAACCTACAACGGCAAGCGCATTCCTGTTACAAGAAGCCCACAACTCACCCACTGATAAATTACCACACAGGAATAAATCAAATTCTAGGATTAAGAAAGGAAAGCAGGAAATTAATATTTTCTAGAACTTTTCTCCAAAAGTTATTTACTACGCGCAAATCAGCTATTAATGTGCAATAACGTGTTGGTGGGTTTCCCCCAAGTAGTTTTTTCAAAATATTCAGATTAATAGATGCCTAATGGCGTCTGTATTGTGAAATTGTGGCCTAATAATTGTCATTTAGCCTTTAGAACAAGGAATGACAAGTGAATCTTAAAGGGGTGGCTCACCGTTAAATTTAGTATATAATATATTATAACAGCTAACATTAAGCAACTTTTCAACTGGCCTTTATTTTTTCATATAGCTTTTGAATTATTTGCCACTTTCCGACTCATCTTTCTATTCAGACCCTCTTCTATTCATATTACACTCTCACCAGTGCTCCTGAGTTAATTATAAGTGTAATATGGTTGCTGGGGGGGACTAATGATTTTAAATGCACTACAGATTTCAGATTTCAATAGGCAGTATAGGAGTTACTTAAAATGAGGGTCTTCATGTGGCACAAGAGCTTATATACTTGGGCAAAAGTGTGGTAGTAACTATTTATAAAGGCTTAAAATGTATTGGCAACCATTCTTCTCCTCTTAGTGCAATAGAGAAATATCTGTAAATGCCACAGGAACAGGGGCTGCTTCAAATGTCGCTATAAAACGTAATATGCCTTTGTTTTACAATGAATAATTTGCCCTGGCAAAAGAAGCTACTTACGAATCTGTGTCAAGGGAGAAATAGTCATACAGCTTCACTATCCTTGGGTGGTCAAGCTCTTTGTGGATACGATACTCCCTGCAAGCATGTCTGTGAAATGAGACAAAGTTTAAAGCTAACCTGTTCCCAACTGTACAGCTTATATCAAAATGGCAACAGCAAGCTAAGCCAATACTCTAGCACAGCCGTTTTCAGACTTGTTTTGTTTAGCACCCCCTTTGTAGTTCAAACAATGGCCCATTTTTTTTTTCATTTAGCAACACCATCAAGGATTATCTAGCAGAGAAAAATCTCCCGACAGATCATCTTGGGGGAGAGACACACGTGGAGATTCGGGGGAAATTACCGGTCACCTAGCGACAAATCCCCTCTTCTTCACGGCAACTAATCTCTCCGCAATGCCTTCCCGCCGGCTAGAAATAGCATTGTGTGCCTCTACCCTTGAGCTTGCCATAGGCCTGTCACTAACCTTCAGTTTAATTAAAGTACTAAACGAACAGATCAGCCGATGTTCTGCCCCTGACAGCAATCGTACGAAAGTTTATGTCCGACAAAACTGGTGACAGTCTCCCACTCAAAATCGTCTGATCGGCAATACATGCAGAGAAATTATCGGCAGCCAACAGAAATCTTTTTACCTGTCCGATCGACTGAATGACAAAATGTCGGGACTCTCCACACACGGTCCGAAAATCGTACGAATCGAGGATTCGTACGATCGGATCTTTGCGTCTATGGGCAGCATTAGGACTGTACTACCACTGCTACATTAACAATTGTAAAGGCATATGCTCACTTTCGTTAAATGCTGAAGTTTTCTCCTTAAGTTAGCAAATATGTACTTTCATATCAGTATTTTTCTTGTTTGAGAAGATAGGCTTGCCTAGAAAGAGACATGGCTATCTGTATAAATAGCCAATAGATTACTCACAAGCATTCTCCTGTTTTCACTTAGCCATATAAGGACCTGCTTGTTAGGCTAAAGTTTATAAGCTCAACAAGTAGATCTTTGCCCAATCTGGTCACCCAACTGGAAAGACAAATCGGACTGTCTGGCCCCAGGCCAACAATTAGATCATAGAGGCCCCCTGTAGATCCATCAGGACCCGCACAGTACAGCCAGCTCAGGGGAAAGCAGCTAAAACTGCTGTGTTTACAGAAAGCCAGGCTACTGTCTAGGAAAGATATTTCCCCAAACAAACAGGGTTCACCAGCTTTCCCCTACACTCCAAAAACATATAAGCACGTTAACAGACTTTGACTAAATGGACCCTATTGTGTGTGAATGGGATAGGGACCTTGGATTGTAAACTTCACTGGAACAGGGACTGATGTGGCAAACATATAATCTCTGAAAATTGCTGCACAATTGTGTAGCCACTATATAACAAATAAATTAGCCTCTGCAGAATTATACATAAAATGTTTTTAGCAGATTCAGTTACTGCTCCACCTAGTGGCAGAATGAAGAAACCATTAAAAAAAGATAACGGATTACAAATAACCATATAACCTACAGAAAGGAAATCAGGGGGAAAAAAACTCAATCTAAACACAATTTCAGAAAGCAAATCAGATAAAACTTCATACTCACTTATGGTAGTTTTCCTTCTTTTCATCCCTCCAATTTTTATTTAATTGGTGAATTTTCACAGCTACATATCTTTGCTCTGTTAAGTCAAATGCCTTTAATGCAAGAAAAATATTAACAGGTTTACAAATAAAACTGCACACAGAGAAACAGAGAGGATATGTTTTCAAATTAATTTCATGAACATGAGCGATTCATTAAACAGGATAGAGCATCCGTTTGATTAAGAACAGACCAAAAACCCCAAAACAACATACCTTATACACTTCACTGAAGCCTCCCCTACCCAAAAGATGCAGCAACAGATATCTGTCATTTAGCGTTGGATGGTCTTTAAATCTGTAAAGAAGTACATGATCATTTTGTAATTATTGGTTTCCTTCTACTATGATCTAATATAGTAAAACAGGTCTGTCCAGCTGAAGGCCATGGGTTGATGCAGCCCTCAAATGTACATTTATGGCAACCAACGTATTCAAGAGCTTCAAAGACTTCTTAAAATGATAGAATGAACATAATATAACTGGCCCACAGATATGTGGTTTGCTATATGTGCCCTATACATGAATAAGATTTGAACAGCATAATCGGTAATCACAGAAGAGAAATTAAAGGAACACAAGGTGAAAAAGTAAAAAAAAAAATATATATCTTTTCTAGCCCTACAAACTATTTCTTGGTAACAAACCAAATCTTGGACATTTAAGGTGTGAAAGGGCAAACAGAGGGCAGGAAATACAAGTGCAACACTGTCCTATACATAATGTATTTATAAACATATTTGCCTTATACATTTTGCTTTAAAAATACTTGTCTTAGGCAATGCAGTTTTATGATGTTGCTCTTACTGTGAGTTATCTTCATTGTGTATTCTTTTCAGCTCTCTAATGTGCAAATTCCTCACTCTCTCGAGTCGTTCAAGTTCTGCTTGAATTTCAGCTTCCTCCTGTTACAAAATGTTTATTACCCATTATAGCAGCACACAAATATATGTATTAAACGAATGTCTTTACAAGTATGTAGCGGAAAGATGTCCCTTACCTTTTTAAGGTGACCTAATCGTAGCTTGAAGATCTCTTCCTGTTCATGGTACTCTGCTAATGTTAACCTAAGTACAAAGAAATACAATAAATTGGCAGATACAGAACAGAGAATACCAAATATTTCAGAAAGGACTATATATTACAATTATTTCTTCCACAAGGCCCGATTTTTCACTTACGCTTCATTCTCTGCTCCATTCGTCTTGTTTTTTCTTTGTTTCTGCTCATTGTTGGCTGGAGGGGTTTGGCCCATTGCAGGTGGTTTCCGTTTTGCCAGCATTTTTCTTTGTCTTTCAATCTCTTCCCTTTGGGTATTTATACGTTCTTGTTGCCTAGAACAAAAGCAAAACGTAGTAAGCGAGTCAGAAATTTGACATCTTAAGTGAGCTTTTTGCATAGACTGTACCTTGGCTTTTTGGAAAAAAAAAATAAACGATATAGCCTGTTACTTTGATAGTAAGGAATGTACAATTACATTTTACTAACAAATAAAAGGAAATTGGATGATATAATCTCACATCTTTCTCCAAGCCCCTATATAAACACAGAAGGTGGTCAACTCATGTGTATATTAAAGAAAATACCAACATTTTAGGTGCTTATATTTCCATGCAACTTTTCTATTGGCAACTCTAATCGTATACAATAGTAGTCATGGCATTGCTAAATACATACTGGATCTGGAACATGACAGATTTGTGAAAAGTGCTGGGCACCAACCACTGATCTATGGGCTTGTCACATCGGAGAGAAACTGGTTGATGTGCAATTAGTTTGTATTATGATTATCTGATTTTTGTAGCCTTTTGATCTGTCGAAACTCCATTGGGGAACAATCAACCTGCATTTCAGATGAAGGTTCAAAACAAAAGGAATAGGAAGCAGGGTCTATTACGGAAGGATAAATGCGCTGCAAGGAATTTCACCCCTCGCTTTCAGTCTGATATAAAACCAAAGGAGAGGAAATGTATCATACTCTGTATAAAAAGTTGAGGGATACAAAATCAACAGTAAAAAAACAGTTGAGTTGAGTGCTGTAATTACAGTAGGAACAAACACTGCATTCAGATTATTCCTTACTTGATGAGGTTCTGGAAGGCATAACCATCTGTCCATTGCTCAGTGAAAGAGGCTCCATGTCGGACAGTAGTAAAGTGTCCCAGACGCAGGCGATCCTGCATGCTTTTATCCCGACAAGCCATTTTCTCCTGTTTGGACTGAAGACAATACAAATAAAAGTTGTTTTCAAAACTCTAAAAGAGGTTTGCACTCCTCAACTCTTACAACAGGGCAGCAGGCTCAGATAGATTGTATGAGCATTGAAGGGGTTGTTCACCTTTAAATTAGTATAATGTAGAGGAGGAAATTCTGAGACAATTTGCAATTGATATTCATGTTTTATTATTTGTGGTTTCTGGGTTATTTAGCTTTTTATTTGTCAGCTCTCCAGTTTGTATTTTCAAAAATCTGGTTGTTAGGGTCCAAATTACCCCAGCAACCACGCATTGTGTTGAATAAGAGACTGGAATATAAATAGGAGAGGCCTGAATAGAAAGATGAGTTATAAAAAGTAACAATAACAATACATGTGTAGCCTTTCAGAGCATTTGATTTTTAGATGGGGCCATTGACCTCTATTTGAAAGCAGGAAAGAAGCAGAAGGTGGTAAATAATACAAAAACTATAAAAAAAATAAAATAATTAAGGCCAATTAAAAAAATTGCTTAGAATTAGCCATTCTATAACATACTTTGTTAACTTAAAAGAGAACCACCCCTTTAAAAAATAAATTAACCAGTGCAACTTTTCATTCTATAGACAGCACTCTTGCTGTGCAGAGTGTAACAATAGTAGTTCCCAGACTGTATGTATTGCAGAGGCTACAATTTTGGGGCAATACACATTGCACAGGAAAATTAAAAAAAATCAGGATCTATCTGTGCAGAAGAATGCAACAGATGGCTGCGGTTTGAGTTTACTTATGCTTATTAAAGTAAAGGTTTACCTTCTCTATGAGCAACTTTTTGCTCATTGTCACGCATCTGTTTAACCGTTCTTTATACTTTTCCAGCATTTTCTTCTGCTCGTCCATCTGTCGCCGTAGGTCACAGTTTACCTGAAATGAGACAAAAAGTCAGGAATCAAAAAAACTATTTAGTCATTTAAGGAGACATGCATTAAAACAAAAAAAATAAATAGTGGAGGATGGCATCCAATCAACAGCTGCATGTGTAACCATAAAGTTGGCGGTCTACCCATATCCTACTGTACTTCTGATTAAACTGTTAGGACAAACTGGCTACACATTTTTTAACATATACAAAGAAAATCTATAGTAGTGGTTGTTTTTTTGGTTCATATTTCCTTGCAGGTCCTGCCTTTGGTCAGAGTCCAACTTAGCTAATAGGTTCAAGTATTGGTGCAGCATCCATTTGGCAATAAAGAACATAAATAAAGCATTTACCACAAACATCATGGTAACTGACCTTCAGGTGTATATAGGAAAACTAAGAATTGTTCCCAAATCTCAGCTGAAGTGGTCTATAGGCCGAGACCCCCCAAGTCACTGCTCAGTGGAGGTCATACCAATATGGAAACTGATCTATGTGGAGGTCCAGTGCTGGGATAATTTGTAGATCAAATAATCCACTTAAATCATGCTCCTTATATTAATTATGATTGCCTCCATAGAGAGGGCTGCTATTTAATGCACTGTGAACATTTTTTTCCAACATAAGTTAGAATCCAGCTATGTCTTCTCCTGAGAACTCCATTTCCTTCCCTCAACATAGATAGTGGAGAAGCCAAGAGAAAAGGATCATTATGCTAGTCTAGTCCTGTAACACGGTCTACTATTAAAACTAGGAAAATTGGCAATATTGGTGGGCAGTTTAAATAAAGGTAGGTGTGTCAATGATCCAATTGCCAGGCTTATAAACAACAATGAAGATTAATACTCACCCTTAACAGGTCATCGATCCTTCCCTCCTTCTTTTCAAGGTCAGAACTTTTGCTGTTTTCAAGAGCGGATATCTTATCCATTGTGAGGTCAGACTAAAATTTGGAATTAAAAAAGGAATTACTTTTACATCACGTTAACTGGAATGGGGAAAAATATAATCTGTGGCACAGGTAAAGCAGAAGGAGACCCTTAAAATGAATAGGACTAAAAATGTCATGTTTTATATACTGAACTTATTGCACGAGGCTAAAGTTTCAGCTTGTCAATAGCAGCAATGATCCAGGACTTCAAACTTGTCACAGGGGGTCACCATCTTGGAAAGTGTCTGTGACACTCACATGCTCAGTGGGCTCTGATTGGCTGTTGAGAAGCTAAGCTTAGGGCTCGTCACTAATTATCCAGCAGAAAATGAGCTTCCCCTGTAATATAAGCTGATGCTACAGGTTTGCTGATTATTAAATTCTGATGCTAATTGCACTGGTTTCTGTGCTGCCATGTAGTAATTATGTGTATTAATTACTAATCAGCCTTATATTGTGACATTTCTATTCTATGTGTACTGTATATTGTGAGTGGGTCCCTAAGCTCAGTAAGTGACAGCAGCACAGAGTATGTGCAGTGAATCAGCAGAAAAGAAGATGGGGAGCTACTGGGGCATCTTTGGAGACACAGATCTTTACTGCTAAAGGGCTGTGGTTGCCTTGGGCTGGAACAGAAGCACAAAACAGAACGTACAACATTTCTAGCTACTGCTTTAGTTTAACTTTCCTTGTCCTTTAATTAAAAATATAACTCCCACATTTAGGCGGTAGACAAAACCTTGGAAATGCCAAATATAAAGAACAGCTCTTAGTTTGAAGTTGCTAAAGGAGAATTTAAACAGTCATATAGCGATACCCTGCATCCATCATTTTAGAATTTTGCTGACTATGTGCCTGATATCTGTACATTACAAATAACATTAGCAGTAACAAAGACATAATTCTGTGTTTAATAAAATCTCATTCACCGATTGGTTTTGTAGATACTGGGTTTCCAGATAAGAGAATTGGGGATGCACCAAATCCAGAATTCGGCTTTTTTCAGCAGGATTCAGCCAAATCTTAATGCCTGGCCCATCCAAAGGGCCATAGGGGCAGGGAGGGAAATTGCGTGACTTTTTGTCACAAGACAAGGAAGTAAAAAATGTTTTCCCCTTACCACTCCTAATTTGCATATGCAAATTAGGATTTGGTTCGGCATTAGGCAGAATCTTTCGCAAAGGATTCAGGGGTTCGGCCGAACCCAAAATAGTGGATTCGGTGCATCCCTAGAGGAAATCTATACCTGTGCAACTTTCTACTCACATTAACGGGTCTTGTTTTTGTGCTGCACCAGTTATAGACCAAAACTGCATTCCTATTGATTCAAACAGCCCCTCGAGTGACAGCAGAACAAAAAGGCCAGATAACAAAGGCCTTACTGTGTTGTCTCGTTATTATTTTACATCTCATTATCCCACAATTAAATAAGGTTTAGAAGAGGCAGTTATACATGGATTGTTCTCTAGACATTCTGTAACCAAAATGTTATTATTTCTTTTTGTTGCTCCCAAATGGTCTATTATATAAAATAAAAAATCCACACAATACTTTTGACAAGCAAACATTTGACAAGCCACTCACCTGTGTGCACCTGTGCTGGACGGAAATATGTTTAAAGGAGGCGCAGGAATGCTCTGGGTTCACTGGTACAGTGGAGGGAGGGCTGCACTGCTGACTCTACAAGAAAAACAGATATGAAAAAAAACCCATAGAAAATATTTAATGTTAGACAAAACACTTTTGGTGCCAGGCAAGAAAAGTATAAATGGGGAAAAAATAAATGAACAAAAGGTTAGCAAAGTAATATCAATGGCAGCCAAGAAGCTGAAAACAAGCTAGCCTCACACAGCACTAGAAACCACTATCATGGAAATTTAAACATTACTAGTATGACTGTAAATGAAAAGATTTATCATTAATCTTGTGATTTAACTGGCCATACACCTTGTTTTGTGAGGTTGTGAGGCGGATTCAATTATTTGGCCCTCCAGTAAATTATTGGATCATACTGCAGGCATAAGGAGAACCGACAGGATCAACTTGCTGATGCAGTCCTCACCGACAGGATTTTCTAACTTGTATAACCGATATCTGTCTGATTATACGCCAGATATTTGCCAGAGCTCCATACAGAGCCCAATAAGCTCAATGCTCAGCGCTATAGTCTGCAGCTTTAATCAGCATGTGACTGGCCATCTTTATATGTTGTAACAAACAATAATGTCTACTATCAATCCTTAAAGGGACACTGTCATGGGAAAAAATATCTTTTTCAAAAAGCATCAGTTAATAGTGCTTCTCCAGCAGAATTCTGCACTGGAATCAGTTTCTCAAAAGAGCAAACAGATTTTTTTATATTTAATTTTGAAATCTGACATGGGGCTAGACATATTGTCAGTTTTCCAGTTGCACCCAGTCGTGTGACTTTTGTGCTCTATTAAACTTTAATCACTCTTAACTGCTGTACTGCAAGTTGGAGTGATATCTATTTCCCCCCCCCCAGCAGCCTACGGGTAAGGTCACACCTGGAGATTCGGGGAGAATTAGTCGCCAGTGAGGCAACTTCGTAAAATGACGCGATGCGAGTGCCATGCTGTAGGCAATTTCTCATTCTAGCAGGCAGAAGACAGGGGGACGCCGTTCAGGGCAAATAGTCACCGGGCGACAATCTCCCCGAATCATCAGGTGCGACCTTACCTTTACAACAGAACAATGGGAAGGTAACGCTCTTTAACACAAGATAACAGCTCCCTGGTAGATCTAAGAATAGCACTCAATAGTAAAATCCAGGTCCCATCGAGACACATTCAGTTACATTGAGTAGAACAACAGCCTGCCAGAAAGCAGTTCCATCCTAAAGTGCTGGCTCTTTCTGAAATCACATGACCAGGCAAAATGACCTGAGATGCACCTACACACCAATATTACAACTAAAAAATACATTTTCTGGTTCAGGAATGAAATTTTATATTGTGGAGTGAATTATTTTAAGTATAAACAGTGTCATTTAGAAATAAAAATCATGACAGAATCCCTATAAGTAAAATGAAATTGATTTTGAAAATATAAAATTTAAAGCCTGCTACAACCTATGGGATTTCATGGCAACTTTTATGTTCATTTAAATGGTTTCAAATAATATAACACATTTTGCAAAGGGCAAGCTGCAGAGCATTTGTACCGAAGTGCATTAGCAGTGGACAAAGTGATAACGGTTTACAACACCCAAAAAGTGAAGCCATACCGGTAAAGGTAATGGGTTTGATAAGGAATGTTGCGGTGAGGATCGGGCAACAGGGGGCACACTTCTGCCTGGGCTTGTCCCCGGTCCACTTCCACAAGCAAACTGTACAAATGAAGACAAAATGCTTTGGAACAACAACTTTAAAGCAAAACAAAAGCATAATGCATTGAACTGATCAGGTTTTGTTCAGGTAATGGCTATTATGTTAGACATCCAGTCAATACATTTTTGGCCAATTATATTACCCAGTTTTTATTTTTACACTGAACAATTCCGTTAATGTCAGTCATTCATCCATTCTGTTTCACAGGTGAAGTTTCAACCGCTATGGCTATAGGTGCTTATGATAGGTTTGGTTATTCTTAATAGGTGTTAAAAGAATAGAAATTGCAAAGCAAACAACCACTGCCAAAATTTAAGGGGAGATGCTCTGCTAACCAGGTGTGCATAATCAAACTTAGAGTAATAAGGCACAAGTGAGAGACGAGAGATTCTTACCTCAAAATAATCACTAATTTTATGTCCTCTTGGGGTGTTCTTCCCTAAAAAAAAAAAATGTTAATACAAAGAACAAGTAAATATTAATCTGTTCACAGGATAAGGCACCCTTACAGATGTATTATATTAATCCATAGATTAATCTGTCGGTTCTTTTATTTACTGTAGTAGACTGCTCAGATCGAGATGGTAATGGGTTCCTATTGTGTACGAAGCATGTGATACTCCGCAGTACTAAAAACTGTGGCAAGATTTTAACAGGCAGATGTAACAGGCATTTGAAAACGTGTGTGTGTGTGGGGGGGGGCGAGACTGTAAATTCTATTTGTATACAATTGAATTCTTGCTGTTGGTATACAGAATTTGGTTATAATTTCAAGATGGCAGGACACACTAAAAGCCCCAATTTAAACGATGCCTTCATTCTGTATATGAGGAGATGTATATAAAATAGGGATGTACCGAATCCAGGATTCGGACAAATCCTTCTGCCTGGCCATACCAAATATGAATCCTAATTTGCATATGTCAATTTAGGGGCGGGGAGATTAATTGTGTGCCTTATTGTCACAAAACAAGTAAAAAAATGTTTTCCACTTTCCCCATATGCAAATTAGGATCCGGCTTCGATTCAGCCGAATCTTTTGCAAAGGAAATAGTGGATTCCGTGCAGCCCCAATATTAAAAACTTAAATGTTGTTACAGGACACAAACAATTGAAAAATGTAAAATCCTAGTGTATAAACGCTACAATGCACTCAATGCAAGGACCTCATAAACACAATAATTAGGGGCACATTTACTAAGCTCGGGTGAATAGAGGGAAAAAAACTCAAATCTCGAGGAGTTTTTTGTGCTCCTCGACTATCGAATTGGCGTAAATAAAAACGCTGCGACTATTCGCCCATTCGATAGTCGAAGTACAGTCTCTTTTAAAAATCATTCGACTGCCTACTTCGCCAGATTAAACCTACCAAATTGCTTTAGAAGCCTAGGGGAATGTCCCATAGGCTTTTTTTCTACGTTTTTTATCGAATAAAAAGGCATTCGATCGAATGAAAATCCTTCGATCGCTCGACTATTCGCCCATTCGACTATTCGCCAGCGCGTATATTTGCCCAAATTCCCTATTCGATTCCGGAGTCGAATTTCGAGGAATTTAACCCCTCGAAATTTGACCCTTGATAAATCTGCCCCTTAATTTATCCAATGACACATTAAGAGCCTATTTAAAATATGCAACACCTTAAACCTGTACTATGCAAACATTTAACACATAATACTGCTGAAATGTAACTTTGTGAGTCAAACATTTTTCCAGTCTAAAATAATTCCTTTTGTGTTAATGTCTTACTAATTTCTGTTACTTACCATTTAATTCATTACATAACTATTATATCAACCACTTAATTTACCCAAGGTGTGTCTGAATAAAAATGCAGTTTCTCTCATTTCTAACTTTTTTCCTGTCCATCTTTTTCCGGTAGAGTCTAATCCTTTTTAGAGGAAATGAGGGACACCTATAAGAGCCCCAAATGCAACTGTATTGTGTAAATAAACACAAACAATACATCCTAGTTCCCTTCTAGGTTCTGGTTATTGAATTACTGTCGCACAGAAAAAGCACTTAAACAGAGGAAGCATTCACCATTGAACAATCTGTTTCCAACACCTTAGCTCTAACCAAGAAGTTTTTAATCAAAAAATAAAAAAGAGGAGGGCTTTCAAACAAGTATCCATATTTGTAACCAGGACTGAATTGCTTAAAATGGTGGTTTTACTTTTAGTATGTTATAGAATGACTAATTCTAAGCAGCTTTTCAATTGGCCTTTTTTTTATAGTTTTGAATTATTTGCCTTCTTCTTCTGACTCTTTCCAGCTTTCAAATGGGAGTCACTGACCCCATCTAAAAACAAATATTCTGTGAGGCTACAAATATATTGTTATCGCTACATCTTATTACTCAACTTTTTACTCAGGCCTCTCCTATTCCAGTCTCTAATTCATTTAAATGTACAGTTGCTAGGGTAGTTTGTACCCTAGCAACCAGATTGCTGAAACTGCAAACCAAATAGCTACTGAATACAAAGCTAAAGAACACAAAAAAATAAATAAAACTGGTCTCAGATTATCACGCTTTACATCATACCAACGTTTAACTCAAAGGTGAACAACCCCTTTAAAAATAGCACTAGTTGGGATAAGAGGCACCAGGTGGGCTTATATACAGAGTATATACTGAAAGGGGTGGTTCACCTTTGAGATAACTTTTAGTATGTTAGAGAATGGCCAATTCTAAGCAACTTTTCAATTGGTCTTTATTATTTCTTTTTTTTTTTAATAGCTTTTAAATTAATTCTCTTCGTTGTCTTACTCTTTACAGCTTTTAAATAGGGGTCACTGACCCCATCTGAAAAACAAATGCTCTATAAGTCTACAAATGTATTGTTATTGCTACTTTTTATTATTCATCTTTCTATTCAGGCCTCTCCTATTCATATTCCAGTCTCTTATTCAAATCAAGGCATGGATGCTAGGGGAATTTGGACCTTAGCAACTAGATTGATGAAATTTCAAACTAGAGAGCTGCTAAATAAAAAGCTAAATAAAGCCACAAATAATAAAAAATTAAAAACAATTGCAAATTGTCTCAGAATATCACTCACTACATCATACTAAAAGTTAACTCAAAGGTGAACAACCCCTTTAATGATACCTGACCAACCACGTTTCCTCATCTAAAGACTTGTCTATATATCATCAGATATATAGATACAACCAAGCAAAACACACAATTATTTGAGAAGACCCAAGAATGTGGTAAAACAGAATTAATTACCTTGGCTTGTTTCATACGGATCTGCTTTTCTCTTTCGATTCCTCTGATCATTCTGCTTCTTCTCGGGAGTCTGCTAAAGAGAGACCTTTTAAAATGACACAGAAAAGTGCACTTCTGTCCTACCAGGGGAAGGAAAACTGAAATGTCAAAAGGAGGGCAGGAAAACTAAAAAATTTTAAATAATGTTTAGAAGAGTATGATATATACTCTTTCCCTTAAAAATAAAACAAAATGGAGAAAAAAAAAATCCACAGTACAAAGCAATCGTGTGCTTTGATTTACTATGATTAAAAATAAAAATCACCACTACACTTAGCATGTAAATGTATTTTGCCATATACAGGTACCAAATGAAATGGTTATAAGTTGAAGTATTTTTCACTAAAGAACCATATATCTAATAAAAGGTTAATGACTGCCTTTCCTGTTCCTGGAATAGCCAATGCAGAGGAACTAAAAATCTTATTATAACTGTGATTATACTAGAGTAAAATGATGACCTATCTTTACAAAAGGTAAAAGAAAAGAGGAAAAAATTCCAACCACTTAAGCAAAGACATGGCAATAAAATTTTAGTATACAAGTATGGGACCGGTTATCCGAAATGCTTGAGACCAGGGGTTTTCCAGATAACCGATCTTTCCATGGATCTTCATACCTTAAGTCTACTAGAAAATCATGTAAACTTTAAATAAACCCAATAGGCTGGTTTTGCTTCCAATAAGGATTAATTATATCTTAGTTGGGATCAAGTATAAGCTACGGTTTTATTATTACAGAGAAAAAGGAAATCATTCTTACAAATGTGGATTACTTGGGTAAAATGGAGTCTATGGGAGACAGCCTTTCTGAAATTTGGAGCTTTCTGAATAACGGGTTCCAGATAGCTGTACTGTTATTAATAAACAAGACATTGCTGCGTAACTGACTGGCAAGGAATATAAAAGATTCAGAAACTGTGAAAAACTATAAAACCCAAAAAACTAATTTTATTGTGACAACACTGGTCAACCCCAAAGGGAAAGGAATTTTCAGGAGACATTTCACCCTTGGGCAGCACAGGTTCTATGTGGATAATCTCCTCTTACAGCATTTGTTTGCAGAACAGCACCAAACTGTAAATCTTTTTATTTAAAAAGCCTTTATTTCAGCTTAGGGCATCAGGATAATATCCTCCTGTGCAGCCCAAAAATTAGGGATGCACCGAATCCAGGATTAGGTTCAGGATTCTGCCTTTTTCAGTAGGATTCGGCCGAATCCTTGTGCCTGCCCGAACCAAATCCTAATTTGCATATGTAAATTAGGGGCGGGTAGGAGATCATGTGCCTTTTCATCACAAAAGAAGAATTTTTTCCACCTTTTGCTTTCCTGCCCCTAATTTGCATGTGCAAATTAAGATTCAGGTTGGTTTTCGGTCGAATCTTTCATCAAGGATTCGGCCGAATCCCAAATAATGGGTTTGGTGCATCCCTACCAAAAATGTTGCACAATGTAAAATAAATACTGAATTCTACCAGGAATTCAGTTGTTTTTTTTATTGGTGTGCATTTATAGATTTTTATGTTTTGCAAAGCAAGATGGGATCCACCTGCTTCATTAATTTGTGGAACCTCCCACCAAGATGTGTGATTGGGTCAAACGGGGATGGAAAGTAGTAGAAAAGAAAACCAATTTCAGGACATAGAACTGCTCACCTCAAGTTCTTTGTCACTCAGAGAACCCAAGCTGCAAAGACTTTGGTTGGAGGATTCGCTGGTAAGAGGAGCCTTAAAAGTAAAACAAGAAAAACTGTAATAATAAATAACACAACATTGGTTCTATGTTAACAGATGTCAAAAGCCAATGCATTTGAATTGCACGACACCAATTTAGATCAAAATTGCGCTGAATACTTAGGATGTGCTGGAAAAACGGAAAATGGAAATAAAGATTTATGTACAAATTCAGCTTTTAATATGTTTTTATGGTATGGTTTTCATTTAAAAATGATAGAATAAAGATTTACAAGTTGTTCTACATGATGAGGTATGGTCTGAAACCATTTACTGCAACAACTCTTGAGTTAAAATAACTGATTGAAGAAAAGAATTTATACATTTAATGGACTCCAGCAAAAATGTTTTATCAAATAACTGTATATAAATCAGCAACAACGGTCATTGCACATAATGATGTTAAAGGGCATATAAAGGCAAAAAAATAAAATTCCATTTTTACTTTCTTTAATCAAAACTAAACCTATCTCCAATATAATTAAAAAACGTGTACTGTTGTTATAAGAAACCTGACTGTATGCAGTGAAATTGTCCCTTCATTTACTGGTGTGGATAGGAATTGTCAGACAGTCCCTAACTGCTCTGCAGGGAAACAAGCAGGGGGAGCCCTCGCCTTACTTCCCAGCCATGCAGAACTCAAGCAGCTTTGTTTGTTTCCCTGTAGAGCAGTCAGCGACTGTGTAAAGATTTGTATTGGATTTTATTTTTGCCTTTAAATTCCCTTTACTGTTTCCGACTCCAGCTGTAGGGGCAAAGATCATGGAGCCAGATTTAAACAGATAAACTGGGATTCTATTTGGAGGATTATTTTGCTGCAGCCACTGGTTCTGCAGAGTTGGAGAAAGTTTGTATTAAACAATACAAAAACTATAAAATCCACATTAGATTACATGACAACACAGGTCCAGTGCAGTCTGTATATTCTGATTATTAATCAGTCTTGCTGTATCGGCTTCTGGCAGATATTATTTGACTTGTGCTGTTTTGATAAGTTATGACGATCTATAAGCAGCCCAGACCACACTGAGCATGTGCACAGTCTTGGTCTTGCAAAGATGTATAACAAAGTTACAAGATGGTGACCCCCCTGTGGCCAACTTTGAAAGCATAAATTATTTGTTTGATTAGGCTTGTGGTGCAGTAAGTTCATGTTTATGTTTAGTACACAAAATACAGCATTTCTAGCCTTATTCTATTTTAGACTTTAGTTAACCTTTAAGCTTGCCTCTGATCACCCAAAAAATCATCAAGCATTTCAATAGTGGGGGAAGAGCAAATCCCTTACTGTTTTCACTTCATTATGTGCATTCTCCTTTATGAAGTGGGCAGAAGCAGTGAGGAGGTACTAATCACAGGCAGAAAATCTGGTCAGCAAAGTAACTGGGTCCTCCAATCTACTCATCTTTCACAGCCAGTAACAACCACTAGAACATTATACCTACCTTTGCCACACCCACCCCTGTGAACCGTGCTTCCAACAATTCCTGTCGCCTTGGATCCAGGCTATGCAACTCTTCCATCATTTCCACTGTAAAAAAAAGTAGAACATTGTTTATTGCTAGTGCAATACACATGCATACTTTTATTTTAGCAGCTGCACACACATTTTTTAATCTAAAGAAGTTAATATTCAGATATTGCTTTAAGAATGGTTTCTTATGGAAGCAATAAGGCATTTACAATACACTCCATACAAGGTACAAAAGACGATACATCGGAGAAAAAAAAACCAGACATACTAAAACACTTAAATGTTTCGGGTAAGATCGGTGTGTGTCAACTAACTTAGTAGCATGGCATTTGTCCTTTGATGTCCTTCTTAACTTGGCAAACAAAATTTTTTAGATCAAGGTCAAAGCCTCCCCACCCCACATTTTATAATCTCCGACCCAGTATAATCCAGACTGCACAGCTAGGGATCAACTTGACTGCTTATATCTGTATCTGCCTTAAAGGAGAACTAGACTGTAAAAATGAATATGGCTAAAAATTCCATATTTTATATAGTGAACCTATTGCACGAGGCTAAAGTTTCAACTTGTCAATAGCAGCAATGATCCAGGACTTCAAACTTGTCACAGGGGGTCACCATCTTGGAAAGTGTCTGTGACACTCACATGCTCAGTGGGCTCTGATTGGCTGTTGAGAAGCTAAGCTTAGGGCTCGTCACTAATTATCCAGCAGAAAATGAGCTTCCCTGGCTGTAATATAAGCTGATGCTACAGGTCTGTGCTGCCATGTAGTAATTATGTGTATTAATTACTAATCAGCCTTATATTGTGACATTTCTATTCTATGTGTACTGTATATTGTGAGTGGCTCCCTAAGCTCAGTAAGTGACAGCAGCACAGAGCATGTGCAGTGAATCAGCAGAAAAGAAGATGGGGAGCTACTGGGGCATCTTTGGAGACACAGATCTTTACAGGCTGTGGTTGCCTTGGGCTGGTACAGAAACATAAAAAATAAAGTACAACATGTCTAGCTACTTCTTTAGCTAGGCTTTAGTTCTCATTTAAGTTGCCCTGATAGATAGAGTGGTCTGTCTTTCCCCAAACCACTCCTGGTTGTCTCAGGAGGCATCCAACTGTATAGTAGACCGCTGGCATCTAGCCCTGCATTGTCTTTTCTGGAAACCCATTATCCAGAAAGCTCCGAATTATGGAAAGTTTGTCTCCCATAGACAGCATTGAATTAAAATAATCCAGATTTTTTTTTTCTCTCTAACAATAAAACAGTCGCTTGTACTTGATCCCAACTAAGATATAATTAGTCCTTATTGGAGGCAAAACCAGCCTATTGGGTTTATTTAATGTTTACATTATTTTCTAGTAGACTTACTGTATGAAGATCCAAATTATGGAAAGATCCGTTATCCGGAAACCCCAAGGTCCGTAGCATTCTGGATAACAGGTTCCATACCTTTACTTGCATTCATTTATTAAACCTTTTGGTCTGTGTATATTTGTATAAAAGTGAGATTGAGAAAATAAATTCCCAAATTGCTTCATTTATAATCTGCTTTTCTTTCGCTGCAAAGTTATATTTAGAAATGAATGCCCAATGCGGTATTAAGTTACAGCATGCTTAGCAATAAGTGGCCATAATAAAACAGAGGTCAGATAAGTGAAATTAAAGCAGACACAAAGAACAACTGCAGCAGCTTCACAAACCTGGACTTATTGAATTGGCTTAAGTTACAAAAAGATCTTTGCTTCATCAGCATTAATGGGGCACGAGTCAGGGGAACGACACCATTTATACAAAAATATATATAATTGCTTAACAAGAGTTTAGCCTTCGTTCTTTGTAGAGAGAGGGGCTTAAATGGTTTTAAAGGGGTGGTTCGCCTTTAAGGTAACTTTTCAGTTGGTCTTTACTATTTATTTTTTATAGTTATTTGCCTTTTTCTTCTGACTCTGCAGATTTCAAATGGGCGTCACGGACTCCCTTCTAAAAACAAATGCTCTGTAAGGCTACAAATGTATTGTTATTATTACTTTTATTACTGATCTTTCTATTCATCTTCCAGTCTCTTATTCAAATCAATGTATGGTTGCTAGGTGAATTTGGACCCTAACAACCAGATTGCTGAAATTGCAAACTGGAGAGCTGCTGAATAAAAAGCTAAATAACTCAAAAACCTTCAATAATGAAACAAATTAGAAAATTGTCTCAGAATATCCCTCTCTGAATCAGGGGTGCCCAAAAGGTAGATGGGGATCTACTAGTAGACCATTAGTTGGTGATCAGTAGATCTGAAGACACTGTCAATAAACAGCTTGTCTAAATCACCCTCCTGTTTCATTCTTTTCATTCAGATATTTATTATGTTAAGGTTACATAAGGAATAGTTGTTTGTTAAATATAGCAATAAAAATGATCTCATAAATCAATATAATATTTAAGAACAGAATGCTAACAATGCTTTTATGGATGTAGAGCATAATGGGACAAGATCACTAAAAGTTATTATTAGTATTATTAGTAAAGTATGGGCACTCCTAGTCTACATTATACTAAAAGTTAATTTAAAGGAGAACAACCACTGTACATTAGCAGAATGGTTGCCTCCTGTAAATCCCTTCTACAAAGGACAGCCTTTTTTATTATGAGAAATAAAAGCTATAAAGTTTTTAGAATTTAAGACGAGCAATGTATTTAGCCTTTGCTGCTAATGTGGCACTACACAGACTAATTTAATAATCTAACTGCATTGAAAAGAGATTGAGGGAAGCTGCCTTGTGCCGTCTCTATCAGAGCATCCCATCTATATCCCACAGAATAATAATAAAGGCTCAGACCTCGGTGTGACTATGGCAAGAACCCTCCATGACGAGCACCTTCCTCCCACCTTTAACTGTAAATCAATTTGGACAAAGGCTCTTTTTTTGGACAGCGGAAACCACATGTGAAAATGCAGACATTTAATTTATTTCACATGCACGTCTCTCCTCCTCGCATTCCTATTAGTGAATATGTGAATAAGTTCTTTCTCCCCCCCCTCGCTACCCTGAGCTGTGACTATATTGTTTTGCTGTCTCTCTCCAGGAGCCGACTCCATTTTACCTCTGCCTAACAGCTGCTACCAAATAAAAGTGAGGGGAAACTTATAGGCAGCCCTGGATCCCGGCTACTTTCCTTCCTCTCTCTGCTCTTTCATGAAGGTCCACTTGCTCAATTGTGCTCCACTACAATCAATGAAATATCCATGACTTGTGAGTGTGTGTGTGGGAGGCTTCACACGGTGCAGGTAGTGATTTAAAGACGTAAACAAGAACATTAAAATGGAAGCAGGCTAAATGCCAAAAAGGCAGGAGTCGTGGCCCCAGACCAGCGCAGCTTCTAATGTTCTACATGTATGGGGAGAAAAGCTGTGAGACACACATAGGTGATGTAACCCAGACAGAAAATGTTACCTAAGAAAACGTCATTCAAACCAACTCCAATATACACTTATTACATTTATTTCTTCTGCTGGTCCTGACTTATTAAACAATGTATCATTGTTAATAAACAAAAACCAGCAACACTTTCAATTCAAATAACATAAAATGTTACCTAAGAAAACGTCATTCAAACCAACTACAATATATACTTATTACAATGTATTTCTTCTGCTGGTCCTGACTTTTTAAACAATGTATCATTGTTAATAAACAAAAACCAGCTTTCAATTCAAATAACATAAAATGTTACCAAAGAAGATTTAATCCAAACTAACGCCAATACACACTTATTACAATGTATTTCTTCTGCTGGTCATTGCTTTTTAAACAATGTATCATAACCAACATTGTTCAGAGACGAAAACCAGCAGCACTTTCAATTCAAACAACATTAAAAATAACATTAAAAAGATGGAAAAGATACTTAGAACTGCATTTTTTTTTTATTAGGCAGATTATTGGTTTGGGGGTTTGCAACACCTTTAAAGGAGAAGGAAACCCCCAGGGCGCTAAACCCCTCCCCCCCTCCCCTGTGCTGCCCCCCCTCCCTCCTCCCCCCTGGCCTACCTGTCCCCCTGGGCAAATGCCCCTAACTTTTTACTCACCCCTCTGCGCAGGTCCTGTCCACGGAGTACGCAGTCGCCATCTTCTCCCACGCGCGTCTTCTTCCTGCTCTGATCGGCGTTTTCTGGCGCATGCGCAGTAGGAACAGGTACCGGTACGGCTCTACTGCGCATGCGCCGAATGTCACGAAGTGAAATCGGAAAACTTCGTGACATTCGGCGCATGCGCAGTAAAGCCGTACCGGTACCTGTTCCTACTGCGCATGCGCCAGAAAACGCCGATCAGAGCAGGAAGAAGACGCGCGTGGGAGAAGATGGCGACTGCGTACTCCGTGGACAGGACCTGCGCAGAGGGGTGAGTAAAAAGTTAGGGGCATTTGCCCAGGGGGACAGGTAGGCCAGGGGGAGGAGGGAGGGGGGGCAGCACAGGGGAGGGGGGAGGGGTTTAGCGCCCTGGGGGTTTCCTTCTCCTTTAAAGGGATACTGTCATGGGAAAAAAAAAATTTTTCAAAATGAATCAGTTAATAGTGCTGCTCCAGCAGAATTCTGCACTGAAATTCATTTCTCAAAAGAGCAAACAGATTTTTTTCAATTTTGAAACTTTGAAAATCTGACATGGGGCTAGACATTTTGTCAATTTCCCAGCTGCCCCAAGTCATGTGACTTGTGCTCTGATCAACTTCAGTCACTCTTTACTGCTGTACTGCAAGTTGGACTGATATCACCCCCTCCCTTTCCCCCCCAGCAGCCAAACAAAAGAGCAATGGGAAGGTAACCAGATAGCAGCTCCCTAACACAAGATAACAGCTGCCTGGTAGATCTAAGAACAACACTCAATAGTAAAAACCCATGTCCCACTGAGACACATTCAGTTACATTGAGAAGGAAAAACAGCAGCCTGCCAGAAAGCATTTCTCTCCTAAAGTGCAGGCACAAGTCACATGACCAGGGGTAGCTGGGAAATTGACAATATGTCTAGCCCCATGTCAGATTTCAAAATTGAATATAAAAAAAATCAGTTTGCTCTTTTGAGAAATGGATTTCAGTGCAGAATTCTGCTGGAGCAGCACTATTAACTGATTCATTTTGGGAAAAAAAATGTTTTTCCAATGACAGTATCCCTTTAACAAATACGTTTGATGTACTGTTGAACGAAATAAACACACCTCCAATTCAGCAGAGCTGGAATGCTTTTCGTTCAATAACAGACCATTTCAAGTAAAAGGAGAATTGATCATTAATACATCAAAAGTGAAGAAAGATTCTACTCATTTAAGTCACCCCAAAGCTACATGGCATATATATCTAAATAAATGGGGTTCATTAACCTCAGCATTTCTGAGTTCTGCCCGGCACAGATCTGTTGGACGTACAAGTGTGGGGCCTGGGGTTTTCTGGATAGCGGATCTTTCCTTAATTCGGATCTTCACATGCTTCGTCTACTTTAATATCATGTAAACATTAAATAAACCCAGTAAGATCGTTTTGCTACCAATTAGGATGAATTATATCTTAGTTGAGATAAAGTAAAAGGTACGGTTTTATTATTACCAAAGAAGAGTCTATAGGAGACTGTAATTTGGAGCTTTCTGGATAATGGGTTTCCTGATAATGAATCTACCTGCCATTTAAAGGAGAACTACAGCCTAACTAAAGAAGTAGCTAGAAATGTTGTACATGATGTTTTATGCTTCTGTACCAGCCCAAGGCAACCACAGCCCTTTAGCAGTAAAGATCTGTGTCTCCAAAGATGCCCCAGTAGCTCCCCATCTTCTTTTCTGCTGATTCACTGCACATGCTCTGTGCTGCTGTCACTTACTGAGCTTAGGGATCCACTCACAATATACAGTACACATAGAATAGAAATGTCACAATATAAGGCTGATTAGTAATTAATACACATAATTACTACATGGCAGCACAGAAACCAGTGCAATTAGCATCAGAATTTAATAATCAGCAAACCTGTAGCATCAGCTTATATTACAGCCAGGGAAGCTCATTTTCTGCTGGATAATTAGTGACGAGCCCTAAGCTTAGCTTCTCAACAGCCAATCAGAGCCCACTGAGCATGTGAGTGTCACAGACACTTTCCAAGATGGTGACCCCCTGTGACAAGTTTGAAGTCCTGGATCATTGCTGCTATTGACAAGCTCAAACTTTAGCCTCGTGCAATAAGTTCACTATATAAAATATTTTTAGCCACATAAATTTTTAGAGTTTAGTTCTCCTTTAAACAACTAAACTCACTGCTAAAAATGCTACATCCAGCATCAGCGACTGTGATTAGTATGGTATCCAGCCGTCTGGGTACCAAACATGGTGAACGACAGACAGAACGTATCATGGTTTACCAATGAAGCCCTGCAGCCCTAGCAGTATGTAGGAAGGAAGACGTGAGCGTTGGCACCCCAAAAATGGTATACCTCAAGCTACACCAGAACCCAAGTCATCACTCAGAGGAGGACTTGAACACACTCAGCCAAGCCTCCTGTGGCATCTTATTTAGTGCTCAAATGGGGCTAAATTTAGGAGCACAAATAAAGGTGGTTGTGGTACAATCCATAATCAATGCATGTGTTATTCAGAAACAGGGGATTTTAGTTAGAAAGTTATGATCATAAAATTTGTAAGTCACCATAGCACATCAAGGTAAAGCCCATAAGGTGGTCCTAAATATTTACCTACACTTGTTGGGAAAAAGTTATCCCCTGCCCATGGCACGAATATATATCTATGCAAATAAATTTTAAAGTATTTCATGCTTAAAAACAACAAAAAAAAATCACGTTCCCTTCGAAGCTTATTAAAGGCATGTTCACCTTCCAAACACTTTTCTTCAGTTGAGTTGTTTTCAGATTGTTCTCCAGAAATAGAGACTTTTTTTTAATTGCTTCCCATTTTTTTTTTTAGTTTTTCCAAAATCTAAGTTTGCAGCTCAGTAGTTCAAGTGCAGACTTTAAACTATTACATTTTGCAACATTTAGTTGATCCATATCTCAGCAGCATCTCTGGAGTATCAGCAACTATTGTATCAAGTCTAACAGCTGCCTGTAATGAAACCCAGGGATTCTGCTCAGCAGGGACAAAGATAAGAAATGTATCAACTAAATGTATCAATTTAGAACAGTTTACAGGGTCAGCGACCCCCCCCCACGGAGCAATACCGAATATTTTCCGATTACTCTGAAACCAGCGGAACTGAAAAAAGTGTTGGAAGGTGAACAACCCCTTTAACTGCTTAGCTGCCTAAAATGTAAAACTAATTAGCAGTACAAAGATAACAAACGCTTCTGTATAATGAGCTTCTCCTTATAGGTCAATGGCTAACAATGTCTACAGTTTGGGGTCTGTTTATAATAGGGATGCACCGAATCCACTATTTTGGATTCGGCTGATCCCCCGAATCCTTTGCGAAGGATTCGGCCGAATACCGTACTCTATCATTTGCATATGCAAATTAGGGGTGGAAAGGGGAAACCATTTTTTACTTCCTTGTTTCGTGACAAAAAAAAGTCACGTGATTTCCCTCCCCGCCCCTAATTTGCATTCCGGTTAAGAATCCTGGTGGAATCCCGAACCGAATCCTGGATTCGGTGCATCCCTAATTTATAATGCACTCATGATCTCCCTTTGAACAAATTACTTACAGGGATACAGGGTGCTAAAGGCAGCGAAAAACGAAAAACTTTTCGATTAGTATTTATGATGGCAAAAAAGGAGGAAAATAATGATTCTTTTGAACTAAAAGAATAGGCAGTATATATTTCCCGCATGGATTTGGTTTATTGCGTGTATAAGGCCCCTTTTATGGAAAAACCTCTGCTTATAAGAAACTGGCTTTACAGTAAGAAATATACTTTTTTTGGGGTGCATCAAAGGCACGAGAGAAGTGTTTCAACCTGTTATCTGCCAGTCAGTTCCATGTGAAATAAGGTGGCAAACGTGTTCATTATATTTTGTTTATGGGTTGACACAAAAATGAGCAACTACATGCCATCCCAACTCAAAAGACTGCATGAATTAAGTGTTTAGACCTTGACAGTAGAGCTCTTTCCGGGACAGTATATCTCTTCCACCAACAAATGGAATCAAATGGAACTTATTCAACTGAAAATGGCACCAAATTTCAATGGAAGAGACCATGCCTCCCCAATCGGATGTCATTTTGCATGTGATCCTGAGGCAATGCAATGATCCCAATATGCAAAAACTATCCCTGCCAGCTCGAATAAAGGAGAACTATCGAACAAATGAAAATTTAACCTCAGCGGCATCGTACTGAAAGAAGACATTTTCTAAGTATAAGCCATTAAAAATGATGAACCATTTCGGAAATATTCACGTTAATCTTCACTGACCTTCTCTCAGCATCTGCTTCTCTTCATTCTGCCTTCATGCAGGAGTTGGGAATGTGATTTTGAATGACCGTTAAATCAAATATATATTTTTGAGGGTGTGGCTCCTTTTACCCAGATTATGTATTAGAACACACTATTAGGGTCAGGGCACACGCTCAGATTCGGGGACATTAGTCGTCCGAAGACAAATCTTCTCTTCTTCAGGCGACTAATCTCCCCGAACTGCCTCCCACCGGTGATTTACATTCGCCGGCGGAATGTAACTCGGACCGCTTCGTTTTCCGAAGTCATCCGAAGTTTCCTCGTGAGGCAGGGGAAGGCAGTTCAAGGAGATTAGCCCCCCCGAAGAAGAGGAGATTTGTCTCCAGGCGACTAATCTCCCTGAATCTGAGCGTGTGCCCTGACCCTTAAAATCACCTGAAATCCTGTCTCTCTACATGCAGAATTTGTACCAACGTCAGTTATTGTGTTTGACCTGAAATCAGCTATTTGAGCAAGCTCTAATACATCTGCTAGAAAAAGAAGCTCCCCTATAACGGTGGCCTTAGATGCACCAATAATATTGTACAAAACTAATTTTTGCAAGATATTCGGTGCGCGTATGGTAAGAGACGAGCCGACTGATATCAGCAGAAGACTTGGATATCGGTTGGCTCATCGATCAGGCTGGCTGGAAATATTGATTGGTTTCTTTTGAAGGCCATTGTTAGTGCTGAATGGTCAGATACAGGATTTTATTGAATATCTGACGATTCAGCTCTACACGTGTGTATTGAAACGAACCATCTTTCCTGGAAAGATAAAGGAAAGATCACAATTGTCTATGGCCACCTTAAGATATATTGGATCTGTCAATGAAAATCTGACACCAAACGCCTCCTGCATGAAGACACTATAAAGAGAACAGAAGCTGAGAGAGGAATAGTGAAGATAAACTTATTTATTTCAGAAAAGTTTTCTGTATGATTGTATTTAGAAAGTTTCTTATTTCAGTACAATGAAGCTTATATTAAATTTTCATTTCCGTGATAGTTCTCCTCTAGGATGAAAGAGATTCCATTCTTGATACAGCTGGTTGGATTGGACCAAATCTTCCAACATTCCCATGTCAGATCAGAGGGAGAGCAAACTCCATTACAAGGACAGATGGAGCCCAAATTAATGTTGTCCCCAAACTTTCAGACTTTTTTCTACTTTACCAGTCTAAGTAAACAAAGAAGCCTCCAAGTCATTTTATTTCAACTGCAAGTTGTACAGTTGTTGCCAAAAAGTCAGCCACAATAAAAAGCATTTCACAAATATTGTCACCTAACTCTCTTTGAGGGGTCAGGTCACATCATGAAACAACTAGTAAACTTAAAGGACAACTAAACCCTAAAAATTAATGTGGCTAAAAATGGCATATTTTATATGCTGAACTTATTGCACGAGGCTAAAGTTTGAGCTTGTCAATAGCAGCAATGATCCAGGACTTCAAACTTGTCACAGGGGGTCACCATCTTGGAAAGTGTCTGTGACTCTCACATGCCCCTTTGTAGCATTTATATCTCATTTTAATGCATCAGCTATTTTGGATTGCATTAGGTGGTTCACCTTTAAATTAACTTTTTCGTATGATGAAGACAGAGAGCGATATTCTGAGACGCTGTGCCATTGGTTTTAATTTTGTATTATTTTTTATTTTTTATTGATTGGCTCTCCCGTTTGCAATTTTAGTTGGTTACTAGAATCCAAATTACCCTAGCAACCAGGCAATGATTTGAATAAGAGACTGGAATATAAATGAGAGAGGCCTGAATAGAAAGATGAGTAATAAAAAGTAGCAATAACTATAAATGTATAGCTTTATAAAGAGAATATGCTTTTTAGATTGGGTCAGTGACCTCCATTTACTGAGCAACCAAATCACGGAGCACCAGGCAGCATTTGGGGTCATATAAAAAATCCAAATTTATTGAAAATAATCATAAAATCATGATGAGCAAACAAGTGAACATAGCCCCACGCTTAACGCGTTTCGTGGCCTCACGCCACTTCTTCAGAAGACCTCCATTTGAAAGATGGAAATAGTCAGAATAAAAATGCAAATTGCTTAGATGTGTCAATTTTATAACATACTAAAAGCTAACTGAAAGGTGAACCACCCCTTTAAGACAAAAACTTCATTAACTACAACCCTATATATCCCTTTATATTAGGGATGCACTGAATCCAGGATTCGGTTTGGGATTTGGGCAGGATTCGGCCGAACCGAATCCTAATTTGGATATGTAAATTAGGGGCGGGTAGGGAAATCACATGACTTTTCATCACAAAAGAAGATATTTTTCCATTTTTTCTTTTCCTGCCGCTAATTTACATATGCAAATTAGGATTCGTTATTTAGCCAAATCTTTCACCAAGGATTCAGCCGGATCCCAAATAGTGGATTCGATGCATCCCTACTTTATATTCATCACTGACATTGAAGTTTTAGAGTGCCAGCCAACGTTGAGTCTACATTTCCGGACTCCATTCTGCTCTACAGGATCCTGGAGTGGGACGGCAGTGCTGGTCATCAATGAATCAAATGAATGTACAGGTATGGGACCTGTTATCCAGAAAAGGGATCTTTCCTTAATTTAGATCTCCATACCTCTATGTCTACTAAAAAAAATATTCTAAACATGAAATAAAGCCAATAGGCTGGTTTTGCCTCCAATAAGGATTAATGATATCTTAGTTGGGATTGAGTGCAAGGCATTGTTTTATTATTACAGTGAAAAAAGCATGTCACTTTAAAAATTGTAATTATTTGATTAAAATGGAGTCTATGAAAGATTGCCTTCCTGTAATTTGGAGCTTTGTGGATAATGGGTTTCCAGATAACGCATGCCATACCTGTACTTTGATGAACAGTCGTAACATGGGAGTAATGAATACGTATACAGAAAACCCCCAAAGAAAAAGAGCAATGAATGAAGGGTGTCAGACAGCTGTGCATGAATTAGAACTTTATGTTTCCCCTTCCTACAGGCTTAACATTCCTTAGTGTTTATACTGGAAATATATTGTATTTGTACTTCTGTCTAATTTCTCCCCCCAATGGGCCATGTGATGCCAAGGGAAAATGCTCTTTTTTTTTTTAATCCTACCTAAAGGCTGTCAACATGAAGATAAATAAGAAAGTTATGTGTATATAGATATATGAGATATGTCCTGTAGTCGTATGTAGTGATGAATGGACAGGGCAGTGGCTGCCTTGCAGTGCTGGGGTCCAACATTCATTTCAGGGGTCAGGGCAGGAATTACAAGGAGTCTGTGTGATCCCTGGCGGGTTTCCTCCCACACTCCAAACACAGAGGCAGGAGAAGTGACTCCTAATAAAACTGCCACTCGTGTGTGTGTTCATGTGATCTGGACTTTAGATTGTAAGCTCCACTGGGGCAGAGACTGATGGGAATGTATCATCTCTGTAAAACACTGCAGACGTTGTCAGTTCTCTATAAAGGGAATAAACTATGGGGTCTCCATCTTGGGCTGAGGGGTTATTCTATAAATCTGACATGTCAAACCTCCAGCTGTTTCTGAACTGCGTCTCCCAACGTCCCCGCCCACAGTGCAATGTAGAGATTTGCAGTTCAGCAACAACTAGTGGCATGCAGCCTGAATATCCTAAATTAATATATAGGGAGAGAACTTTCAACAGAATATAATTGTACTTTTAACCCCTCTGATGGTGGGTGAATTAAAAAGAAAAGGGCTGCTGGGAGTTGTGAGGGGCTGCTGGGAGTTGATAGGGGCTGCTGGGAGTTGACAGGGGCTGCTGGGAGTTGACAGGGGCTGCTGGGAGTTGACAGGGGCTGCTGGGAGTTGACAGGGGCTGCTGGGAGTTGACAGGGGCTGCTGGGAGTTGACAGGGGCTGCTGGGAGTTGACAGGGGCTGCTGGGAGTTGACAGGGGCTGCTGGGAGTTGACAGGGGCTGCTGGGAGTTGTGAGGGGCTGCTGGGAGTTGTGAGGGGCTGCTGGGAGTTGTGAGGGGCTGCTGGGAGTTGACAGGGGCTGCTGGGAGTTGTGAGGGGCTGCTGGGAGTTGACAGGGGCTGCAGCCTGCAGGATCTTCGTCCCTAGGGTGTGGGCCCTGGCCCCTGAGTGTGGATAAAGATGCCCGCGGCCCTCCCACTTTCCCCGGGATAAAATTACCTCTCTGCCTCGGTGGTTCGGCCCCCGGATTTTGGGGAGACTCTCCTGGCTCGTCCCCTCGAGGGGGGTCTTGATTCTCCGCGCCTTCCTCTCGCTGTTGGTCTCCCGAGCTTCACAAGACTAGGCCGCAAATCCCCGAGCTTTCCTAAGCGCAGAACCCCGCGCCCCACCCTCCGGGCACGGACTCGCCTGTCATGGATGGGGCGGGAGGGGGGAAAGCGCCCCCCAGTGGTGGCTCCTCCTTTCCTGGGGGGGGGCGATGGGGATTATAATAATAATAATAATATATTTTTTTTAAATTAAGGGGCCGATTATTTTGATTTTTTACCTCAGAAAGCAGCGAAATGTTGGGACTATAAGTCAAACTGTGGGAGACGTGAGAGAATTTTCTGCTGTTGCGGGTCCAGGCCCCTCCGGAACCCCCCGCCCGATTTAACCCGGATCGGCTCGGTTCGGATTATCGGGGGTAATGGGTTTAATTAGTGTAAACACGATAGTGAAACTGCTGGTTTTCTCGCGAGATTCAGGGGAAAGGGGAGGGGGCGAGGGCAATTGCGCGTTCACGAGAGGTAAAAAAGAACCGCGCCAAGTTCACTAAACTAAGGTAACGCGCAAGGAGGTAGAAAGGGGCGGGGCCGCGCAAACTTTCCCGCCTGGCAGGTGGTTATGAAACGCGCTCTACAACTGGCCAGCCTTGAACTCCAAGTCCCGCCCTAAAAGCAAAGCGAGGCAAATCCATTTGCGATTGGACCTCTGAGAGACGGGGAGGGAGCCTGCAAAAGCCTCGTTTCGCGAGAACGCAAACCTATAGGAACAGACGAGCATTAAGTGGCCGAGTGACAGCACGTGTGAGCTGTGGGCAACGCCCACTCAGGAAGGACCGGTCTGTGGGCGGGGAAAGGAGTTAATTGGGCGTGTCAAAACTGAAAGGGCAGCTGTCATTGCCTTCTTTTTGCAGACATTGGGCCAATCAGGAGCGAGTAGAAGAGTGATGCTGGGCAAGTTTAGTTGCAGACACGTGTGGAGAGTCTTGTGCCTGGAGGAATGTCATACTATTCATTAAAGCACTTTCCTCTTATGAAAACCAAAAAAAAAAGAACTGGCAAGGGTCATGTGACCTGCTAAAATATCTCTATAATTATATATATATGTTAGGGGCGTGTTTATGCAGTTCAGTGGGAGATGTTGTGTATAATCTACAAGTGCCCTTGTGCTTAGAATAGACTCTTAAGTACCTTGTAAGAACCAGGAAGTTAGAAACCTGGAGTCACTTCCTGTTCCCTTTTTAACTCATAAAACATCAAAAAAGGGGTGTGGCTTTGTTGGAAGGCAGGGTTTGGGGAGCTCAGGGGCGTGTCCAGGTGTAACTAAGCGTGGGCTGGGCTTATGCATCTTCTGAGCTGCACTTTTTCAGGGATACCAGAAATTGTTGCTTTTTTGTTCGAGTAAACGTGTGTTCCATCTGAATCATTTTTGTTCCTATTGGTCGAGTGTAGGGTTGGCACCTTTCCTTCCGACTATCTCCGGGTGGGGAGGCAGGACCATGATGTTGGGGCATGAGGCGGGGCTGTGATCTAAAGGGGCGGGATGTGACATCAGGAGCAGGGCTATGACATGATGATTGGCTGATCACTGCGTCAATCTCGGGGAATCCTGTCTGGTTTTCCTAATTTGGAAAACCGGGCAGGCAGTTTTGACTCGGGCAGCCAGGGTCTGGACTGGGCCAGGAAAATACCCAGCAGGTCCTGAAAGTGGGTTTCAGCAGGGGCCCTGATACAGCAGCCCCGAGCCCCCCCCCAGTCTGACCCTGTGGATACCCTTCAAAAAAGTGGGATGTCCGGGTCAATTCCAGACAGGTGGCAGCTCTAGTCAAGAGACTTGGGGGTATTTCAGATTCGTTGATGATGCAGTGATTTCCACATGACCAATTGTAATGAACGTACCTGGTGGTCTAGGGGGGGGACGACAGGGACGCCTGTCGCCCCCTCGGCGGGGACGCCCGCCTCGACGAGCGGCTTCCTGTAGGCCGCAGGCGCCGGCGTAGTGACGTTAGCGCGCAGGGGCGCGCAATTCAAACACTATTTAAAGCCCATTAGGGCTGTGGGACTTTGCCCGTGATAGGATTGTATTCCTCGTGCTCCTGAGCTTTGTGCTATTATCTGAACCTGTCTGATTACTGTTTTGACCCCTGCCTGGCTATTTTGACTATTCTGAATTCTGGATCCTGACCTTGCCTGCTTACGACTACTCTACAGTTTAACCCTTCGATTGATTACCCGGTTTTGACCCTTTTGCCTGTCTGACGATTCTTGTTATCTGCCTGCATCGACCCAGCCTGTCTGACGATTCTGTTGCCTGTTCCATTTGTACCGTGACCTTCGGCCCAAAAGACTCTGATACCTGCCGTGCCCCTCCGCTAGCCAGAACATCTTGCCTTGTACCCCTCGTTAAGTCCAGGTGGCACCCAAGTAAGCTGAGGGCTCCTCCCGAAGCCCAACGGTGGTCACACTACTGGTGAAGCCGAGCCGAGACCAGGGTACTTGGCACCTGTTCTGGTATTGGGTGCCGGCCGTGACACCAATCAAGTAACCAATCAGCAAGCAATCAACCATATCTTCTAAATGATGCTTAAAGGGGAAGTAAAGTCTTAAATAGAATAAGGCTAGAAATGCTGTATTTTGTATACTAAATATAAACATGAACTTACTGCACCACAAGCCTAATCAAAAAAATGATTTATGCTTTCAAAGTTGGCCACAGGGGGTCACCATCTTATAATCTTTGCAAGACCAAGACTGTGCACATGCTCAGTGTGATCTGGGCTGCTTAGGGATCGTCATAAATGATCAAAACAGCACAAGTCAAATAATATCTGCCAGAAGCCGATACAACAAGACTGATTAATAATCAGAATATACAGACTGTACTGGCTCCTGTGTTGTCATGTAATCTAATGTGGATTTTATAGTTTTTGTATTGTTTAATAGAAACTTTCTCCAACTCTGCAGAACCAGTGGCTGCAGCAAAATAATCCTCCAAATAGAATCCCAGTTTATCTGTTATAATCTGGCTCCATGATCTTTGTCCCTGCAGCTGGAGTTGGAAACAGTAAAGGGGATGTAAAGGCAAAAATAAAATCCAATACAGATCTCTACACAGTCGCCAACTGCTCTACAGGGAAACAAACAAAGCTGCTTGAGTTCTGCATGGCTGGGAAGTAAGGCGGGGGCTCCCCCTGCTGTACATAAGTATGATTGTTTCCCTGCAGAGCAGTTAGGGACTGTCTGACAATTCCTATACATAGCAGTAAATGAAGGGAGAATTTCACTGCATACAGTATACATTTTTAATTAAAGTATATATATATCCTTTTCGAAAGATTCGGCCAAATACTGAACCAAATGGGGGAAGGGGAAAACATTTTTTACTTCCTTGTTTTGTGACAAAAAGTCACACATTACCCTCCCCGACCCTAATTTGAATATGCAAATTAGGATTCGGTTCAGGCAGGCAGAAGGATACGGCCGAATCCTAATCCTGCTGAGAAAGGCCAAATCCTGGCCGAATCGCAAACCGAATCCTGGATTCGCTGTTTCCCTACCTGGAATGTAACTGTATTTTCTATTTATCATTATTATATTTTATATATTGTTCTATCTGCTGTAATAATGCTTACAGTTTATATCTGCCCTTTCTTTGTCCTTTAATTTGTATTGAAAAATAGATATTTTTTTTTATTTATTCCAGGGGCAACAGACTGAATAAACTGGTCAAGAGCAGCCAAGAAACTGGTTTATTTCAGGGAAGCGCAAGGAATTTGTGACTTATTTTGCCGGTTATATTATAAATAGGAAGGAACATGTCTCAGTCACTGGATCTTGACTCAGCAAGCAGACTAGTCAGTATTAACATTAGCAGAGCTCTGGAGTCGACTCCTAATAACTTTAAATACAAGCAGTGAAAATAATCAAATCAGATTTAGGAGCTTCTATAAAGGGAGATATAGCAGAAGCAATTCTATTTCTAAGAATAATATTTCAGTTAAAGGAACAGTAATACGAAAAAAAAATAATGAAAACAATATACTGTTGTGCTGCACTGGTGTGTTGGTGTGTTTGCTTCAGAATCTATATTTATTATATTATATCTGATTAATAACAAAAAACAAAAAAAATAAAAAAACAATTGCAAATACTCTCAAAGGAATTGTTCACCTTTTAATTAACTGTTAGTATGATGTAGAGGGGGATATTCTGAGACCATGTGCAATTGGTTTTCATTTTTTATTATTTGTGTTTTTTATAAGCGACAATAAGAGACTGGAATATGAATAGGAGAGGCCTGAATAGAAAGAGGAGGAATAAAAAGTAGCAATAACAATATATATATAGCCCTATGGAACATTTGTACATTTGTTTTTTAGATGGGGTCAGTGACCCCCATTTGACAGCTGAAAAGAGTCAGAAGAAGAAGAAGGCAAATAATTCAAAAACTATAAAAAAGAAAAAATGAAGGCCAATTGAAAAGTTGCTTAGAAGTAGCCATTCTATAATATACTAAGTTTGTTTAAACGCGAATCACCTCTTTAAAAGGGTTGTTCACCTTCCAAACTATTTTTTTAGATTGTTCCCCAGAAATAAAGACTTTTTTCAATTACTTTCCATTATTTATTTTTTTACTGTTTTTCCAAAATCTAAGTTTAAAGTTGAATGTCTCTGGTGTTTGAGTCTGGCAGCTCAGTAATTCAGGTGCTGTTTCTGCGCCGTTACAATTTTGCAACATTGAGTTGATCCATTTCTCAGCAGCATCTCTGCAGTATTAGCAACTATTGTATCAATTCTAAAGACAAGGCCAGACGTGGCGTTTTTAAAAAAGCTCCATTGGGCGTAAATACGCCACTAAAAGCACACACGACCGCCAACATGCGTTTTTCAGCACGTATGTTTTTTTTCCCAACATGCACTTCTCATTGTTCTTGTTCCCTATCATCCCGCTGGCTTTGGAGGAAGCCATCTCGGAAGAATTTAAGCAAAGTACAGAAGCTATTTACATGCAAAATTGAGCCGGAATGACCGTCAATACACAACGTAATTACGTCACCAGCCTAATACGCTGTAAAAACGTTTGTGTCAATGCGAGAATTTGGACGCCATAGTTGAAATATGCTGCGTATTTGTGTGAAGTGTGGTTTCAAAACTGCAGATCCCATAGAGTCTATTGATTCGGGAGTTTCTTGACGTATTGGCGTTTCTGCTAAAAAAAACGCCAATATTGACGTCCCGTGGCGGATTACGGCTTGCAAGTGTCCTGTGAGAATTGCCATAGTGCTTTTTCCATTCGTTTCAGTGGTTGTGCAGTTTGTGTATTTACGCCCGATGGAGCTTTTTTAAAAACGCAACGTAAAAACGCCACTTCTGGCCTTGCCCTGCCTTTAATGAAACTTAGGGATTGTGCTCAGCGGGACAAAGATAAGAAATTTTAACTAAATGTATCAATTTAGAATAGGGATGCACCGAATCCAGGATTCAGTTCGGGATTCGGCCTTTTTCAGCAGGATTTGGATTCAGCTGAATCCTCCTGCTGAATCCATTCTGAATCCCAATTTGCATATGCAAATTAGGGTCGGGGAGGGAAATTGTGTGACCTTTTGTCAGAAAACAAGGAAGTGAAAAATGTTTTCCCCTACCCATCCTAATTTGCATATGCAAATTAGGGTTAGGTTCGGTATTCGGACGAATCTTTTGCGAAGGATTCGGGGGTTCGGCCAAATCCAAAAAAGTGGATTTGGTGCATCCCTAATTTAGAACAGTTTATAGGGTTCGGCGACCCCCCCTCCCAAAGCGGCTTTAAAAAATTACTCTTTACACTTCAATATTAGAAAAACATAGAAAATAGAAAGTAATTGGAAAAAGTCGTTATTTCTGTTGATCCATCTGAAAACAACCAATTGTTTGAAGGTGAACAACCCCTTTAAGTAATGCACCAATCAGGAGTCCAGTGCCCAGAGCACTACTGAGCCTAAAGACAGCCCTGTATATTATTTTTGAGGCATGCTACTAAACGTGGCTGCAGGCGCACAGATAATATTGTAGTAAACTCGTTTTCGTACCATATTCTGTGCGTGTATGGAGGGAGATGAGCCGGCTTGTCCATCAGGCTGGCTACAAAATTTTGATTGGGGTCTTTGAAGGCACCCGAACATCGCCCATTGTTAGTGCTGAATGGTCAGATACAGGTAGAATTCTATTGTTTCTATCTGAATATTTTACGATTCAGCTCTACACGTGTGTATTGGAACCAACCATCTTTCTTGGAAAGATCATAATTGTAACATCTATGGCCACCTTTAGACATCTACAAATAAACAGCGCTATCCATGTCGTTTACCACTTCCTTTATCTCGCGAGGCTTTAAAAATTAAAAAAAACCTGAAAGGAAGCATTCCGTCATCGAAACGATAAATATCATGTAAAGTCTTTATTAAAATCTTTTTCCTTTAATAAACAAGCGGGTCTGTAAAAAGGTGCCAGGTCAGACATGACAGGGAGCACATTCAGGTTTACCCAAAATGCCCACAGTTGGGGCCCAGGCAGAGGTTAAAAGACAAGGAATAATTAAAAAGACTTTGTGCATAGTGTATGGCTCTATAGGATGCCAGTCTGCTTGGCACAAAGCTGCACAATTCTCCATAATTAAAGTTTATTTTGTCGTCCCGCACATGATCACAGAGTTGGATAACGGGTTGTGGCATCTGTGCAGCCATTTTATTCGGAAGAACAGTCGCCATTCTGCAGCTCTGTCTTGTGTGGCTTCACATATTTGCATTGGATCCACACCCGGTACATGGTCAGCTGCTTCCCCCGATTCACCTGCAGCCGTCGGTCCACTGAATTCTGCACCTTCTGTAGCCCAGCACCGACGAACAGGGAGTCAAGGTCATCTGCAAGAGAGAAGCAAAATCATGATTATGCCGTCTATATAGTGGGCTCCATGTCCTAAAAAGCAGCTTAAAGGAACACTTCAGTGTAAACATAAAAACTGGTAAATAGATAGGCTGTGCAAAATAACAAATGTTTCTAATATAGTTATTTAGCCAAAAATATAATGTATAAAGGCTGGAGTAAGTGAATGTGTAACATAATAACCAGAACACTACTTCCTGCTTTTCAGCTCTCTAACTCTGAGTTAGTCAGTGACTATAAGGGGGGCCACATGGGACATAACTGTTAAGTGAGTTTGTAATTGATCCTCAGCATTCAGCTCAGATTCAAAAGCAACAGTTATGTGCCCCCGCCCCCTCAAGTCACCCATTGGTTACTGCCTGGTAACCAATCAGTGGAAAGCAAGAGAGCTGAAAAGCAGGAAGTAGTGTTCTGGCTATTATGTTACACATCCTGTCACTCCAGCCTTTATACATTACATTTTTGGCTGACTAACTATATCAGAAACATTTTTTATTTTGCACAGCCCATTTACCCAGTTTTTATTTTTACACTGAACAATTCCTTAAAAGGGGTGGTTCGCCTTTAAGTTTACTTTTAGTAAGTTATAGAATTGCTAAATCCACACAACTTTTCAATTGACATAGTTTGTGAACTATTTCTCTTCTTCTTTTGACTCTTTCCAGCTTTCAAATGGGGGTCACTGACCCCCATCTAAAAAAAAAAAACAAAAGCTCTATAAGACTACAAATGTATTGTTATTGCTACTTTTTATTCCTCATCTTTCTATTCAGGTCTCTCCTATTAATAGTTCAGTCTCTTATTCATATTGGTGCATGGTTGCTAGGGGAATCTGGACCCTAGCAACCAGATTGCTAAAAATGCAAACTGGAGAGCTACTAAAAAACTAAAAACAAATAATAAAAAATGAAAACCAATTGCAAATTGTCACATCATACTAAAAGTTAATTTAAAGGTGAACACACAGTTATCTCATTAAGTTGCCTCTGGCAGTGGGGCTTCTATCTGGACAACCCTGGAGCAGTTATTTCTGCTTGACATGGGATAAGATGATTGGTGGGAAGGGATATCCAATTATAAACATTTCTTATATTGGAAATCAGATACGTTATGCCTTTTGTGATTGGGGAAGGTCAATGAAAGTGTGTAGACCAGACTCAACCTCACTATGCAAAAGCAAAGCTTTATTTATAATTGCAATAACATGTTTGCTTTGTCATTTATGTATTGTTTTGTGGTGCAAATAAAAACATTAAAAAATGTTGGCTAAATGCATAAATGTTCAGTATTTTTAATACGCCACGCCTCCTGGAATATCAATACATGTGACCTCTTAGAACAGTGGCAGATGAGAAACCCATTGTTTTTTGTGTCTTAAAGAGGCCATATACCCCTCTGTTGAACATGAGCTTAGTAATAAGGCCTGTGCTGAACATACTATTTGTCCATTATTAAAATCCTAAAAAATCTTGAGCTAAACTGGGAAAAAAGGAAAAATGAAGCTGCTCCATGTTTGGTCATTAAGCAATTAATTGTGGGATTTTCAGGTACCTCCCTGGCCTCTTTCTGCATCAGTGTCTACAATATTAGGGATGCGCCGAATCCAGGATTCGGTTCGGGATTCAGGCGAATCCTTGTGCTTGGCGAACCAAATACAAATTTGCATATGTAAATTAGGGACAGGTAGGGTACGTGACTTTTTGTTACAAAAGAAGAATTTTTTCCACTTTTTCCTTTCCTGCCACTAATTTGCATTAGGATTCGGTTCGGTATTTGCTGGAATCTTTCACCGCAGATTCGGCCGACTCCCTATACAATACAATAGTACATCCCTTTACAATATACAAAAAAATAAAAAGGAGTCTGTACCTGTTAGATGTAAAGAAGTGAGGTGTTTCCAATATTTATTCAAGGTGTATTTACATTTAGCTAAAAAGTTTCGGGACCAGTTCAGCTCTGCTAACAGAGTTCAGAAATGGTTGACCCACAACAATTGCACCTCGAATAAATATTCAGAACACCCCACTTCTTTGCATCTAACAGGTACAGTCTCTTTTTTCATTTCTGTATACCATGTTTGTCATTGCAAGGTAGAGGATTAGATTAGGAGCCTATGGCTAAGGGATACACTCCCGAAACGCGTTAGGTTTTCAATAGCAGTAACCCCAATAAACCTTATCCCAGAAGAGCTGTCTGCCTGTTGAGTTTCGCTTTACCTACAGATAATTAGATCACCTGTATACAACTCCCTTCCTTCACCCTTTGATGTGACTGTTTTGTTAGCAGGAGTTCATTATACAGGAGGGATTACCATGGACTGGAAATCTAAGGATCTACTTCATAAGGACATTAAATCTGGTCTCGTAAGAGTGCAACCAGGCTGGTTGGATTCTAAAATCTAAAATGATTTCGGTAGGCCCCCATGGTAGGATCACAGGAGTCGGCAAAATCATGCAACTAAGTTGCCTTTGTGCATTTACCCTTTAAACCCGTGACACTATTTGCCCTAATGTAACGTAAGGCACTGGATTTACCTTGTGTAAAGAAATAGACCCGGGTCCCATCTCCTCGAACATAAAAATTCTCAGCCAGGCAGCGCCCTGTGATTAGAGAACATAAAGTTACATTTATTGAAAAAAAAAAAAAAAGGATGTTTCTGTAGCGGGGTAAATAACAATTAAAGTGCACCTTTCTTGAAGCGTAACTGCGCCATGTCGTAACGCCCGTAATCCCGAAGAAGGAGGCACCCTCCTGGTTTCAGCAGAGAACCGAGGCGAGAGATGACGTTCTGCATCCTGTTGGAGGAAGGAAGTAAGGCGATTGCAAGCTCACGTTCAATCCTGAATAACTTTGTACCACCTGCACAGTCAGTTAAGTCTGGATATCAGTGTAAAGCCTGGTAATAGCAGCCTTAAACTGCAAATATCCCAGTGACAACAATATTATATCTGTGGTTTAAATCCTCTTTAAAATTAGTCAAACACTTTACAATTCAAACGATCCAAGAAACATTGTTTGTGCTAACACGTCAGTGTTATCAGTCTCCTTTGCAAAGAAATGCAGAACACGTAGTGACAAGTGATAAAATATTCATTTTTTTTCCCCTAGAAGAAATCTGCATGATAATAATCCTTTAAACGTCACATGTGTAGAGCCTGCCGGGTCAATTACATATTGTATGCATGCGATGCAGGTGTGCCATCCTTTCATATGCAAAGAGATCCCATATTTCTTATTTTATCAGTTTGCAGAATGGCTGCAGTTTGTCCGAACACTCTGTAATGAGAAGTCAATTAGGAGCTTCTGTTCCATCACCCCCAAATGTCCCGACTGGGGTCATGGAAGAAAACTCATTCTGAACAGCAAAGCAGGTTTATCTTAATATGAACATAATTACATTTTGCATTGCTCTTCCAGCAAGGGGTCTGCCATTGTTTTGGTGGACGATTTCATGCAATGTATTTTAGTAATATAATAATACTCGAATAAGCCACTAATGGCAGAAACCATATTTTAAAGGGGGTGTAAATTAAATAAAAAATATAACATTTTGCCTAATGAAAGAAAATGTAATTCTAAGCAATGTCCCAATATAGATGTATTACAAATGTTCATTGGCCCTCAAGTCATTTGTAAAGGACTGAACTGTTGAAATCTGCATTGGTCTATGTCTCTTTCTGCACTGCTGGTTCTCATCGAGGCTGTGGAGTCCTACATAAATCCTTCGACCCCTCAAAGCACTGCGTATCTTGACAGCGCTATATAAATAAATGATGATGATGATTTTAAGGTTCCTCCGACTCCTCTGGTTTTAAAGGAACAGTAACACTAAAAATGGAAAGTGTATCAAAGTAATTAAAATCAGGGATGCACCAAATCCACTATTTAGGATTCGGCCGAACCCCCGAATCCTTCGTGAAAGATTTGGCAGAATACCGAACCGAATTTGCATATACAAATTAGGGGTGGGAAGGGGAAAACATCTTTTACTTCCTTATGTTGTGACAGTCACTCAATTTCCCTCCCCTCCCCTAATTTGCATATGCAAATTCGGATTCAGTTCGGCCAGGCAGAAGGATTCGGCCGAATCCAAATCCTGGTGAAAAAGGCTGAATCCTGGCCGAATCCCGAATCAAATCCTGGATTCGGTGCATCCCTAATTAAAATATAATGTACTGTAGCTCTGCACTTGTAAAACTGGCATGTTTGCTTCAGAAAGACTACTATAGTTTATATAAACAAGCTGCTGTGTAGCCATGGGGGCAGCCATTCAAGTACAGGATACACAGTAGATAACAGATAAGTACTACTATAGTTTATATAAACAAGCTGCTGTGTAGCCATGGGGGCAGCCATTCAAGCACAGGATACACAGTAGATAACAGATAAGTACTACTATAGTTTATATAAACAAGCTGCTGTGTAGCCATGGAGGCAGACATTCAAGCACAGGATACACAGTAGATAACAGATCAGTACTACTATAGTTTATATAAACAAGCTGCTGTGTAGCCATGGGGGCAGCCATTCAAGTACAGGATACACAGTAGATAACAGATAAGTACTACTATAGTTTATATAAACAAGCTGCTGTGTAGCCATGGGGGCAGCCATTCAAGCACAGGATACACAGTAGATAACAGATAAGTACTACTATAGTTTATATAAACAAGCTGCCGTGTAGCCATGGGGGCAGCCATTCAAGCACAGGATACACAGTAGATAACAGATAAGTACTACTGTAGTTTATATAAACAAGCTGCTGTGTAGCCATGGGGGCAGTCATTCAAGCACAGGATACACAGTAGATAACAGATAAGTACTAATATAGTTTATATAAACTAGCTGCTGTGTAGCCATGGGGGCAGCCATTCAAGCACAGGATACACAGTAGATAACAGATAAGTACTACTATAGTTTATATAAACAAGCTGCCGTGTAGCCATGGGGGCAGCCATTCAAGCACAGGATACACAGTAGATAACAGATAAGTACTACTGTAGTTTATATAAACAAGCTGCTGTGTAGCCATGGGGGCAGTCATTCAAGCACAGGATACACAGTAGATAACAGATAAGTACTAATATAGTTTATATAAACAAGCTGCCATGTAGCCATGGGGGCAGCCATTCAAGCACAGGATACACAGTAGATAACAGATAAGTACTACTGTAGTTTATATAAACAAGCTGCTGTGTAGCCATGGAGGCAGACATTCAAGCACAGGATACACAGTAGATAACAGATCAGTACTACTATAGTTTATATAAACAAGCTGCTGTGTAGCCATGGGGGCAGCCATTCAAGTACAGGATACACAGTAGATAACAGATAAGTACTACTATAGTTTATATAAACAAGCTGCTGTGTAGCCATGGGGGCAGCCATTCAAGCACAGGATACACAGTAGATAACAGATAAGTACTACTATAGTTTATATAAACAAGCTGCCGTGTAGCCATGGGGGCAGCCATTCAAGCACAGGATACACAGTAGATAACAGATAAGTACTACTATAGTTTATATAAACAAGCTGCCGTGTAGCCATGGGGACAGCCATTCAAGCACAGGATACACAGTAGATAACAGATAAGTACTACTGTAGTTTATATAAACAAGCTGCTGTGTAGCCATGGGGGCAGTCATTCAAGCACAGGATACACAGTAGATAACAGATAAGTACTAATATAGTTTATATAAACTAGCTGCTGTGTAGCCATGGGGGCAGCCATTCAAGCACAGGATACACAGTAGATAACAGATAAGTACTACTATAGTTTATATAAACAAGCTGCCGTGTAGCCATGGGGGCAGCCATTCAAGCACAGGATACACAGTAGATAACAGATAAGTACTACTGTAGTTTATATAAACAAGCTGCTGTGTAGCCATGGGGGCAGCCATTCAATCACAGGATACACAGTAGATAACAGATAAGTACTACTATAGTTTATATAAACTAGCTGCTGTGTAGCCATGGGGGCAGCCATTCAAGATGGAAAAAGGAGAAAAGGCACAGGATACACAGCAGACAACAGATAAGCATGTCCATTACAATGGTGTTTAATCTGTTATTTGTTATGTAACCTGTACTAACACACAGTTTTTTACCAGTGCATGCTAACAGTACATTATATGTTAATTACTTTAAAAAGATTTCACTTTTTATGTTACTGTTCCTTTAATGTACTAATGTATTTTCCATAACACAACATACAAGGCATTTTATCACTGCCAAAGCTCAAATATAAGCCATATCCTGGTAATTCTAAACCAATACCTGGCGTATAGTTAATTTTGGATTGTATTTAACAGCTATTCGACAGCTAAAGTATTGTTCTTAGAAATAGAAAGACATATCCTCCTTCATAGAAGCTCTTAAATCTGATTTGATTATTTTCACTGCCTGTATTTAAAGTTATTAAAAGTCGGGAGTTGGGCAACTTAACTCAGACTCCAGATCAGAGTCCTGCAGCGGGTCGGGTACCTTCAAAAAAAGCAGGGAACCCTGCGGAATGAGGTGAGGATTTTCAGGTGCAGTTATAGATGTGGGTCGGGTTGCAGGTCTCATCTAAATTTCTTATCTTATATTTTAGTCTGAGGGGGATATTTTGCTTGATTCCAACCCACTTTTGATGAGGTCTCTTCCAGTTTGCAGCAACATCACTTCCTGCGGGGTGACGGTCGGGTTGCGGATAAGGCAGTTTCAGGTCCGGGTCAGGTAGCGGATCAAAGTGGATAAATATGCGGGTTGTGGTTTGGTTCGCGGGCTGTGGGTTTGAGAAATTGGTTCCGCTCAGGACTCTACTCCAGATACCCAAAATTGCTTCTGACTCAGACTCCACAGCTCTGGTTATAATACAGTACAGCAGACTTTACCCATGTACACAAGCAGGATCCCATGTACACAAGCAGGATCCCATGTACACAAGCAGGCTGCCTACAGACCACCCAAAAGAACAGGGGAGCTGGCTGAACCAATGTGTTCATATTATTTGTGCCGAAGGGGGCCGATGTGACTGGTTGGGAGAAACTGTACATATTATACCATTAGATTCAATTCCAGGAGCTATTGTCCCAGAATGAACACCAGCAATCACTTACTTAGCAGGGTTGATGGCAGAGAGGACAAATATCAGGACAATGACATCCAAGCTGTGCTCAGGCACGGGGAAGGAACACTGCTCATCCGAGACGTCATGGACAAAGGCAAAGCAGCGGGAAGGGTTGTAAAGTTCGTTACTCTGTGAAGACGATGGATAGGAGTATGTTTAGCTTTCAAAATGGCTGACCCATTGCTAGTTCTCACCAGCATTCTAGTAGAAACACTACGGGCAAAGGCACACGTAAAGAATCTGGTTATTCTGGCTCCTTTCTTTGCTAGAAACAAGGACAGTAAACTGCCCTAAATGTAACTGCTTGAACACTCACTTTACATGAAAGAAGAATATGTGAAACCTTAATAATATATTAAGTGGGTTTGCTTGTGTTTCAGGGCATTATGATCCCCTCAATTGTTGGTTTTCCATGACATATCTATTGAGTACGTGTGAAAATTCCTTTGGACAAGAAGTGAGCAGACCTTTGGGTTTATGGCTAGCTTTAAAGGGGTTGTTCAACTTCCAACACTTTTTTCAGTTCAGTTGGTTTCAGACAGTTTATCAGCAATAAAGACGTTTTCCAATTACTTTATATTTTCTATGTGTGACTATTTTTCGAATATTAAAGTGTAAAATGTATTTTTTCGCCTTCTAAAGCAGCTTGGGGGGGTTGCCGACCCTGTAAATTATTCTAAATTGATACATTTAGTTGATACATTTCTTATCTTTCTCCCTGCTGAGCAGAATCCCTGAGCTACATTTAAAGACAGCTGTTAGAATTGATACAATAGTTGCTGATACTCCAGAGATGCTGCCGAGAAATGGATCAACTAAATGTTGCAAAAATTTTAACAGTGTAAAGTCTGCTAGCTGACTCAAACACCAGAACACCATTCAACTTTAAAAGGCATGTAAAGGCAAAAAAATAAGATCCCATTTTTACTTTCTTTAATGAAAAAACTTTAATTAAAAAATGTGTACTGTTTTTATAAGAAACCTGACTGTATGCAGTGAGATTCTCCCTTCATTTACTGCTGTGGATAGGAATTGTCAGACGGTCCCTAACTGCTCTGCAGGGAAACAATCATACTTATGTACAGCAGGGGGAGCCCCCACCTTACTTCCCAGCCATGCAGAACTCAAGCAGCTTTGTTTGTTTCCCTGTAGAGCAGTCGGCGACTGTAGAGATTTGTATTGGATTTTATTTTTGCCTTTACATCCCCTTTACTGTTTCCAACTCCAGCTGCAGGGACAAAGATCATGGAGCCAGATTTAAACAGATAAACTGGGATTCTATTTGGAGGATTATTTTGCTGCAGCCACTGGTTCTGCAGAGTTGGAGAAAGTTTGTATTAAACAATACAAAAACTATAAAATCCACATTAGATTACATGACAACACAGGACCCAGTGCAGTCTGTATATTCTAATTATTAATCAGTCTTGCTGTATCGGCTTCTGGCAGATATTATTTGACTTGTGCTGTTTTGATCATTTATGACGATCCCTAAGCAGCCCAGACCACACTGAGCATGTGCACAGTCTTGGTCTTGCAAAGATGTATAACAAAGTTACAAGATGGTGACCCCCTGTGGCCAACTTTGAAAGCATAAATCATTTGTTTGATTAGGCTTGTGGTGCAGTAAGTTCATGTTTATGTTTAGTATACAAAATACAGCATTTCTAGCCTTATTCTATTTTACACTTTACTTCCCCTTTAAACTTAGATTTTGAAAAAAATTGTTAAAAATGGAAAGTAATTGGAAAAAAAGTGTTTAATTCTGGGGAACAATCTGAAAACAATTGAACTGAAAAAAGTGGAAGGTGAACAACCCCATTAAGAACTGAATGAAACCTGAAGGGCAACGTCAGTACTGCAGTAAACCATCTCGTGTCACTAGCAGTGATAAGAACAGCACCTGCCTTTCACTGAACACGGAACTGCTTTCTGCCTGAAACACAGTAGTTGTGTTTTTTTCTGGATATCTCAAGTATGCTTTTTTTTGTTCAAACCGGGTTTTAGGATTTAATATTCCAAAAGGGATGGATTCAGTGCATTAGACGAGGATTTCTCCCTATCAGTATCCATATGCTGGTGCGTGCAGTCACAATCTAGAAACGTCCCACCTTGAATGATCATTATCAGAATGCATTAGTGTATGCGATGACATCACAGTATTGACATGTAGTTCTGTTGTACCTTCACTAGTTCCACCGCTGTACTAGAGAAATCACAGCAATACACAAAGAGGCCCGGGTCTCTGCAACAGAAAAACAAGAGGGTGGGTCAGTGGTGCCAGCTTATCTGACCCAGAAATAAATATATATATATATATATATATATATATCTTTCAATGTTAATCAAGGCCCCAATGAGGGCTGAAACGTTGGATACACGAGTGATGTTTCAATAAAATTGTTTTGATTATATATATATATATATATATATATATATATATATATATATATATATATATATATATATATATATATATATACATATACATATACATATACATATATATATATATATAGATATATATATATATACACACTCGGGATGCATATGCAAATTAGGGGCAGAGAGGGAAATCGCGTGACTTTTTTTGTCACAAAACAAGGAAGAAAAAAATGTTTTCCCCTTCCCACCCCTAATTTGCATATGCAAATTAGGATTCGGTTCGGTATTCGGCTGAATCTTTCACAAAGGATTCGGGGGTTTGGCCAAATTAAAAATAGTTGATTCGGTGTATCCCTAGTGCTTACAGACATAAAGGGAGACCTCCTATGCTCGAATCGAATGCATTCTAATCAAATCCACTCTACATTCAATACACATATGATTATTTGCAGATGCCCCAGTAGCTCCCCATCTTCTTTTCTGCTGATTCACTGCACATGCTCTGTGCTGCTGTCACTGACTGAGCTTAGGGACCCACTCAAAATATACAGTACACATAGAATAGAAATGTCACAATATAAGGCTGATTAGTAATTAATACACATAATTACTACATGGCAGCACAGAAACCAGTGCAATTAGCATCAGAATTGAATAATCAGCAAACCTGTAGCATCAGCTTATATTACAGCCAGGGAAGCTCATTTTCTGCTGGATAATTAGTGACGAGCCCTAAGCTTAGCTTCTCAACAGCCAATCAGAGCCCACTGAGCATGTGAGTGTCACAGACACTTTCCAAGATGGTGACCCCCTGTGACAAGTTTGAAGTCCTGGATCATTGCTGCTATTGCCAAGCAATTGACTTTATTGAATTTAGGCTTCTGCAATAAGGTCATTATATAAAATAATGTATTATTAGCCATATTAATATTTAGGGTTTAGTTCTCCTTTAAATACTATAATCCTGGTTTATAGTCTCTGCATTTCTGGCTGTGACTCTTGAAACAATGTAGCAGCGGACTAAAGTTAAATGGAGAACTGATGTCTGCTATACGCTTTCAAAGCTCAAAACCAGCGAACAGAAAGGGATAATCAATTTTTATGACTTTCGTCATGAGAATACATATACATAATAAAATATGAATTGTATCTACACAATCTGGCTGGGCCAGAAGACAAGTTGTAAAATTAAAGATATTTTGACAACACTTACGTATTATTCTGCAATATGGGGAAAACCGTGTTCCCCACGCCACATCCCACCTGAGCAAAAGCAAAGGAACAGAATGTGATTAATCATCTGTCAAAGGCAATGGAAAATCTGCAGTGTCAGCAACTCATGAAAGTGAATCACTGGGGGTGAACTGATGGGCTGAGGGCTGGTACATTAGAGAAAGAACATGGGCAGGCAGAATGAATATAAACTGGAAAGGTGGAAAGGTTTATCTATGGCCTTGTAAGGAACCACTGCACAATAGAAGGAAAGAAATGTGCTGTTTCTTTAGACAGAGGACTCAGAGCAGCATTACTTTGAGGGTTTACTGGTGTATTTATATAGACCTTTCTGATAAAGCTTACTTAAAGGAGAAGGAAAGGCTAAAACTATGTAAGCATTATCAGAAAGGTCTATATAAATACACCAGTAAACCTGAAATGTAACCAAAGAAAAAGGTGCCTTTATTCAAACGCAGAAAAGATCTTTCACAACTATTGGTTGAGGTCTGACTAATGTCAGAACAGCAAACGAAATTTTTAAAAGAAAGAAAAAGAAACCCCACCAATATTTATGATTCTAAAGTTATCAGAAAAAGGTGATGCACCCTACTTGTTCGCTGACAATTCCTAAAAAATTATAATGATATTTAAAGTGCCAGTGCCGCTATAATTCATCCGTAAATAGAAAAATTCATTATTTGAGTAAAGTGCAGTGCAATAAATTAGAATATTAGACCCTAAAGGATAAATTGAATTGATTTAAAAAAAAAAAATTTGTTAAAAATGACCAAACATGATAGTGGGTTAAAAAATGTAGTCACAATCGAAAGAATTAGATAATAGAAATTGGAAAGAGTAGATGGTGGAGTTGTCCCGTAATCTAGCTACCTGATTTTTTTCTAGAGCCTGGGACACCACAAAGATAAGGCAGGACAGGGTAACCGGGGCTGTGGCCTTGGTATTTAACTTGCCCTAGATGTTTACAAGAGGCTAGGTAACCCCTAAAAAGCCACAAACTGTCGGCCCCTTAGAATGGAAAGAAGATTGTAAGAGGTTGTATAGGATAGAAGCGGATTTGACCCAGAGATTTATCTTGCCCCCACTACCGTTAAAAGAACCCAGCCCGACTATTAATTTTAGATCGATTTTACAAAAGGATTAAATTTGAGCACAAGAGGATTCCTAAGAACGCCGACGTACGTTTCGTTGAATAGCTTTGTCAAGGCGAAAAAAAACCAAAAAAAAACAAAGCTATTCAGCGAAACGTACGTCGGCGTTCTTAGGAATCCTCTTGTGCTCAAATTTAATCCTTTTGTAAAATCGATCTAAAATTAATAGTCGGGCTGGGTTCTTTTAACGGTAGTGGGGGCAAGATAAATCTCTGGGTCAAATCCGCTTCTATCCTATACAACCTCTTACAATCTTCTTTCCATTCTAAGGGGCCGACAGTTTGTGGCTTTTTAGGGGTTACCTAGCCTCTTGTAAACATCTAGGGCAAGTTAAATGCCAAGGCCACAGCCCCGGTTACCCTGTCCTGCCTTATCTTTGTGGTGTCCCAGGCTCTAGAAAAAAATCAGGTAGCTAGATTACGGGACAACTCCACCATCTACTCTTTCCAATTTCTATTATCTAATTCTTTGGATTGTGACTACATTTTTTAACCCACTATCACGTTTGGTCATTTTTAACAATTTTTTTTTTTTTTTTAAATCAATTCAATTTATCCTTTAGGGTCTAATATTCTAATTTATTGCACTGCACTTTACTCAAATAATGAATTTTTCTATTTACGGATGAATTATAGCGGCACTGGCACTTTAAATATCATTATAATTTTTTAGGAATTGTCAGCGAACAAGTAGGGTGCATCACCTTTTTCTGATAACTTTAGAATCATAAATATTGGTGGGGTTTCTTTTTCTTTCTTTTAAAAATGACACCAGTAAACCCTCAAAGTAATGCTGCTCTGAGTCCTCTGTCTAAAGAAACACCACATTTCTTTCCTTCTATTGTGTACTCATGGGCTTCTGTATCAGACTAACTGTTTTCAGCTTAAACCTCCAGGGCTTGGGCTTGAGCATGCTCAGTTTACTCCCCCCCCCACTCCCTTCCCTGCTGTAATCTGAGCCCAGAGCTATGAGTGATCCAGGAGAGACTCAGGCAGGAAGTGAAGTCACACCACACTAATATGGCAGCTGCTATCCTAAACAAACAGAGAGCTTCTAGAGCTTTTTACTCAAGTATGGTAAAGCATTCTGCAGAATAAATATAGTGTTATAGCTTGTACTATTGTGAATAAACTGCTTTGGTAGCTTTCCTTCTCCTATAATAACCAACTCTGGGCAATAGCTCAGTTACCTCCATGATGCGGTATGTAGCTGAGGCCCCTGGGAAAGTATCCTCCACATCCCCCGGCTCGGTTTCTTCCTGAAAACCATTCATCTGCACGGCATGTCCTTCCTGGCTTTCCGTACTGGAGCGGGAGGATAATTCAGGGAATTCTGTAAAAAGCCAGTGCCTGTCCTTGAAGAAGCGGTTTTCATGGATAGTGTAGAAATCATCCCAGAAGCTGCTGGCTTTATTCTCGTACTCCTCTGAGAAACACAATCGATTTATAATATTACTTCCTATCTCTGAGAAACGTGGAGATCAATAACAGTGATAGACAGTGATGCCCAGTCAAGCCAAAGCCCAATCATAAGGATAAGTCTCCATTTCACAGAAATACTATAAGGAGACAATTTATAAATCTTTCTTACCTTGTTTTTCCGGTGGCACCGGCTGGACACTGTTCTCTTGCACTTTCTTGTGAGCTGCAGATTCCTGTTCTTCTGACCACTGCACATTATCCCTGCGAGGGAAAGAGAAATGGTGATAATGTTGGGTTCTTTTACTGGCCTTCATCTGTAACATTTCATTTATACCTGCTAATCATTAAAGGGATACTGTCATGGGGAAAAAAAATTCAAAATGAATCAGTTAATAGTGCTGCTCCAGCAGAATTCTGCACTGAAATCCATTTCGTAAAAGAGCAAACAGATTTTTTTATATTCAATTTTGAAATCTGACATGGGGCTAGACATAGTCAATTTCCCAGCTGCCCCAAGTCATGTGACTTGTGCTCGGATAAACTTCCCCTCCAGCAGCCAAACAAAAGAACAATGGGAAGGTAACCAGATAGCAGCTCCCTAACACAAGATAACAGCTGCCTGGCAGATCTAAGAACAACACTCAATAGTAAAATCCAGGTCCCACTGAGACACATTCAGTTACATTGAGAAGGAAAAACAGCAGCCTGCTAGAAAGCATTTCTCTCCTAAAGTGCAGGCACAAGTCACATGACCAGGGGCAGCTGGGAAATTGACAAAATGTCTAGCCCCATGTCAGAGTTTAAGAAATGGATTTCAGTGCAGAATCCTGCTGGAGCAGCACTATTAACGGATTCATTTTCCCATGACAATATCCCTTTAAAGGGGAACTATCACAAAAATTTTAATTTAATATAAGCTTTATCATACTGAAATAAAAAAAACTTTCTAAACACAATCAATTAAAAATTCTGTACTGTTTCTGAAATGATCACGCTAATGTTCACCATCCCTCTCTCAGCATCTGTTTCTCTTCATTCTGTCTTCGTGCAGCAGTTGGGTGTCAGATATTCATTGACAGTTAGATCCAATTTATCTTATAGGAGCAGCTTCCTTTCCTAGCAGATGTATTAGAGCTCACTCAAATAACTAGGGTTGCACCGAATCCACTATTTTGGATTTGGCCGCATCCATCTTGGAAGATTCGGCCGAATACTGAACCGAATCCTAATTTGCATATGCAAATTATGGACGGGAAAGGAAAAAGTGGAAAAAAATGGTTTGCTTCCTTGTTTTGTAACAAAAAGTCCCGTGAAATCCTTCCCTCCCCACAATCTACATATGCAAATTAGTATTCGGTTCAGCCAGGCACAAGGATTTGGCCGAATCTGAATCCTGCTGAAAAAGGCAGAATCCTGGAATCGGTGCATCCCTACAAATAACGGATTCCAGTACAAACTAAAATCTAAAAGACGCCGAGAGAGGGATAGTGAAGATAAACCTGATTAGTTCAGAAACGATGCAGAATATTTAATTGATTGTATTTAAAAAGATTGTTATTTCAGTATGATGAAGCGAATAACTTTTAGCCGATGTAAAATGGCCAATTCTAAGCAGCTTTTTTTATTTAGCTTTTTATTCAGCAGCTTTCCAGTTTGCAATTTCAGCTGTCTGGTTGCTAGGGACCAAATTCCCCTAGCAACCATGCATTGATTTGAATAAGAGACTGGAATATGAATAGGAGAGGCCTGAACCGAAAGAGGAGTAATAAAATTTAGCAATAACACTACATTTGTAGCCTTACAGAGCATTTGTTTCTTTAGCTGGGGTCAGTGACCCCCATTTGAAAACTGGAAGGTGTCAGAAGAAGGGGATTCTAAAATTATAAATAAGAAAACAATCAAGACCAAGTGAAAATTTGTTTAGAATTGACTATACTATAACATGACTTTTAATAATAGTTTTATTCCATGTCAGTGTAAATCCCAATGGCAATGTCTCCAGGCAGCAATTCTCTCCCAATGGCCTCACAGCTGTAGGAACAAAGCAGAAGCTGCAGTACAACAAGAATTAGAGACAGAGAGGCTCCTCCCGCACATCCCTGACCTTCTCACCAAGCATTGTGCTGAAAAACCCGACTGGGATCATCCAGGTGCCTGTTGCCAAATTGTGGTCTCTTCCCCTCCATCCCGGAACCGGAAGACTGAGTCACCGGAGAGCTCGAAAACGCACGGGGTAATGACCAACCAGAGAGGAGCACAGGGCGGGGGCAGACGCAAGTCAGCCAATCAGCAACCGATCTCTGCCCAAACAGGAAGCGGTTCAATGTAGGGCTCCCACGTGTGACAAGGAGAGACATTGCGATTCTGGGTGACAGATGATGTTCCTCGCAGTCTTTCTATGCGCAAATGGCAGCGCTACGGTTGCGCCTGATCGAAGCGGACACCTGTAATTAAAATGGAAAGCCAATGCGCCATCTCTAGCAGCAGCTTATTGCAGAGCGGGATGCGAGAAGGAACAATGCATTGAGCTGGGCACAGAGGGAGGAGCAGAGACGTGAGGGCGGAGCATAGAGGGAGGAGGAGAGATATGAAGGCGGAGCAACTGCTTATGTTGAAATATGCACAACAGGGGAAGATTCTTATAAGGATCCCAAATAATAATTAAAGCAGATAACCCCAGAAAAGGGCTGTATTTTCCAATTACTCCCTGCTAGCTGGGGGGTACATATGTACTTTGGGTGGCAAAGCTCAGTAAAAGGGCACATAAAGGCCAAAAAAATTAAATCCAATTTTTACTTTCTTTAATGAAAAAGAAACCTATCTCCAATATACTTTAATTAAAAAATGTGTACTGTTTTTATAAGAAACCCGACTGCATGCAGTGAGATTCTCCCTTCATTTACTGCTGTGGATAGGAATTGTCAGACGGTCCCTAACTACTCTGCAGGGAAACAATCATACTTATAAACAGCAGGGGGAGCCCCCGCCTTACTTTCTAGTCATGCAGAACTCAAGCAGCTTTGTTTGTTTCCCTGTAGAGCAGTCAGCGACTGTGTAGAGATTTGTATTGGATTTTATTTTTGCCTTTACATCCCCTTTACTGTTTCAAACTCCAGCTGCAGGGACAAAGATCATGGAGCCAGATTTAAACAGATAAACTGGGATTCTATTTGGAGGATTATTTTGCTGCAGCCACTGGTTCTGAGTTGGAGAAAGTTTGTATTAAACAATACAAAAACTATAAAATCCACATTAGATTACATGACAACACAGGACCCAGTGCAGTCTGTATATTCTGATTATTAATCAGTCTTGTTGTATCAGCTTCTGGCAGATATTATTTGACTTGTGCCGTTTTGATCATTTCTGATGATCCGTAAGCAGCCCAGACCACACTGAGCATGTGCACAGTCTTGGTCTTGCAAAGATGTATAACAAAGTTACAAGATGGTGACCCCCTGTGGCCAACTTTGAAAGCATAAATCATTTGTTTGATTAGGCTTGTGGTGCAGTAAGTTCATGTTTATGTTTAGTACACAAAATACAGCATTTCTAGCCTTATTCTATTTTAGACTTTACTTTTTACTCTACTTTTAGACCACTAAAGTCTGCCATTTTTCTTGACTGAGTCTGCAGCTTGTTGACCCAAAATTGCTAGATACCAATCAAGCCCTTTCCCCCAGATCTGTATCTGACTGACCTTCAGCCCAAAGGATGCCAGGCAGAAGTCACAGAAGGTAAACGTGTATTAGCATGTATAAAGAAATAAATTTATCTCAAAGTATGCAACTATACTCTATAAGACCAAAAGCATTAAGATGCCCGCCTATCCCCTTCCCTCTGCTGCTATTACAGCCCCATCTCTTCTTGGAAGTTTCCCACAAGATGTTGGACCATTGTTGGGATTTGTTTCCATTCAGCCACATTACATTAGGGTGGTTGGGCACTGATGTTGGGGATCAGGCCTGGTTTACAGTCAGGGTTCCAATTCATCCGACAAGGAGTTCAGTTGGGTTGAGGTAGGGTTGCCACTTGTCTGATTTTGACCCGGACATCCCAGTTTTTTGAAGGGCTGATCTCCATGTCATACACCCCCCCCCCCCGTCGCATCTAGGGTTGCCACCTTTTTGGGAAAACTGTACTGGCCAAGGTGGGTGACGGGTCCAAGAGGGGGAGGAACGTGATGTAAATGGGTGGAACAGTGATATCACAGGGGCGGGATCATGCCATTGAGGGGGAGGGGCCAAGCCAAGGAGTGTGGAATCGGTAAGAATTGAAGCTAAAAAGAGCTGGCGGTGGATCAGAGGCAAGCTGGGAGCAGTTTGACTAGTGATCACAAATTTACCAGCCGTTACATTGCCAGTAACTATGAAATACCGGCCCAGGCCTTGGCTGATATTTTACCAGCTAGGCCGGTGAAATATGGACCAGGTGGCAACCACATCACAACCATGTGCCCCATTATGTCACAACCCCGCCCCTTGCCCGGAGTTAGACAGACCAAACGTGGCAACCATAGGTTGAGTATTCCAAATGCACTCGCACACCCAGGCACTTCAGTGGTATGACTTCCTGGTGCACTGTGATGGAGGAATCGGCAACCTCCTGTCACATTCGGCACCCTATATCCAGAACCCAAGTTAAGCTCCCTGGTCTCGGCTCTCACTTCTGCCTTTAACCGCCGCCTTTCACCTCGGGAGGAGTCCTCGGCTAATCCAATGCCGCCAGGTCTTAATAGAGAGAGGAGCAAAGCTAACGGTTCTGGATGAGCAAAGGGGCACGATCGTCTCACCAGGATACTGGAAGGAAGAACACCACCAGGAACAGGCAGGCCGGGCCAGCACAAGCAGAGAATCGTCAGACAGGCCGGAAACAGGATCGGAGAATGTAGAATCATCAGTGGACAGGCAAAGGATCAGGATTGGAAAGGTCAGAGTAGTTAATCAGGAAGGCAACGGCCAATACACTAAAGATCAATAGGATTCACAATGAATATAACACCCAGGAACAAGCTAATTGAACCCAACAATGGGCAATCATATCAAACCAGACTTTCCCTTTTATACGGTTTGAATTTGGCGCCATTGTGTTCTGACGTCACAAGCCAGCGTCACTGCACCTTTACGCAAACGGAAACGCACGCCGCGCGCCTTAAAGGAAGCGGGCACTGGAGAGAAGCGAGCTGCTCAGTGGGCGTCCACGCCTAAGGAGCGCCGATGGATCCCGCTGCCCAATAGATCACCAGGGTAAGGTTCCCTTACACCTCCTTTCCATTTTGGCAAAAAGGAAATCACTGGCACACAGGATAATGCTGGCAGGGTGAGCCCTTGCTGAAAGTTTTATTGCAGCATGCGACGTTTTGGGGTAAACCCCCTTTGTCAAGCATACAGGAAAGTAATGCACGCAATAAATGAAAGCTTGAGCAATTATCATAACATAACGAGTGGGCGTGACAGCAAGTGCATAGCAAATTAATTACGAAAACACGTGTGAAGGCCAATAGCAAGTGATTAAAATGTCCAAATATAAAATCTACAAGGATCCATTTGCCTCACGAATGAATGAATTATAAATGAGAATTATATATGAGGCAAATGGATCCCAGTGGGTTTTATATTTGGACATTTTACGGACTTTCTATTGGCCTTCGCACGTGTTTTCTTCATTAATTTGCCGTGCACTTGCTGTCACGCCCACTCGTTATGTTCTGCTAATTGCTCAAGCTTTAAATTGTACTGCTAGCAGAAGTGACACGGAGAATAGTCATTTGTTTATAGGCCTTACCACCTCCTGCATTTAAACATGACACAAATTGTATGTCACCTTCTCATTTTCTACTTTCCTTCCCTGTATCTCATTTAGGTGCTTTGAACAGAGAGGCCCCACTCACTGACATCTAATCAACTGCTTGGAGATTTACTATGAGCCAGCACTGATGCGTTTCACTTTGGTCAGGGTTGTCTGCTTTCGAAAAAGTGATAAGGAGTCTGTTGGTTTTTTTTTTAATGTATATCAAGTCATCCATTTCCTATTACAGTAGATTCTATCCTCTCTGACTGTCTAAAAATATCTGCACCCCACCTGTCTTCCACCTTCATCTCTTCTAGCGAGCGTTGACGTCACAATCTGCCAAGCAGAAAGGTAACGGTTGCTGGGTGCATGGATTTGCTGCCAATTTAGAAAAGCAGCATGTATTCATTTATACCTACGTTGTGGGCCTTGGAACTCTAACACACGCAGGCAGTCTGACACCTGCACACACATGTATGAACATTGTCATAAATACTGTACACACAGTGACAGATGTTGACATCAACACACAGGTGCAGACACCCCAACACACTCAGTTTAACACATAAACAAAACAAAGAACACACGCACGCACCAATGCAGGCACACACGTCGCCCACACACAGTTATTTGTGGAATATCAAGTCTCCATGGAGCTTAGAGCTTTTTGCATTGACAGGATCAGTGTTCCAACCTCCAGCAGAGAGAGACTGTCAGTAGTTAAATTATTATTATTTAAAACTAGGCATTCCATAAATACATTGGTTTTGTTAACAAGAGAGTTTAAAGTCATCTCCCTTTTAGCTGGGAAAGATACTTTTTTTTTTTTACTATAAAATCTGAATTTTTACTTGAAATTTTTTTTTTCGAGATTTATCTCCCGAGGATGGAAAAAGTCAGAATCTGAAAATCCTCCATCTCAGATCTGCCGAGGTTGTATAAATCAACGGAAGAGGTCCCTATCCTATTTGGAATTTAATGTGACGTGTGCTGGATTTAGCCAGAAAATCCAACTATTTCAGGCGTTTCAAGGAAAAAAAATCCAAAAAAATCCAGACTTTTCGGGAAAAAGACAGAAAAAAAAAATCAAGCAATTCGGAGAAACAATGATCCGATTCTATTTTTTACTCTATTAGTTATTAAAGTTTGTAGGGTGCAAACTTGATAAAATCGGGTAAAAAATAGAATCCAATTGTGGATTCTAGTTTGATCTGACTTTTTTTTATTTAAATAATTCGGATTTTGATAAATAAGGCCCTGAGTGTACTGTTCCTCTGTTCCTCGTCCAGCAGCTTGGGGCCAGGGAGCAGAGCAGTTTGGCTGGGACCCAGCATTGTATAGAACTCCTGGGAGCAACTAAGGATCAGTAGCTAGGGATTGTGATTGTCTGTGTGCAGCACCTACATAATTCTAGGCATTGTTTAGGCAAGGGTAAGTAAAATAAGCAGCAACACCACGGATTTGTATGCGTTTGGGGGAGGTATTTGTAATCCTGACACATATATTTAGTTTCTCTTATGGTTAAAGGGGTTGTTCACAGTTGAGTCAACTTTAAGTATGATGTAAAGAGTGATATCCTGAGACGATTAGCACATTTTTAATGTTTTAGTTTTTTAACGTTTTGGAATTTCGGCAGTTAGCTGGTTGCTAGGGTTCAGATCACCTTAGAAACAAGGGGATGGTTTCAGTTATAGACCGGTAAATAAATAGGAGAGGACCTAAATAGAAAAAAATGAGTAATAATAAAAATTGTAGCCTCACAGAGCAAGTGGTTTTTTTTTTTGACCCCGATTTGAAGGTTGGAAAGAGTCAGAAGAATAAGGCAGAGTTTAAGACAGAGACATGTTGTGCATACTGCTACTGAAAAATGCCTTACCCTTTAAACAACACAGGGATTGTTTGTCCATATATTGCAATATATTTAAGCTGAACAACTACGTCAAAGTCATCCCATATCTGGCCAGTCCTACACACAATTTTCATCTGATTCATTAAGAATTCTGTTGCTTCATTATACATTTTATATATATATATATATATATATATATATATATATATATATATATATATATATATATATATATATATATATATATATATATATAAAATGAAGACCAACTGAAAAGTTGCTATTCTATAACAATAAAAGTTAAAGGTGAATCACGCCTTTAATTCAATTTAAATTTGATTAAGTAGGGAGGCACCGAATCCGGGATTCGGTTTGGGATTCGGGCTTTTTCAGCACTATTCGTATTCAGCCGAATCCTTCCGCCCAGCCGAACCGAAGCCTAATTTCTATATGCAAATTAGGGGCGGGGAGGAAATCGCAAGACTTTTTTGCCACAAAACAGGGAAGTAAAAAATGTTTTCCCCTTCCCACCCCTAATTTGCATATGCAAATTACCATTTGGTTCGGTATACGGCGGAATCTTTCGTGAAGAATTCGAAGGTTCGTACGAGTCCTAAATAGTGGATTCGGTGCATCCCTATTATTAAGTGCAGAGATCAAATGGTTGTCGTTTCACCATCACATCCAACATCCAAGCTCATAACAAGTGCAAGGATAACATTGTCCCCCCGTTGCCTAAATTCACTTGTCACTTATTCCTAATTGATAAGGTAAATAATACTGTTTAGCAAGTATGGGCCTCCAGTTTTTAATACAAAAGTAATCAGATATGCACTTACTGCATTTATGGAGAAATTCCTGCAGGGGGCAGCAAAAGGCAGGGCATTTGTACCAACTAAGCGAAGAAACTAAACAGCTCATTTTACTAAATGTGGGTGAAACTGGGCTGCACATAAGTCGTAAGGAATGTGTGAATTGCAGCACTTAAACAATTCAGCTTTTATTTGGAAATGAGCTTTAAATTATCCGAATTTTCATTTCTTCAACCGAACCCTCCAGCAAAATATTACGCTCAGTGACGCACATGACTCATAATGGAGTCTGTAAGGCAATGCCTCATTTCAGCTCAGAACTTTTATTTTGGCAGAAGTAAAAAAAAAAAAAAAAGCTTTGTATCAGGGAATTCACCTTAAACAGGTCAGTTCAGGATGTGCCCATAGCCCCTAACCCAAGCTTGAATGACAGAGGGAATAACTCGAGTGAGGCCCAGGGTGATCGAAACGGAGGATGTACACAGCACAGAAGGGGTTAACATAAGGGGTTCACATGGTTAACAAACCTTACACCTCTTGTTGACTAATCCTATAATGATAACTGTGGCATTTTTGCTGTTTCAACCACATTTAAATTAAAAAAAAACAAAACATTTGTCAGAACGAATAACTTAGTAGAAAATACCCCACAAAAAATGCACAATGTAGAGGAGAGTGGGACAAATGTTGCCCCAGATGATGATCATCAGATGATAAGTAAATTCTTTAACCTTTAAATAAATAGTGTAGTGGGAAGTAGCATTAGTTCACCCTTCCTCCATCAAACATACCCATACTCAACTGGCACGCACTAGGGTTACTACTCCTGGCGCCCACTAGGGTTACTACTCCCGGCGCCCACTAGGATTACTACTCCCGGAGCCCACTAGGGTTACTACTCCCGGAGCCCACTAGGGTTACTACTCCCGGCGCCCACTAGGATTACTACTCCCGGAGCCCACTAGGGTTACTACTCCCGGAGCCCACTAGGGTTACTACTCCCGGAGCCCACTAGGGTTACTACTCCCGGCGCCCACTAGGGTTACTACTCCCGGAGCCCACTAGGGTTACTACTCCCGGAGCCCACTAGGGTTACTACTCCCGGCGCCCACTAGGGTTACTACTCCCGGAGCACACTAGGATTACTACTCCCGGCGCCCACTAGGGTTACTACACCCGGCGCCCACTAGGGTTACTACTCCCGGCGCCCACTAGGGTTACTACTCCCGGCGCCCACTAGGGTTACTACTCCCGGCGCCCACTAGGGTTACTACTCCCGGAGCCCACTAGGGTTACTACTCCCGGAGCCCACTAGGGTTACTACTCCTGGTGCCCACTAGGGTTACTACTCCTGGAGCCCACTAGGGTTACTACTCCCGGCACCCAATAGGGTTACTATTCCATCCGGAAAAACATTGGCTAGGGCCAATGACAGTATTAAGAAGGATATTATAAGTCACTGAGTTCCATGTCCATATAAAGGCACAAAGGCTTTAATATTCTCATATTTTACAACAGGGGATGCATTATATAGTGAATAAAGTACCCCCTCTTGTAAAATATAAGGATATTATAAGTTGCCGAGGAGTTTCGGCCGAGTGCTTTTATACAGGTCATGGAACTCCTAGGTAACTTCTAATATCCTCATATTTTGCAACTGGGGGTACTTTATTTATTATAATACACACGTTTCAGTGAGTCATGTGACAGAAATGACATCAGAACTCTTCGTTTATAACTGATTACGTCAGAACTCACCGTTAATAAGGATATAATTTACAGGATATTCATGGTTTTTGTGTAATATATATATATACATATATATACACATATATATATGTATATATATAGTGTTCTTACACTCTGCCCCTTCATTTTACATGGCTGAACTCAAAGTCTTTGATGTTTACTGAAGAAAACCCTGTGAGCACACTGTACTGTATTTGTACCATAGGCATGCTACCACGGCCAATCTGATTTCATTTATTCATTAATTCACTTCATGGAGTGGTTTTTTTGGGTCCTTATGTATAAATACAAATATACAGAGAAGGAATGTTCTGGGCACACAATAAGCTATACCCTCATACTGTACTGTCTAAGGGAATCAATATGGCACCTCCTTCCCATATGTATAAATACAAATATACAGAGAAGGAATGTTCTGGGCACACAATAAGCTATACCCTCATATTGTACTGTCTAAGGGAAACAATATGGCACCTCCTTCCCATATGTATAAATACAAATATACAGAGAAGAAATGTTCTGGGCACACAATAAGCTATACCCTCATACTGTACTGTCTAAGGGAATCAATATGGCACCTCCTTCCCATATGTATAAATACAAATATACAGAGAAGGAATGTTCTGGGCACACAATAAGCTATACCCTCATACTGTACTGTCTAAGGGAATCAATATGGCACCTCCCTCCTCCCATATGTATAAATACAAATATACAGAGAAGGAATGTTCTGGGCACACAATAAGCTATACCCTCATACTGTACTGTCTAAGGGAATCAATATGGCACCTCCCTCCTCCCATATGTATAAATACAAATATACAGAGAAGGAATGTTCTGGGCACACAATAAGCTATACCCTCATACTGTACTGTCTAAGGGAATCAATATGGCACCTCCTTCCCATATGTATAAATACAAATATACAGAGAAGGAATGTTCTGGGCACACAATAAGCTATACCCTCATACTGTACTGTCTAAGGGAATCAATATGGCACCTCCCTCCTCCCATATGTATAAATACAAATATACAGAGAAGGAATGTTCTGGGCACACAATAAGCTATACCCTCATACTGTACTGTCTAAGGGAATCAATATGGCACCTCCTTCCCATATATATAAATACAAATATACAGAGAAGGAATGTTCTGGGCACACAATAAGCTATACCCTCATACTGTATTGCCTAAGGGAAACAATATGGCAGCTTTAGGAGAGCTTTCTTTTTATGCTGGGATTATCAGAAGCATATGAGCAGGGGATGACGGAGTGATTCAAGTTTGGATATTATCAAAGCATTTTTTGTGGAGCTGGATTGTCTCGGCTGCCTATGGCCCAGCACTGAAGCCTAAAAGCTTGGCTATAGCCCCGTGGCCGTAAGCGCTTTATCTCCATGTGAAACACGCCAGGCACCACAGCACTGAGCCTTTAATACTGCATGCCTAACTCCGGATCAGATAAATGTGAATAAGCAGAAATAAGCGTCTGACAAGGAAAACCAGCAGTGAATTCAGTGTTTCCATTTACAAATAAACAGTGTTCTTCATCAGCACGGCAGTCTCTTCCCCGTCACAATACAGGCATATTAACCTTTTCCTTTCCATCAAATTCCATTGTTTGTTTTCAGACTATAAAACCAAATCTGCTCTGTTGAAACCGCCGGCAAAGAATGAAAAAAAACCCCCCCCAAAAAAACCACGTAGTCTACAAATCTTACACCCCAAAATGTTATTGTGATCGGCCACTTCCTGTGAAAGCAGCGCATAGACAGCAGTGTCGTTGTGAGGTACTTGTGTAATCAATTGCCCCGACTGAGTGCGACGGAGATGATGGAATGTCCTTGATAAAAGTAAAATATTGCAGTTCTACTACACAGCTTGTAACCGCATCCATTTTGTGCTGACCTTGTTGTCACACAGGTGATGTTGCAGCTTCCTGTTGCAGGCAGCCATTTTGTATCAACCAGGAAGTATTATAAACGTGTGGTTTTTTTTCCCCACACAAATTCATTGGAAACTCTTCAGACGCTGCTTGTAAACCTCATCCGGGGGTCGGAGAGTGATTGTGTCTATTGCAGTGATTTGGGTGGATAAGGCAAATATGGGCAAGAAGTGTCAAGTGCTTTTAGACTTTCGTGGTTTTTGTTACACAATTTGAGATTTAAACTCTTTTCTATTGTCGGTGCATCTCGCTGGGTCTTAAATCTCATATTCACTCGGTATTCCCACGATATGTTATATTGGTAAACGTCGACGTGGCTCCTTTATAGAGGGGATTATGAGCCTGGAAGAAATAATATAAATATATAAGAAATACAAATATAGGGTGGGACAGCATCAGACTGGGGGGCCCTGGGCCCACCAGACCTGCAGTCTCAGGGCCCCACACCATCCCCGAGGGCCCTCCAGCCGCAGAGCCCACTTTCCCCCCATCCTAACCCTTTCCTGAGCCCCGCGGATGGGTTCAGGGAGGGAGAGAAGGAGCGGCAGTGCAGGGAGCGGGTCTAGGCCGGCGGAACCCAAAAGAGCTGGGGCCCACCGGGTTTTTTACCAGTGTCCCGCCGGCCCAGTCCAACCCTGGGGAGGGGGATCCTATGAGGAATAACAAAACAGTTACAGTCTGATACAGAAGCCCATGAGTACACAATAGAAGGAAAGAAATGTGCTGTTTCTTTTGACAGAGGACTCAGAGCAGCATTACTTTGAGTGTTTACTGGTGTATTTATATAGACCTTTCTGATAAGGCTTACTTAGTTTTAACCATTCCTTCCCCTTTAAACTGAAAAAATAAAGATAATACACAGAACAACTCCAGTTTGAGCAAAACAACATTTCCTGGTAAACAATGCGATACATAAGGATAATGCCCTCTCACCGTGTCCCATTTGGCTTTCGCTCTCTCTTCTTCGAACTTGGCAAATTCGCGTCGGTCATGAATGGTAATAAGCAGCTTCCATATGAGCAAAGCCACCAGCCCGATAAGCAGTATGGCTCCCATTACAGACATGAGGACTACCAGAATATCAGGGCCTTGGGGGCACTCTGAGGGGAGACACAATAAAATCAGGTTAAAAGGACAGAGATATGCTTCATCGTTTATATATGATACAACAAGATGCCTAGATTCTATGACACAGCATGTCCCTGGTCACCGACCCCATCTGAAAACAACAAATGCTCTTTAAGGCTACAAATAAATTGTTATTGCTCAGGTCTGTGCAATATGTTGGCGCTCTAAAAATTCATGTTTATAATAATAATAGCTTCTTTTTATTACTCATATTTCTATTCAGGTCCTCAATCATATTACAGTCACTTATTCAAATCAGTGCATGGTTGCTAGGGTAATTTGGACCCCAGCAATCAGGCTGCTGGAATTGCAAACTGGAGAGCTGCTGAATAAAAGCTAAATAACTCAACAACCACAAATAATAAAAAATTAAAAACAATTGCAAAATGAACAACCCCTTTAACTTAAGAGAGCAAATAATATGGTAGCTCTTATTTATATATACAGGTATGGGACCTTCTAGGGACCTGGGGTTTTCCGGGTTAATTGATCCTTCTCTTAATTTGGATCTTCATACCTTATGTCCAGTAGAAAATCATGTAAACATTAAATAAAGCCAATAGGCTGTTTTTGCCTCCAATAAGGATTAATTATATCTTAGTTGGGATCAAGTACAAGCGAAAATTTGGCTTATTTAGATTAAATGGAGTCTATAGGAGACGGCATATATATATATATATATATATATATATATATATATATATATATAGATAGATAGATAGATAGATAGATAGATAGATAGATAGATAGAGAGAGAGAGAGAGAGAGGGGTATAGATATATGTTTGGGATCCATTATCCAGAAAGCTACTACATTTATATATATATATATATATATATATATATATATATATATATATATATATATATATATATATATATATATATATATATATATATATATATATAAAATTTGGAAACATTTATAGGGAAATAAAATATATGGAAACACAGATATTTAGTATAGTATGTCCCCTTTAACCCATTATATAGGGTAACAGTGGGAGAAGGGAAAAACTTACAGGGCTCTAAAGTTTATTGTTTGTCATAAAACAAAAGGAATAACTTTTATGTTCATTTTATGACCTTTCTGGGCTTCTGTTGGACTTGGACTTCCCAGAAACCCCTACAGTGGATATTGCCGGGAGTCAGTGTGTATATAAATATATATATACAGAGCTGAATAAGCCGGGAGTTGTCCGTTCTCGGGATGGAAGGGGTTACCAATGACTCTTGTGTATTTTGCAGACAGGAAATGAAATCATAGCTCATTAGCAGAGAACAAGAAATTCTTGGTCTATAACTTGTTTTCTTTTCCCACGCAGGGTGGGATACTTTATTATTAGCCTCTTGCTTCATGGCCGCAGCATTTTAACCATGTCACTGCTGGTGCAGACCGGTCAATGAGCGTTGAGTGTTGGGAGTTGAAGTTGAGCAACAACACAAATCAAATCCAATAATGCAGTTGGCTTATTGAGTGCCTCTGGACACTTACCTGCTTCATTAATGACGTACAATACAGATTTGCCACTTGCGTCCTCGTGGTACTGGAATCGGACCACACAATCATTTTCATCCTTGTAGGTACAATTCACCGCATTCTTTCCATTATCCACTGAGCGCAGGGCAAAGGAAAAATAGGGACAAAAAAATCAATCATATACTGTAAGGGGGGTAATGTAATAACAATTTGAATTCAGAAACAATAGCAACCAATCAGAAGCTAGCATTTACAGCTGAAATGTGGTTGCTATGTGTTACTAGACCAGGAGAATATGGATATTAAACTGGCCCTGATTATACACCCCAACTACTCACCCAGCTCAGTGACAGACTCGATCTCATCACGACAAATTTGCTTGCAAGAGGAATCCTCAAACCAGGGGCCCCTCTCGAATTTTTTGCACTCCACACAGCCCCTGTGTAACAGTAAAGGGGGTTATTTATCAAAATCCGAAAATTTTGCAGAATTTTCTGAAATACACAGACCAAATCTGCACAGTTTTTTTTTTCCATTTATTTATCGATACATTTATCCAAAAATATATTGTGCCGGAAAAAACTTGATAAAATCTGAATCGTACACATTTTTCATATTTCTCGCCGAAAACTATGACTTTTTTTGTATTTTGAGCCCGGAAATCATGAAATCTTTGGATTATTGCACGAAACCCAGTGCAGATCAGGCTATATTTGGGACATCTCCCATTGACTTTTACATGAACTAGGCAGGTCAGAGTACTTTTTTATTCTGACTTTTTTTAACACTCTCTGGGTTTAATAAATCCTGAAAAATTTGTGGTTTTCCCCTTTTTGGTTTTTTAAAAGACCAAAAAAAAAAAATCGGTCCTTAATAAATAACCCCCTATTTTGGATTCAGCCGAATCCTTCGTGAAAGATTCGGCCAAACACCGAACCAAATCCTAAATTCGCATATGCAAGTTAGGGATGGGAAGGTTAAAACATTTTTTACTTCCTTGTTTTGCGACAAAAAGTCACATGAATTTCCTCCCTGCCCCTAATTTGCATATGCAAATTAGGATTTGATTCAGCTGGGCAGAAGGATTTGGCCGAATCCGGATTCTGCTGAAAAAGGCTGAATCCCGAACCGAATCCTGGATTCGATGCATCCCTACTCCTAAGTTATACCTGTAATGATTAGGGGACATGGAGAGGGGTAAATGGACTAAAAACAGTTATTATATAGACTAATACACATAGTTATTGGGAAGAGTTATTAACTAGGGAGATGTTATTTAGGGGTCGTCCAATGAAGAGGAATATATAACAGAATATTAGGATTTATAGGAAGGCTGGAGGCGTTACATGGAGTAATAGGAGGAGTTATAGGATGGGTTACATGGAGCAACAATAAATTTGTAGCCTTACAGAGCATTTGTTTTTTAGATGGGGTCAGCGACCCCCATCTGAAAGCTGTAAAGAGTCTGAAGAAGTAGCCAATTAAAATTATATTAAAGCTAATTAAAAATCTATTAAAAAAAAATGAAGGCAAATTGCTTAGAATTAGCCATTCTATAATTTAGCGTGAAAGGTGAACCGCCCCATTAATAAAACACTCACTTCTTAAAGGTACAGGCATCAGGGCAGGTGGGGCATTTTTCACAGGTATCTCCATAGGAGCCCGGCTGGGTACATTCACACTTCCCGCACACACACTGGCCTCTCCCACTGCACAAGAGGCCACTGCTGGACATGCAGGTATCCGTACGAGTGGTGCAGTTGCAATAATCCCCCGTCCAATCAGACTCGCAGATGCAGTCACCGCAGTTACACTGGCCATGCCCTAGAGAAAGAATGAGACTGATTAATTTACTACTACTACTACTACTACTACTACTACTACTACTACTACTACTACTACTACTACTACTACTACTACTACTAAAAAGGGAGCAGCACTGCTTTAGTAGCATCAAACAGGATAAACATCCACATGCCGGTCCAAGTTACACAAACCTATGCGTCTACTCCCTTTTTGTACAAGTCTTTAGAACTTCAGAATATTTAATCAAATTAAATCACAAATGTGTGTTTTTTTTATTTTAACATTCCCCCACAAACACAATAAGATTTTTAGTCGAATTCCTCCTTCATTCAGCAATTGCCTCATTCAGAAGAAGCCAAGCCGGCGGGTAAGGTGGAGCAGGTAAACTTCTTGTATTGACATTCCCTGTATATTTCTTTGTGAGTGAAAGCAGATAAGGCTTACCGGTCCCACCCTGCCTGCTCTGTAACTTCAGGGTATAAATTCCACCTTCCACCTTTGATACTGCAATATAGGCAATTCAATGCAGGCCTGTATATGTTGCTAAATGGATAACAGGGAAATCCCTTTTCGCTTGGATTTATTTTGCAAAAAATTCCCTAAACCCAAAGAGAGGGAGAGACCTATATAGCTAGTAGCCTACTATGGTGGGTATTATGCCTGATAACAGCATTGTAGAGGAATCTGGGCAAATGACTAATAGCTAGGGTTGCCACCTGGCTGGTATTTTACTGGCCTGGAGGGTAAAAATGATGGCTGATCCCAATGTTATTAATATGGATATAAGATAAATATATAGGAAGGCCGGTATTTTTTTCCAGGAAAGGTGGCAACCCTACTAATAGCTCAGGGGGTAGAATGAATTAGACAGATGCTTTCCGGTGTTCAGAGGATATTGCATACCTCCCAACTGTCCCGTTTTTAGAGGGACAGTCCCTCTTTTGACAGCTCAATCCGCAGTCCCAATTTTCTCTGCACTGAAAAGCCAGAAAAAGAAACAAGTTTCTAACTTAATTGGCAGAGAGCCCAGGACACAGCAGCAGATTAGATACTTTTGTAACATTATGTCGAGATAAGCAAATAAGTCATTGTAACAATATAAGATAACAGGTCCCTTGGGAAAAGTTAGACTCACAGCTTAAAGGGCAATTCACCTTCATTAGCAAAACTGTAATAACTGACAGAAACCACAGAAATTTGTTCAAACTTTCAGAACCTGCTAAATTTTGTAAAATGAACATGGTCATTAGGGGGTGTGGTCACAAAAATGGGTGTGGTCAAAAATGCAGCGCAACTTTTTTATCCCTCTTTTTATTTCCAAAATGTTGGGAGGTATGTGACGTGATAGAGTAGTGAATGAGCAAGTAGAATCACAGAGAACCCCCCGATGCAGCGAGCAGGAGATGAGGATGTGATGGAGTAATGGAATATTATGGGCCCCAGTCCATTGGTGTAACTAGATATTACTGGGCCCCACTGCAAATTATTTTTCAGGCCCCCCCCCAAAATGTCTAGAGGTTGTACCAATATTTATTGAAATTGTATATGAATTTGGGCCTCATGGGGCCCCTATACCCAAGGTGGCGAGGTTGGCGGTTTTCCAGCTACTAATTTAAAGCCCAGGCGGGTTTTGAAAGTACAAACTAGCCAACGTACAGATTTAGGCTACTTTTTGGGCCTTTGGCTGGTTTATACTTTGGAAACCAGCCAAAGTTTTTCTTGCCCTAATGTGCCAAACTCAGGCCGGGATTTGTGGAAAGGCCACCAAGGCCCGGGCCTAGGGCGGCAGGATTTTAGGGGGGTGGCATGCCATCCAACCTCATCCACATTGATTCAGAAACACAGAGGATGCATGGGAAATGCATTATTTTGGATTATCCTTCGTGAAAGATTTGGCCGAAATATCGATATGAATCCTAATTTGCATATGCATTTTTAACTTTGTTTTGTGACAAAAAGCCACTCGATTTCCCTCCCCACCCCTAATTTGCATATGCATATTCGGTTCAGCCGGGCAGAAGGATTCAGCCGAATCCAAATCGTGCTGAAAAAAAAGCAGAATCCTGGCTGAATCCTGAACCGAATCCTGGATTCGGTGTATCCCTACGGGAAATATAATATTTTTTTAACAATTTCCTGCTTGCCAATCCCCAATTCTCCAGACCTGATTAAAATTTGCACATGTGCATGAATAAAGGAGAGAGGACGGAGGCAATGAATGCCAGCCAGTCTAGGGACACCACTTTGTAAATCCGGCCATGGCCAAGCCTGCGTCTCCCAATGCATGTTGGGTAATGTAGTTTTTAACAATTTGCCAAGTTTAATGTAAGTTTAAAGTAAGACTACAATACCCAGCATGCAATGGGACTGACGTGTAGAAGTCTGGAGATTTTGGGGTCTGCACCCCAGTCTCCTATCACTCAAGCATTCTTGCATTTTGCAGTGACTTTCTATAATTTCAGACAATTTTGGAGAAAAAATCTGCTGCCCACCAAAATGTCTATAGGTTGAGCGGTTTTACCAATATTTAATATTGAAATAGTTTATGTATTAGGGCCTTATGGGGCCCCTATACCTCCTGGGCCCCCCTCTGTAATTACGCACCTGGTGACGGTGAATCTGTGCCATTTTGCTTCATGGGAAAATTGCAAATCTGTGAAAATTATTTTCACTGCACATATTGTGCTATTTTTTTGGGCTACTTTTGAAGTGCCTCTTGGCTAGTTTTGGGCTGGTTTTGTAGCCGACTTTGGCTGGTTTTGAAAATTAGACCTGGCAACCCTGCCTACACCTCCTGGGCCCCCCTAAAGCTGCAGTATAGTTATGCTCCTGCTCCAGGCTCCATATAGAACTCAGCTCTTGGTTATCTAATTTGGCACAATTTCTATTGGCAGAGTTATCTCTGTACCCCTTATCTCTTAACTCGTGTCACCAACTGCCACAATCACACCAACTGAACTCACTAGATTTCCTCCATCTCCCACCCGTCTCTCCTCTTAGAGGGTTATTTATTAAAGTCCGAATTTATCTCAATATTTTCTGAAAAAAACTCAGACCAAATCCGCACAGGTTTTTTGGGCTTATTTATGAAAGCACTTTCCCGATAATTTTGTTTGCATGAAAAAAATCCAAAAAAATAGTGAAAAATCACAATTTTTTCAGATTTTTCATCCGATTTTCACGATTTTGCCCGAAACGTTCAGGGTATTGCCAAAAACCCAGCACACATCAAAAAATCATTGGGACTTCTCCCATTGGAATATGTAATCTCGACAGGTTGGGACGCAGCATGTTGCATTTCACCTGCGTTCGGCGCATACATGCGTCTGTGTGAGTACAGCCCCCTTCACAATAATTGAGTGTGTCTACTCCTGCGCTTCCCATGCGGCTGAACGGAAGAAAGCGCAACGCAGGGGAGTGCAGGAAAAACCGCCCGTGTGTAAGAGTCCTTTAACCCCTATGATCTCCCGAATACATGGGATGCACAAAATCCAGGATTCGGTTCGGAATTCAGCCAGGATTTAGCCTTTTTCAGCAGGTTCGGTCGAATCCTTGTGCCTGGCCAAACAGGAATATATATACACACACACACACCTTTTTTTTTTATTTGGATTTGGCATTCACCAAGGATTTGGGATTTTCCAGAATCCAAAATAGTGTATTCGGTGCATTCCTATACCCGCCTCTTATTGGTCAATCTCAATGAAAAGGATTATAAACCTCATTCCTTCTGTTCCTTATTATCGGATTTATGTCGTTCCAAAACCAGACCCTCCCACATTACAGGCAAAGAGCTACATACCAACACGGATAGAGCGTGTGCGTAAGTCAGCAGCCATTCTCTCTCTGTCTCCTACTCCAAATGCAATAATAGTTATAATAACTAGCAATGTTCTATCACAGATTAGAATGGGTCACGTGGCATTACAGATAAAATGATACCCGTGCTCCTTCCTATCTCATAGAGATATCTAAGGCTACAAATGTATTGTTATCGCTACTTTTTATTACTCATCTTCCCATTCAGGCCTCTCCTATTTATATTTCAGTCTCTTATTCAAATCAGTGCATGGTTGCTAGGGGAATTTGGATCCTAGCAACCAGACAGCTGAAATTGCAAACTGGAGAGCTGCTGAATAAAAAGCTAAATAACTCAAAACCCACAAATAATAAAAAACAAAAACCAATTGCAAATTGTTTCAGAATATCCCTCTCTACATCGTACTAACAGTTAACTCAACGACCCCCTTTAATTCCAATTATGTGTGACTACTAGGAGCAGTGATATCGGAGGTGTAAATAAAGATAAGATATTAAGTTATTAAGTTATTGGTATTGGAATTGGCTCCAAAGCAACTGTTGCAACATGTTATAGAAAACGGTGCTATTAATTGCATGCAATGGTGCCAAGCCACATCCAAGAGTTGCGATTCGTTATCTCCAACGGGAGCGGTCGGCTGGGGTGTTCCCTGCTTGCAGGTCAGTACAGGCTGCAGATTCCTGAGATAACTAAATCCCGACTCCCTCATTTCTGAAAGTTATGCAAGGCTGTAGCCCAATATACTAGTGAGAAAACAGCTCCCGATTTCTTTTATTTTTTTATATAATCTTTCATCAACCAACAAATCAACCAACAAAACCCATCACAAGAAATAATATGGGACATAGAAAAATCTTTGTATTCTCTTACTCTACTGTCTAAAGGAAGTGGGTCCTTGCTTAAATACAAATATACAGAGAAGGAATGTTCTGGGCACACAATAAGCTATACCCTCATACTGTACTGTCTAAGGGAAACAATATGGCACCTCCTTCCCATATGTATAAATACAAATATACAGAGAAGGAATGTTCTGGGCACACAATAAGCTATACCCTCATACTGTACTGTCTAAGGGAATCAATATGGCACCCCCTCCCATATGTATAAATACAAATATACAGAGAAGGAATGTTCTGGGCACACAGTCAGATATACCCTCATACTGTACTGTCTAAGGGAATCAATATGGCACCTCCTTCCCATATGTATAAATACAAATATACAGAGAAGGAATGTTCTGGGCACACAATAAGCTATACCCTCATACTGTACTGTCTAAGGGAAACAATATGGCACCTCCTTCCCATATGTATAAATACAAATATACAGAGAAGGAATGTTCTGGGCACACAGTCAGATATACCCTTATATGGTTTGGCACTGGACCGATGGAAATCCAACCCAGCTGGCTTAACTGTTTTGGGGTGCTGAATGATTCATAATTTAGAATACACATAAATATTGGGCTGAGCAAATCATACACAAGGGGACTGAAAAAGTTTTGGCTGTGGGGGTCTCCCATTAGCAGAACTCGTTCCCTTCCCCCGTGGATAAAAATATTAGCACTTCCAAACATTTTCCCCATTCCATTCATCTTTTCAAAAACTCGAGGGAACTTCCTTTCCCACATCCCAGGGTTAAGGGAACGTCATTTCTGTATTTAAATTCCACCCTTCCAAGCACAGCAAGAGTTAATTAACCCATTTAGCATTGTAGTCAGGGATGGTTTTAGGGTAGGACAGAAGGGTATAAAACCTGGGGAACCAACATCAGAAAGATCCTTTAGGGAAAACAGTTAAAGGTATAGAGAACATATTAAAGACTCAATTTTTAAATCAGGATGGGTTGTTTAAAGGGGAGTGAGAAGGGAGAGACTCAGGCAGGAAGTGATGTCACAGCAAGCTAATACTGCAGCTGCTATCCTAAACAAACAGAGAGCTTCTAGAGCTTTTTACTCAGGTATGGTAAAACATTCTACAGAATAAATATTGTGTTATAGCTTGCACTATTGAGCTAATCTATTGGCAGTAAAATGCTCTGTAGCTTTCCTTCTCCTTTAATGAAAGCTGCATCAATAAGGTCTACTCACCTGAGCACATCTCTCCCTTGTACCGCAGACAGGAGAAGTCGTCGCATTCACAGTATTTACCCCACACCTTGCCCAGGTCGCTGGCACGGCACACACATTGCCCACAGACACACTCCCCTCTCCGGCTGCAGACGGGTGCCCCTTCCTTTGAGCTACAGCGATCCTGTTGGGATGGGTTGTACTCCTCCTCGGAACACTCGCAGTAAGGCCCTAACCAACCGGGGTTACACTGACAGATCCCGCAGCTCAGGGTGCCGTTCCCGTGATTGCACAGGGTGCTGTTAGGCTGGTCATTCTCCTGACAGGCACAGTTGCACTGGAAATGTACAGTGACCGTTAACGAATCCTTAAATCCAACAGGTTTGATGGTGAAAGTTTTCTGTCGAACTGATGGGCATTCTCTTACCTTGGCCTCAATGGAGAAACTTACCTGTAAAAAAAGGGTATAAGTAGTGTACAAAGGCTTTCAGTATGGCACCTAGTGCTTCTATATGACTTCTAATATCCTTATCATTTACAGTAGGGGGTACATTATCCCTTATAATACATGAGTGACACTCAGAGTTCCCTGTATAACTCAGCCTGCAGCCTTGTGTCTTTATATGGTCACAGAACAACCCCTCAGTGACTTCTAATATCCTTATCATTTACAGTAGGGGGTACATTATCCCTTATAATACATGAGTGATACTCAGAGTTCCCTGTATAACTCAGCCTGCAGCTTTGTGCCTTTATATGTTCACAGAACTACCCCTCAGTGACTTCTAATATCCTTATCATTTACAGTAGGGGGTTCATTATCCCTTATAATACATGAGTGATACTCAGAGTTCCCTGTATAACTCAGCCTGCAGCCTTGTGCCTTTATATGGTCACAGAACAACCCCTCAGTGACTTCTAATATCCTTATCATTTACAGTAGGGGGTACATTATCCCTTATAATACATGAGTGATACTCAGAGTTTCCTGTATAACTCAGCCTGCAGCCTTGTGCCTTTATATGGTCACAGAACAACCCCTCAGTGACTTCTAATATCCTTATCATTTACAGTAGGGGTACATTATCCCTTATAATACATGAGTGATACTCAGAGTTCCCTGTATAACTCAGCCTTCAGCCTTGTGTCTTTATATGGTCACAGAACAACCCCTCAGATGACTTCTAATATCCTTATCATTTACAGTAGGGGGTACATTATCCCTTATAATACATGAGTGATACTCAGAGTTCCCTGTATAACTCAGCCTTCAGCCTTGTGTCTTTATATGGTCACAGAACAACCCCTCAGTGACTTCTAATATCCTTATCATTTACAGTAGGGGGTACATTATCTCTTATAATACATGAGTGATACTCAGAGTTCCCTGTATAACTCAGCCTTCAGCCTTGTGTCTTTATATGGTCACAGAACAACCCCTCAGTGACTTCTAATATCCTTATCATTTACAGTAGGGGGTACATTATCTCTTATAATACATGAGTGATACTCAGAGTTCCCTGTATAACTCAGCCTGCAGCCTTGTGCCTTAATATGGTCACAGAACCCCCTCATTGACTTCCAATATCCTTATCATTTACAGTTGGGGGTACATTATCCCTTATAATACATGAGTGATACTCAGAGTTCCCTTTATAACTCAGCCTGCAGACTTGTGTCTTTATATGGTCACATAACAACCTCTGAGTGACTTCTAATATCCTTATCATTTACAGTAGGGGGTATATTATCCCTTATAATACATGAGTGATACTCAGAGTTCCCTGTATAACTCAGCCTGCAGCCTTGTGCCTTTATATGGTCACAGAACCCCTCAGTGACTTCTAATATCCTTATAAATGACAGTAGGGGGTACATTATCCTTTTATAACACACAAAAGTACCCTGACCTGTATGTAACGGTTATAAATATATAATAGATAATATAAATTATAGGTTATTCTTTTGTGGGTAATAGTTCATATCTTATAAAGAGGTTTAGAAGAACTTCACTTACTGTATCTCCAATCTTGAGGCCAGTGCAAGACTTAAGACCAGGAGTCAACTCATCATTCTGGCAGGAGGCACTGAAGGAAAGGGACAGCTCCTCCGGAAGGTCGCGCACCTCAAGTTCCACCTTTGAGCGGATCTTCTACACTCAGTGATTAGTGGGAGGGGTGGGTCATGTGAGTTGAAGAGGGAAGGACAATTAGATGGCTTGGAGGAGATATGTAATAGGGAGAAGACAGAAGGAGTAGACTTGATAAGCAAGAAAGGTGACGTGGAACACATGAGAAGATAAAGATGGGGTAGTAAGGGGTAATACTGGAATGAGATATCGCTGGAGCAAAGCAAAGAGAGAGAAAGAGGAAAAGAAAGGGGAAACATAAGTGAAACAGATAAAGCAGCAGCAGAGAGTGAAGGTTGCAACAGTTTGAATGAGACAGAACAGTTGGACTGGCTCTCATATAATTCATGTTATAATGTTCCAACATGGAACCTTCAGCCCTATCAAATACTTGATAACTGCTTATTTCCCTTTGTTCTTGACTGCTAATTTCCCCCATCAAGAAAGGTCTTCTTCTAGACTTGAAAGTTTCAGGTGGCCATCCACATTACTTAAATAGGCAAAGAAGGGTTTAAAACCACCCCCAGAATTTAGAGACAATACAATTTGTCAGGTTTTTTTTACCCAAACTGTCTGTAAGAAGACAGTACGTATGGTAGGAAAATATAGAAGAATATGTCAAGTCTGATTTTATGGTATTTGTAACTCAACTCATTGCTGTAGGCTGACCCTACACAAGCTGCTCCATTCTCATAAAAACAGTACCAGTCTTGCCATAGCCTTTAATTTACAATAGGTTGGTAGAACATTCAAGGATTAAGTGTTAAAATGTCTTGTCCATTTTCAAATGAAAGCATTCTTGATGGAGACAAGGGGTATTGACATTTAATCCCAAAACCCACCAAAATATGCGTTATAAGGCAGAATACCTCATAGGAATTTTCGATGAGCTGGATGACGTTGCCCGAGTCCTGGGATAAAACTCCCACTGTGGTCCCAGGGATTAGTTCACTGTATTTCTGGGGTGGGAGAAGGTGAGAGAGACATTTTAGAAGAACGAGTCACTTGTATTGGTTCTTTCTTAAAAACCTAGTTACAATATTTTTGGACTAAATACAGTTTTCTGTAGGGAGGGCGGGTGCTATATAAATGTATGTGTCACTGGAGCCTAAGAAGTTTTTGGTTTTTGTAATAGAGATGTACGGGTCATTTTTCCTGCAGGGCAAAGATAACATGCCTTCTAGTTTTATGATGACACATAACTGTCTAAGCCCAAAGCAAGTATGTCAAACTCGCCTTCCTTCCTATCTACTGTGAACCAGCTTCTGACTGGGAATGCTGGAGGCTGCAGGTCACAGGAGATAAATGGTCAAGCGTTTGACATTGGCTATCCAATCAAAATCTGATCAGGAACATTTAGGTCAACAGAAAAACTCAGAGACTGCCTTGGCCATGGGTGATGATAGCACCAAAAAGTGAGTCTCAATAGGCTGTGGATTCCACCATAGGTCTCTTGGGCCAATTGGAAAGTTCAGTGTCTAGGGAAGTTTCATGGACTACAGACTGAAGATGTTGAGAATCTAATATGGTATTTAACAGGAGTAAAGGGACACCTTGTTTTTGTCTCTCTCTCTGCAGCAGGCTTGGAAGATGTCAAAGTCAAAGTTTTCATTTAATGGTTAAACCAGGTTCTTACCGTGTATAGGCTCAGCACTTCATTTGTGACAGCAAACACCAGATTAATATTCTTATCTGAAAGCTTTTCAGTCATAAGGCCAATAGATGGATAATCCTGGGAGAGAAGGAAAGCAGGATTGGAGGAAAGGCGATGACAAAAAGTTCTAACATAAATGACGACCATTCAGATTGTGAGGGCAAAAGAGAGACAAGGCTGGCCAAACAAATGACCAATGAAGGAAAGTAAGCATAACCCAGAGAAGACTTTTTCAACCTCTGGCTTTCCTGCTGTTGTTGACCTAAAACTTCCAATATACCATAACAGCCTTCTGTTGGTTACCCTCTAGGTGAAGCTCCCTGACTTGGTGCAGAAAGAGTTGGACAAGAGAATGGAAACAGAGAACAGACTTTGTATCAAAGGCTACGAAGATATGGTGGAAACAAGGTAAATTGAAATCAATCATCTCTCCTCACCAAGGTGGTGGAAGCTGCGTAGTCGTTATTTAGATCGAGGTGGCATTTTCCATCATTGGGTTGAACAATACCCGCCAGCCTACCATCTAGTGCAATATGGGTTCTGGCATCTGTGGTGAAGACCAGTAAGTGAGAGGACTCATTTCTCCAGCCAATCTTCTCCTGAAAGACACAACAAAATCAAGAAAAGATTTCAACGGATAACTTAATCCCTTTGGATCGAAGATTCAGACAGATTGGTTTGGTGACAAGTAATCCTAAACGTATTATAATGGCGTCACAATGGGTCCAACAGTCTGATGTCAATGTTCAGGTCCCAATGCCTCTGTATATCCTTAAAGCTCATGATGTGGTATAAAGACATCACTAGGGTGACCAAAATATGTAGTAGGGTTTGAAGAAAATATCCCCTACTGTTCTTTACTCACGTCGCATACTGCTGCCTGTAGCACCGCATCAAATCCACCCTCTGGAGAATCCCGGTTTCGGGAGACCTTCTGTTTCTGGACCTCCTCGTTAAATCTCAAGACTTCCTCTGTCAAAGTCAAGACGTGTTTATATCCAAAAGTGGGCATGCACTCGGTGTTAAATCTGTTAGGAAAAAAGGGCACTGGGTTGGAGATTCTGGCAGAGACTTAAAAACAAAATGTTTCAACCGTTTTATTTTTTATAGCCCAAGCACTCCGTACCCCAAACTCTTCCCAGTGACTTAAATGAGAATTGTCTGCAAGATAGGATTCATTGAAGGTAGACTTTTAGTCCCTGAAATTGCCCCAACTGTTATTGCCCTAAACATTAACTCACCATTGTCACACTCTAACCAGCCAGTGTAAGCCAATACAAACCTAATTTACATTTCACATATTATTATTCTTTAACTAACCCTATCGGCTGCATAGACAGTCTGGAAATCCCTTGGCCATCGCATTGTTGCCTGCAAATATCTCCCACTCTCTAAGCTTACAGGATATTGCTGAAGAGTTCTGTCTTGTAAATAATGACGTGGTTCAATCAAAGACCATGATTCACTGTGTACAACCCTAAGGGTTTGTTGATATTAAGCCGTGGGCATTCAGAAGGATTTATATCACTAATCATATATAGACCTTGTACCCTATTAAATTGAGTTTCCCTAAAGGCTCATCAACCCCGGACTCAAGTGCAAGAACACTAAAGAGCAAAAAGCTTATACCATGCTGCACTTCCTAGTGCCGATTAGAAATCTGGGGGCTAGATGGAGATTGCAGGTCCAACCATTGCAAGAAGGCCTGTCCTTACTGCCCGAGTAGAGTTCTCCATTGCTACATGTGCTCACCAGCATTCCCTAACTTGCACATCTAAATGATGAGCAAGTTAGAGGGTGGGATGGGGGGCACTTACATGCCTTCCCCTCATAAAAGCAGCAATGCTATCATGAAAAGAGCAACTATTCTGTGTGATCTTCTGATCTACTCAAGATTGCTTCTCAATGCTTGGGTACTTGCCTTGTGAAGGCCATCATTATAAAGGCTGATTCACAGACCCATGATAGTCTAAAGTTGATAAATGTCTTGAATAAAAAAAAAACAGACCATTGAATCTTGCAACCCTGTAGAAAACATATAGCCAACCTGATCAATTACTGTCTAGATAGAAGATGACTTCCATCTAAAATGTATCGGTAAATTGACCAAATGGATTTGCAGCCTATCACCAGAAACGTCTCTTTCCCATTGAAAACTCCTGGTGGAAATTCAGTGTTTATTATCTTGGCCTTAGAGATTTTGTGGGGTTACTTACTCATAGCAGGGGTTTTTGATGACTTCAGGAGGTGACATAAACATGTACGGTGACATAGGCTTGTCAACAAATGCACCAAATCCAATCCGCAGGTTACTAGTTAGCCGGCGCATCCTTTCTGATAAACTAGTGCCCAGGGTTTGGATCTTGATTAAATCATCCTTCATGGAATAGGAAAGGTCCATAAGGTAGTAGATATCCACAGGATAGTCTTCTACTTGCCTCACCTGTAGGTTGAAGACCTTGGTGTCATCTGCGGGAAAGGCAGAAGAAGAAGGCTCCGTCACTTTATTGACTGATCCACTACATCTCATAAAGGCATTTTATTTTCATTATAGATGAACAATTGGGTTAACATGTGCTATATTGCCCCACCCCACAACTAGGAATTTACCTGGTCTCAGGAACAGGTCAATCTTCTGCGGAGACATCTGGGTGATTTCCCTGGTGTCGCCTTCTGAACCTTTGACACTTAAGGGTCGGTTCTCAGCTACGAGAACGGTGCTGACTGGGAATTCAATGTTTTTCAGCTCACATCCATTACTCAGAAGTTCAGATTTGAGGTCACAGCGGGGAGCACCTTTCCCAAAAACCTGTACAATAGTCAATAAAAAGAAAGTTTGGGTAGACCAGGGAGTGGCTAAAATAGGCCTCAACTTAACCAGAGAATGTTGGGTGGTTTAGCTTGTGCTCTGTGCATGAGAACTATACAGTGATTGTGTCTACAGTGAAATGATTGGCTGTACATTGTATTGGTTGATATTGGTTGAGGGTTGGTATTTTAGAACATTCCTCTTGGTCTGTGAAGAAGTCAACATATTCTTTCAATTACCAGATTACCTTCCTCTTTTGTACCCTGAAGGAAGGAACTCTCTTCCCTCCCCGTATCTAATCCAACTCACTTCGTCACCGCTCAACAGATAGAAACTTGTAAACTGAAATGCCCCTAGCAAAAATGGCCGTTGATGCTCCTCAGGCTCTGGATTCCTGAACATTTCTTTTTTAGAGTCTGGAAAGGATTTCAGCAACAGGAGTTAAGTTGCTGGGCTGTCCAATGGATTGATTGATGTAATCAAGGTTGTAGCCTTTCCAACTAAAGACTATGGTGCAGGACACAACAGCACAAGAAACATAAATGAGCCTGATGTTTAAAGGGTAAGTGATGCCACCATGTGTCTTGTGTGACCCATCATGTATATCTTGAATCCTTGGCAAAATGATGGGGCTGCTGTAAGAAATGATGAGTCCCAGGGGCAGGGATTGATGTGAATGAGTTTCTGCAAAGCTCTACATGTTGGCACTGTATAAATGACACTGATTTTTAGTAACATTTCTATCTTAATGCCACCATCCCCTTAGGGCCCTAGAAGATGTGAAGAACTGGATGCCTCAGTCATGTCACTGCTACTAGTACACTGTGCTCCTGGCCGGGGCTGCACTGCTGAACATGAATAAGCATTCCAGATGTGAGTGGTGTGAGGAGGGGGGCTGCTCTTGGCTGGGGCTCAGGATCTGGCTTGTTACATGCGTTTGGGAAGGATTGACCCCACGTGAAGTACAGACCCAGGGAAACATTGCCTTTTTAGGAGAGTCTGAGGGGAATCTGGAAAGGAAGGCCGGGCTCCGTATGGGTGAAAACTCACTGAAGTCACCAGACAGAGCAGCTGCAGCAGAGGTTCTTTTAACGGAGAATCCTGGGGGTTGTAGTTCAGAAAAACCCTGGCAGAAGGCGGTGACCTAAATGCAGCTTTCCCTTTGTTTTACACACAAAATAAATACCTCCTGGAATGCTAAGAGATTTAGATAAGAATGTTCCTATTCTTCAATGTTTCCTTGCTGCAGTGCATTTCCCATGGGGCCCACACCTTGAGAATTATCCAAGGTCCCATTCACCCGTGAACTATAACTCCCATCAGCCTCCACCAGACTAAGCAGCCGGTTATAAGGATCTAAATCAAGAAAGTCTGGGCAAATCAAGAGTCGGGAGCACCAATTGGAAGGTGAAAGGAAATACTTACCTCTTGGGAACACCAGGCACACTGTGGGCTTACAGAGAGGCATTTCTGGCAAGAGGACACCCCACGCGTGGCACAGATACTGGCACCTGAAATGAATACGGCACATCCCGGCTAAGCAACTGCACTATTCATTAATAGACACGAATACAACTCACATATTAAAGGGGATCTACACTCAAATATCAGTTCTTGTAAACTTACCCAAAGTTCTCCTCTGAGCACTTTTACAATCTATCTATCTATCTCTCTATCTATATGGTATCTATATATATTCGGACTGGCACTCAGGTTCTATTTTTGGCTAATGGTGTGCGCTCTGCCTGAGTGATATATATATATATATATATCTCTTTCCAAATGACCAGCAACTCCAGGGTTTTAGTGAAAAACATTGTATTTGATTTGTGCAGTTACAGCCAACATAACGTTTCGGTCCACTCTGGGACTTTTCTCAAGGCAACTCCACCCTACACCACTAAGGGTATAAGTAGCCAATCCATCAATCCTTTTATCTATCTGTCTGTCTGTCTGTCTATCTATCAAAGAATTAAGTAACCAGCCTGATTTATAGATGCAAACATGGAGTATCACAGACAGACAGACATAGAGTGGAGATATATAGACAGATTTAGTGGGGGAATGTTGGAGAGGCATAGCATGTAACAGAAAGACGGACAGATATAGAAGGAGATAGACAGACATGATGAAAGAGAAACACTGATGGATTTGGTAAGACAGCCATGGCAAGTATGTTAGATGGCAAACAGATATTGTGGGTGACAGACAGATGGACATGGTGGGTGACAAGACAAATGGCAGAAAGTTGGGTGAATGAATGGGAGATAAACTGTAGAGAACGTGAGGCAGAGCAGCCTAGTGTGAGAGACAGACAGACAAGGCAAGAAACAAACACACAGTGTGTAAAACAGACAAAGACAGACAGACATAGAGAGACAGAAATACCTAGTGGGTAAGAGATACATATAGTAATGGTGCTTATCAGACAGACACACTTGGTGAGCAAGAGACAGACAGACAGACAGAATGGGTAACTCACCCCAGGTCCCAGCTGTGAGCAGTAGAAGTTGCACAATACATGTATACACTATATACACATCAGGCTTCATCTTCACAGTCACCCAGCCGTGTGTCCAGTGTGGTATGTAACAGGGGGTTATGTGCTGGGGAGAAGCCTGATCAGCTGCTCACAACCCCCTGACACTGGCCCCTGAGTGAGGCAACTGATAGGGACTAGTTAGTACTGAGCTAATGACTCAAACCCCTATTCCCTGGCTCCTCCCTGTCCCATGTTCACACCCTGTAACTACAACATTCCAGGCAGACCCCTCTCTTAACCCTCTCACTGCCACACCCCTGCTTCTTCTCTCTCTATATACTCCTCTATATACACACTATATACTCCTCTATATATACTCTTCTATATATACCCCTCTATATACACACTCTTCTATATATACTCCTCTATACTCTTCTGTATATACACACTATATACTCCTCTATACATACATATTTACATATACACATATATATATATATATATATATATATATATATATATATATATATATATATATATATACATATATATATATACATATATATATACATATACATACACACACTCCTCTATACTCTTCTATATATTTTCCTCTATACTCTTCTATATATACTCCTCTACATACTACTCTATATATACTCCTCTATATTCTTCTATAAATTTATATATACTCTTCTATATATACTCCTCTATACTCTTCTATATATACTCCTCTTCTATATTCTTCTATAAATTTATTTATACTCTTCTATATATACTCCACTATACTCTTCTATATATACTCCTCTACATACTCCTCTATATATACTCCTCTATAAATTTATATATACTCTTCTATATATACTCCCTTATACTCTTCTATATATACTCCTCTACATACTCCTCTATATATACTCCTCTATATTCTTCTATAAATTTATATATATTCTTCTATATATCCTCCCCTATACTCTTCTATATATACTCCTCTATACTCTTCTATAAATTTATATATACTCTTCTATATCTACTCCCCTATACTGTTCTATATATACTCCCCTATACTGTTCTATATATACTCCACTATACTCTTCTCTATATACAGTACATAAAAAACCTCTTCTGTTCTACAACCCTTCCACAACCCACAGACTGTCATAGCAGTTTCCTTTGCTCTCATGTGGGTATCAGCAATGCCAGGGGAACCAGACCTTGTGTATAGACTTTATCTCTGCCGTGTGTTACACTTTAATGAATATACAGACTAAAGCTCACAGAACTCAAGCACAAAGATGCAAAATTGTGCACTGTTAAAGGGCAAGTCAACCCCAAAATAAAAATGTAACCTAATAAAAGAAAACATAAATTCTAAGTCATTCTAATATACATTCATTAAACATTTTCAATTTCCAAAAACAATTGCTACTGGAAGCAGCATTAGCTTAAAGGGGTTGCTCGCCTTTAAATAAACTGTTAGTATGATGTAGAGAGGGATATTCTGAGACAATTTGCAAGTGGTCTTCATTTTTTATTATTTGTGGATTTTGAGTTATTTAGCTTTTCATTCAGCAGCTCTCCAGTTTCAGCCATCTGGTTGCTAAGGTCCAAATTACCCTAGCAACCATGCACTGAATTGATTAAGAGACTGGAATATGAATAGGAGAAAAGTAGTATAATAAAAAGTAGCAATAATAATATATTTGTAGCCTTACAGAGCTTTTGTTTTCAGATGGGGTCAGTGACCCCCCCATTTGAAAGCTGCAAAGAGTCAGAAGAAGAAGGCAACTATAAAAAATAAATAATGAAGACCAAATGAAAAGTTGCTTAGAATTGGCCATTCTATAACAGACTAAAAGTTAACTTAAAGGTGAACCACCCCATTAGCTTTTTAAAAACAATGTTGCAAAAGTCTTAGTTCCCTAGTAAAGACCAGTCTGTTAATCAGATTGTCTTACATTGTATCAACAGTCTGAACCACCAGTGCAGAGAATAAAAGGGCCAAACCCTGCTTTCAGTAGCAGCATATATGCAGCATATACTAATTACTTAAAGGAGTCGTTCACCTTTAAATTCGATTGTGGTATAAAGTAATTAAGTGATATTCTGAGACCATTTGCAATTGGTTTTCATTTTTGATTATTTGTGGCTCTGCAGTGTGCGGGTATCTCTCTCTTTTACATGTCTAAACAAAGCCCCACCAGATTCTTTAGTGAAGGAGCCGCCTGCCTATGTAATGAATTTAAGGAAACAATTTTTTAAAGAAAGTAAACACTACAAGTGCATTCCTGCAGTGCATTTTTATTCTCTGGTTTTGCTGTCCCCATAGCCTGAGGTTTGAGTTAAGGAATAGTATGGCAGCTCCCACAGTGAGAATAAATGAAAGAGACCCCCAGGGTACAAAGACTTATGCCGGTTTATTCTTGTGACAAATGGTCAGAGTTACAGACAATTCATAGAAGTACAGCAGTGATGTCTTTAAGGGAAGAAGTAACATAAAGCTACTGGGGGAGATTATTCGCCCAGTGACAAATCGCTTCTTCTTCGGGCGACTAATCTCCCCGAACTGCCTCCCTGCCGGCTAGAATCTAAAATTGCTGGCGGGAGGACACTCTGAGCGTTTAATTTTCTGAAGTCGTCTGAAGTTTCCTCGTGAGGCAATTTCGGGTGACATCGGAAAACAAAGCGATCAGCGTGACATCCCGCCCGCGACTTACATTCTAGCCGGCAGGCAGGCAGCTCGGGGAGATTAGTCGCCCGAAGAAGAAGCGATTTGTCACCAGGCGACTAATCTCCCCCAGTAGCTCCATGTGCCCCTGCCCTAAAAGGGTGGGCTTTAGGGTAAGGTCACACCTGGAGATTCGGGGAGATTTAGTCACCCCACGAGGAAACTTTGTGCGACTTCCGAAAATTAAGCGCCGCGAGTGCCATGCCGCAGGCTATTCTAGCAGGCGGAAGACAGGTGGAATCCATTCGGGGAGATTAGTCGCAAGAAAGAGAGATCGTTGGTTTCAATACACACGAGTAGAGCTGAATGGTCAGATATACAATAGAAACAATAGAATTCTACCTGTATCTGACCATTCAGCACTAACAATGGCCGATGCCTTCAAAGGTGCCGGATTAATATTTTATATCCAGCTCAATTAATGTGCCGATGGATATCCAAATCTTCTGCCGATATCCGGAGCTCGTCTCTCACCATACACGCACCGAATATTGTACGAACAATTTCTCCTATGATATTATCTCTGTGTCTATGGCCACTGTTAACTTTATTGACTGGCTAATTCTAAACAACTTTTCAATTGGCCTTTTTTTTTTGTATAGTTTTTGAATTATTTACTTTCTTCTAACTCTTTCAGCTTTCCAACAGGGTCACGGACCCCCATCTCAAAAACAAATACTCTATAAGGCTACCAATGTATTGTTATTGCTACTTTTCATTATTCATCTTTCTATTCAGGTCTCTCCTATTCCAGTCCCTTATTCAAATCAATGCATGGTTGCTAGGGTAATGTGGACCCTAGCAACCAGATGGCTGAAACTGCAAACTGGAGAGCTGTTGAATAAAAATCGAAATAACTCAACAACCACAAATACTAAAAAAATGAATTGCAATTTGTCTTAGAATATCACTCTCTACATCATACAGTTAATTTAAAGGGGAACAACCCCTTGAATGCAGAGGGATGAGAACAGGGGCAGCCCATGTGTTACTGATTTCATAGGGAGTCTACAGCCTCACAGAGCAATATACACATCTATTCTGCTTATGGTTCAGCCCTGTGTCTCTACTGGGCTGAAAAAGTGAAATAATAGAGACTTGCTGGGCTGTGGGCTGGAAATGATTGCAGTAAATTATCAGCAGTTTAGCTCTATATTGTCATTGCACCCCTCCCTGTAAACTCACACCCTTCCTGCCCTCCCTTAGTTCCCTATCCCACACAATCACATATCCTCTGCTGCTGCTCCCCTGTCACTCAGCACTAACCAGCCTTAAAGGAGTTGTTCCCCTTTAAATGAACTTTTAGTATGATGTAGAGTGTGATATTCTGAGACTATTTGCAATTGGTTTTCGTTTTTTATTATTTGCGCTTTTTATTCAGCAGCTTTCCAGTTTGCAATTTCAGCCATCGGGTTGCTATGGACCAAATAACCCTAGCAACCATGCGCTAGCTCGAATAGGAGACCGGAATATGAACAGAAGAGGGGCTGGAAATAAAGACGAGTAATAAAAAGTAGCAATAACAACTACAGAGCATTTGTTTCTTTTAGATGGGGTCAGCGACCCCCTTATTTGAATGCTGGAAAGAGAAGAGGAAGGCAAATAGTTCAACAACTATAAAAAACAGAAAATGAAGACCAATAGAAAGGTTGCTTAGAATAGTCCATTCTATAACTGGGTGTTTGCTCTGCTTTGAGTACATTCCTTATTACGTGGTGCTAAGCAGATACAGTCGCATTCCATTCTGCTGTTGCTCATCATCCCCAACCAAAACAAACGATTTATCTCACATTTTTTTTAAATGTTGTTTTTGCCATAAAACTTGTTTGTTTCTTGTTAAGATCCCTGCAATGAGACAGAGCTCCAGGGAAAGCTCCAGTCTCCCCGCCCAGGTATAGGGATTATACTACATTAAACCCCTGTTTGCTGTAGCCTGTTTGCCTCTTTTTAATTATTATTATTATTATGGCTACAAATGAACTCGTTAAGCAAACGCTCTTTTATTTTGGATTAGAGGAACTTTAACACTGCAGTTTCATTAGTTCTCATGTTTTCACACACACATAGATATACAGGTAAGGGAGTCGTTACCTGGAAACCCGTTATCCAGAAACCTCCGAATTACGGGAAGGCCGTCTCCCATACTCTACATTTTAATCAATTCACATTTTTCAAAAAATTATTTCCTTTCTCTCTGTAATAATAAAAAACTACCTTTTACTTGAGCCCAACTAATATACAGGTAGGGGATTGGTTATCTGGAAACCCGTTATTCAGAAAGCTCCGAATTACAGAAAGGCCGACTCCCATAGACTCCATTTTATCCAAATAATCCCAATTTTTCTGTGTAATAATAAAACAGTCGCTTGTACTTGATCCCAACTAAGATATAATTAATCCTTATTGGAAGCAAAACCAGCCTATTGGGTTTATTTCATGTTTATATGATTTTCTAGTAGACGTAAGGTATGGAGATCCAAATTAGGGAAAGATCCTTTATCTGGAAAACCCCAGGCCGCGGGCATTCTGGATAACATTTATAAACACATTCTTTGTTCAAGGAACATATTCTATTGGTCAGTACTTTAGGGAAACTGACTGCAACGATGATGAAGATGATGATATATTACCTTGTCTGGCACCCCTAAGCCCCAGGTCCTAGAGCCTGTCTTCTTCGTTGCACACAGCCCTCACACCTGCGCAGACACCGGATTGCTGGGGAGTTGGGGCTCCCCAGTGCTCGCTGCGGTGCCGCCCCTGAAAATTTGCCGCCCTAGGCCCAGGCCTTCGTGGCCTCGCCACAAACCTGATCCTGATGATATCCCTTTAAAAACTATTTTGGCTGTGCTTATCAAAACCCAAATCTCAGCCAGACCTGTTTGCTGTAATTCCATGGGAACTTCACACATAGTTAACTATTAACTCTCCCTTAACTAGATGGTACTATTTCCAAAGAGAAAAAAAAAAAAAAGAGGAATACTAATTATTATCTTAACAAAAAGCTTTATTTGATTCATGTGTTTTGATTCCTATCACAGTGTCTGTATATCATAAAAACGTTCTGTCCTTACTTTATGGACTGTTTCATCCCCATGGGTATGGGATCTGTTATCCGGAAACCCCATATCCAGAAAGCTCTAAATAACAGGAAAAGCCATGTCCCATAGACGCCATCAAATAATCTCTTTTTCTGTGTAATAATAAAACAGTCGCTTGTACTTGATCCCAACTAAGATATAATTAATCCTTATTGGAGGCAAAACTGGCCTATTCAGTGTAATTAATGTTTAAATTATTTATTAGTAAACTTAATGTATGGATATCCAAATTCCAGAAAGGGCCTGTTATGCAGAAAAGCCCAGGTCCTGAGCATTCTGGATAGCAGGTCCCATACCTGTGCAAACAAATCAATGGGATTTATTTAGAAAGTCCCTCAACCCTTGTGTAAGGTGTAGGGTGTATCTGTTAGATAAATGGGAGCCTTATAATTATTCTAGGGGTAGCCGGGTTCCTCCCATGGGCCCTGCCCCTTTGTACCTCTTTGCACCTGTCTTTTGCACTTTGTTCCTTGACCCTAGTGTTAGAGTGTTTCTAGTTGAGATTTGACATCCAAGGTTCAGGAAGCTTAGACAGCAGACAGCTATATTTTACAGTTACTCTATGGTCTGATGGGAATTGTCCTAACCTGGGCCCACCAAAAGATCCAGTCCAACCCTAGATCTTCATAAGAGTTAACTACGTTGTTATTAGAAGAACAGTGAACCCAAAGCCATCTTTGGGGGGACGAGTGGATGTGAGCGGTCTTTGGAGGGGAGGAATCAGACACAACTTTCCTTGGACAAAGTAGGGTTTGTAGAGAACGAGTGAGACAAGGAGATGACACCAAATAAGTCACCATTTGGCTATCAGCAAACACAAGACATGGGATGACAATGCAATGTGGCCACAATTAGACACTGGCACGACAGCAAGGAAACCTGGGGAGGAAATGATAGTGGCACTTCTTCTATCTTTTCCAGCCACAGTAAAGAAATAAATAGATCCAGCAAAGCATAAAATAAGGAAAACCCCAAGCCTGGTTATGCTTAGAAGGTCCCTGTCCTCAAGCTTCCTTGATGGCAATCAAACTTAATGTTATTCCTTCATTCCATAATTTCCCCTTATTAAACATTTCCAATTTCAATGCACACCCAATGAATGCTATGGTGTCGTTGCCTTTGCCTTGCTAAACTTTCTTATCTCATTGGCACAATGGAGCCCAGTACTTAAGACCTCTCTCAAAATCCACCTTGCATTTGCAGGTCTACTTGATGAAGGGGTTGTGCATAGACCAAAACACATTTTTCTGCGGCACACCACTTACTTTCTTTCCATAGGGTGAATTCAATTCCTCAGGCTACTTCCAAGCCAATTTCTCATACATGAATTCCCATAGGGAGGAAACACACCAGCCACTTGGCTTTGCCTTTTACAACATTTATTCCAGCAGAGTTGGCACAAGATTTCGGGGTCAACCCTGAAACCCAGATTGCACCTGAGGAAGGGGTTGACCCCGAAAGCTTGTGCCAGCTCTGATCAGGGCCGGAACTAGGAGTAGGCTGAAGAAGCACGTGCCTAGGGCGCAAAGGTAGAGGGGCGCCAGGCACGTACCTCTTCCGACGCCGTCCCTTAGTTCCAGAAGCAGTGACAGCAGTTTTTTTCTTCTTCTGCCTGCTCACCTATGCGTGCTTGCGTGTCCCAGGTGCATGGGCGCTTGCGTGTCCCAGGTGCATGGGCGCTTGCGTGTCCCAGGTGCATGGGCGCTTGCGTGTCCCAGGTGCATGGGCGCTTGCGTGTCCCAGGTGCATGGGCGCTTGCGTGTCCCAGGTGCATGGGCGCTTGCGTGTCCCAGGTGCATGGGCGCTTGCGTGTCCTCCGCGCATGCGCACTTGCACATCGCGTCCTCTGCGCATGCGCAAACGGTGGGGGGCGGTGTAGTCGCCGGGTTGCCTAGGGCACCTGGCCAACTTGGCCCACACTGGCTCTGATGGAATAAATGTTCTAAAAGGCAAAGCCAAGTGTTTGGTGTGCTTCCTCCCTATGGGAATTCAGGTATGGGGTTGTGCACAGGCCCGGACTGGCAATCTGTGGGTTCTGGCAAATGCCAGAGGGGCTGCTATAAGGTGCCGTATTTAGTGGGCTGGTGGGGGCTGTTTGGGCCTCTGTGTGGGCTCATTGGGCCTCTGTGTACCTGAAATGCCAGGGCCTATTTCAATTCTCAGTCCGGACCTGGTTGTGCATAGGGCATGTACATGGAAGGCCCACACGGACCCTCGTTTCAAGGCTGGAGCCAGTTGTGCTTGGCAGAATATTGGAGGCAACACAACTTGCTCCCAAAAGCAGCAGGAGCAGCTTCCAAGGCTAAAAACATCCATATGCCCCCCCCATAATGTGTTTGGCAGGACGGTAGGGGAATAGTTTCTGTTGACAGTAATCACAGAGTTAATTGTAGGTGCCAGACATTGTGTCTGAAGTGGAAGCAATGAGCCTATTGTCTAGAAAAAATTATACACTGTGATGTTTTGTACGTCCACCTCCCGCTCAACTGTGATTCATATCCAGAGGTGTCGCCCCTAGGGTAGGTTTTGACACAGACCTAAGGATATGAGACACAAGGGAGAGCCTGATGGTGTGGATTGAATTAAGCAATGATAGGATGGGCTCAATTCACAGTCTCTTTCGAGAGTGCCTCTGTAATACTGGCAATGTGCCCTGTTGAGAACCAGATATCAATAGTAGAAGAAAGTACCACCATACCTTCATTCCTTATATCCACATGAATTTGTCTAATGGAACAAACAAGATCTGTTTCATATGCCTTTAGATTTTTAGGAAGGTTGTCTGTGCTAATAATAGGCAATCACAATATCACCCAGCCACCCCCAAACCATATGAAGAACTCTCATGTGTCCTTCTAGACCACTCCATCTTTCTGTAGATATTCACAGAAGCTTGTAGGATCAGTCTTACTAGGATATGTACACTTTTATTCCATGTGTATTTCATGGGACTGAACAGGTACTTCAGATACTTTTAAACCAACGTTGGTTGGCAACATCTTCCAGAACTTACAGCTGGGATCAAATTAAATTTCACTTTAACGACTGATCCTACAAGCCAACCAGACAGGTGGACATAGAATGAAGGACAAGTGAGATGATCACATGTTAATAGGGCTCGATCTGTGCATCTACGTTTACTTTCAGCTATAAGGCAGGAGTCCCTTGGTATTTGTAATCCTTGTTTTCTTTTTGCCTTAATGTGGTGGTCTCCTTTGGTTCTGTTTTGCTGTTGATTTCCTTATAGACTTGGTCTTTAGGAGACAAAGCGCCACCACCATTAATCATGGAGCTCCATACTACTCCGTTAACAGGGCCCTCCATCAGGAGGTCTCACTTTTGGACTCCACATTGAGGCCCCAATGAAAAACAAAAATAACTCTTGCACCCATGGCCAGCACTACACCCACTTCCAGCAAGCTCCACCCAGACCACAGCAACCAGTTTCCAACTAGGCTCCCTAACTCCAACTTCTTTTCTCAGTTCCTCCTCTTACCTGAGAGAGAGAGAAGGTTCCTCTGCTGCTGAAGTCTTTATCATGCACCCTTTAAGGCAGGGGTCCCCAACCTTTTTTACCCATGAGCCACATTCAAATATAAAAAAGTTGGAGAGCAACATACACATGAAAAAAGTCCCCGGGGGGGGCAAATATGGGCTGTAATTGGTAGCCCCTATGTGGACTGACAGCCTACAGGAGACTCTGTTTGGCAGTACATCTGGTTTTAAGCAACCATATCTTTCCTCCAAGCCTGGAATTAAAAAATAAGCAAGTGAGGCCACTGGGAGCAACATCCAAGGGGTTGGTGGGTGACATGTTGCTCACGAGCCACTGGTTGGCGATCACTGCTTTAAGGAAAGAATATCTTACAAACGTAGTATGATGTAGAGGAATTAAGGACTTTAGAGAAGTCATGACTTCAGAAAATATTCTTTATCCCTCTATGTCTCTTCACTTGTGTCTCCATCCATTCCTGGCCAACTGCTGTGTTCTTCTGAGAGCCACCGCTTGGTCACATCATCCACCTCCACTGCTTTTTACCCCCTAAAACTTTTCTCTCTTACTGTTCCTATCTCTGTACTCCTCAGTAGAGAACTCTTCCTCTGTTTCTTTCAATTTTTAAAAATGTATTTTTTAAATTTCTTTAAATTAAACCAAAACACTCTTGGAGCACGGACATCTCCGATTCAGTCTTGGTGCTATGATGCAATGCTCCACTTATGATGCTTATCAGCCTCCTATTTGTGCCTGCCAGTTACTTACCCACTTAGATTGTAAGCACTTTGCGACAAGTATCTTGTTCCTCTGAACACTTAATCTTAACACTAAAGAAGGTCCATATCACACAAGGAGTTTTCTCTGCCGGTGTATTGACAATGAGTCAGGGAGAACAAAGAGAAGGTTGAGGAGGTGGTTATGGTGTTTCGCTAAGAGGGAAGGAGATTTGTATGGGGGACTTGACTTGGGGGTGAGGCAGAGGAACGAATGGAAATGGTGATATTTGCCTCACTGAAACCAAAAGGACCACTTGAAAGGTGAAGGCCAGTTTTTGAGCCTTTTGGAAGCAGTAGGGATTATAGCACAACCCTGCACATTGCTTTCTATCTCTGTCATTATTTAAAGTAGAATGTGGGAAGGTACCTGGGTTTGTTGCATTACCCTTCCTGTTAATTCTCAACCAGCATTGCTTAATCCCTCCACTGCATACCCACAGGCATTTAACCCCTGTCTGAGGTTTGGTACTTTCTAAGGTGCCTTTACAAAGAAGAGCTGGGTCCAACAATCAGGCAGATGGAGCGGAAGCTTCAGGGGAAAGGATCGGGATTCAGTTGGCACAACTTTCTGTGTTGGCAACATTTAAAAAGAGCCATGGAATCACTAACTTGCTTGCACCCTGTACTCAACACTAAATGCTCGGCACAAGTCCGGGTAAGCACCTTTGTGACAGGGATTTATTTGGCTACCATATTGCTTCCTTTTTTTTGGCTTAGCGACCATAAACGAGCCCTTGTGTTTATCCCACGTCTCTTTTGAAGCTTTCTGGGAAAGTGGTTGTAAATGGTAACGTTCGACTCCAAGCACCCGAGGCCCTCAACGTGGTTCCGCTTTGGATATCAGAACAGCTCAAGGACTGTGGGCAGAGAGAACAATGTGTTCCAAGAGCTGCGCATTCCCAGTTGTAATTAATCAGACCATAACCAGGAGATAAACACTTCTATGTACCAAGCCTTAGGATTTAATATTAAGTCCCGCTCTCATTAATATTTTGAGGTCTGGTTGGTGCTCGATTATATATGTGGATTTCATCCCAAACTGCCATTAGTGCTATGACCCCCAAGAACTAACAGCCATAAAGACAGTGGGGTTGACTTACTAACAGGGCACATCATAATAGAGGGAAACAATTGTGCAACAAGCCTCAACACCCTTGCACAAGTTTTCTTGTGCCAATGCACCATTGTACGGTTAGTCGGGTTGGTGTGAATGAGGCAAAGGTGCAAGAGCTGCTACTGACCAGCGTTCATACAGGGCTCACTTTGTGCTTGGGAGCAAACCTTTAGTGGGCAGTTGGTAGAAGTATATTGAAATAGGTGCAAAATATGTGCAATTGAGCATAACAAGCACAACATTTTCTGGGCGAAAAAACAAAAAAAATGTTTTGTTTTTGTTAGCACAAGGCACGGTGCTCCCCATTACCCCTTATTAAGAGAACCCTAAGGGCCTTATTTAGAATGGGTAGGCACAAGTGGTGCAGCACTAAATCTGGGAGCCCACGGAGTGTGAATTGCTGGTGTGCTACTAAATTTGAAGCAGATCCAGGACAAGAGGTCTCGCTCCCACCATCGTCCATTTACAACACCCACTCGCTAGTTTGCTACCCCCCCCAGCACTACGTATTGTGGGTTCAGTGCAAGGAAACAAAAAAACTTCCCCAGATTGAACCCCTCAAAGTTGTGCCCATGTCACATGCCTATCCTGCCTACCACGAATTGTGGCCCTGGGTAGCAGGAACTTCAAGCAGAATGGGAACCAATGAAAAGAAGAGCCCTGCTTATGTATGGTCAAGCTCCTGATCCAACCTGTTCCCACCCATTATACCAAATCCCTGCCCATTATTTGCCCAAACCCACCTACACCCTCTTTGGAACCTTCAACCTGATCCCACCCATCATACCAAATACCTGCCCATGATTTGCCCAAACCCACCTACGCCCTCTTTGGAACCTTCAACCTGATCCCACCCATCATACCAAATCCCTGCCCATGATTTGCCCAAACCCAACTACACCCTCTTTGGAACCTTCAACCTGATCCCACCCATTATACCAAATCCCTGCCCATGATTTGCCCAAACCCACCTACACCCTCTTTGGAACCTTCACACATCATGGGGCCCCCTCGGCGCAGGTCACATGTCTGGAACACTCCCTGAGCCCCCCAAATCTTCTAGCAGACGCCCCTCTCAAAGACCTGAGAGCACCAGGAGCAACTCCCAGGAGTTTGGTGCACTTTGCTCCTATTGATACATTATCCCTAACTTTGCACGTTTTTAGCACCAGATGATTCATTGCATTCATTTGCCTCGGACACCAAACTCTCAGTGGAAAAAAAATACTGGACATTTCAAATTTTTCCCAAGTTAAATATAGAATCAGCAGTATATCAAATGTTCCGTGTCTGTATGGAAACCTTCAGAAGCTGCATTATTCATATAAAAGCATTCTTTTTCTTAAAGGGGACCTGCACCTGTTTATTTTCCTAAACAACTGTCCAAAATTAACAAATTCAAAATAGTTTTTTTTTTAAACTTATTTTTAAATCTAAAATCATCATTTGTCTGTTCCTATCTATTATCTGCACTGCTGGTTGTGACTCTTGACATAAGGCAGAAGGGGACAGACCAATAATGCTTTCCATGGCGCTTGAGTCAAATGCAATTAGTTTGAGACCCACAAAGTGATCATTGCAGTCCTGTAATCTTTGGACTGTGCGGGAGGGTTCAAATGTCTCCTAAATATGGAATGGTCTTGCAAAAATATTCATAAATATCAAAATCACCCACTATATATTAAACAGTAATTTATTTCTGTCATTTTACTGCCATCTGCTGTTAGACTGGAGGAATGCATCGATCTCATGGACAGTTCTTTGGGTGGGATAGGCCAGAAATGACTGTTGTATGAGGTTTTGCATCAGTTGTGGGTAAACAACATGGAAATGTGGGTCTAAAAATTGTGGCTGATAATGGTAGGTGCTGGAAGGATGGTGGCGGGGGTTTGTTTATACTGTCTCCTGGTGTGTAAACACTTGTGCTTCTGCTGCTTGTTTATAATTTAAAGTTTTCGTGGTTACAGCAGTCGATCACCGACAAGGACTGTTCCTGATGTGGAATCTGGGAGGCTTCCGGGTCGGGATTATTTTGGCCGGCACATGCGGTGGATATTTTGCTTGAAATTCTTACTGAATGTCCCAGTGATTTCCTACTAAAATGTATCTGTAAACTTCCTATGAGCTATAAGGGGCTCTGAGCAAAGATCGGTCCTCCAAAGTGGGCTTCACCCAAGAGGATTATCGATTTTATTAATGGAACTCTAAAGAGCAGACGGTGACAAGGTCCCCACGTCTAGTTGGCTCAACAACTTACCCCTAAAAGCACTGGCCTCCCCTTTTCATCATTCCGCCCTCTTCTCGTTTTTTTGCCAAAAGAGGTACCAGACAAACACATTTCAATAGCCCCCCAAAACATTTGCACCGGGCTTTGCACCCACCTTGAGCTCCAGCTGCAGACACTGTGCTGCACCCATATATATTAAAGGGGAAGTAAAGTGTAAAATAGAATAAGGCTAGAAATGCTGTATTTTGTATACTAAACATAAACATGAACTTACTGCACCACAAGCCTAATCAAACAAATGATTTATGCTTTCAAAGTTGCCCACAGGGGGTCGCCATCTTGTAACTTTGTTATACATCTTTGCAAGACCAAGACTGTGCACATGCTCAGTGTGGTCTGGGCTGCTTAGGGATCGTCATAAATGATCAAAACAGCACAAGTCAAATAATATCTGCCAGAAGCCGATACAGCAAGACTGATTAATAATCAGAATATACAGACTGCACTGGGTCCTGTGTTGTCATGTAATCTAATGTGGATTTTATAGTTTTTGTATTGTTTAATATTAACTTTCTCCAACTCTGCAGAACCAGTGGCTGCAGCAAAATAATCCTCCAAATAGAATCCCAGTTTATCTGTTTAAATCTGGCTCCATGATCTTTGTCCCTGCAGCTGGAGTTGGAAACAGTAAAGGGGATATAAAGGCAAAAATAAAATCCAATACAAATCTCTACACAGTTGCCGACTGCTCTACAGGGAAACAAACAAAGCTGCTTGAGTTCTGCATGGCTGGGAAGTAAGGCGGGGGCTCCCCCTGCTGTTCATAAGTATGATTGTTTCCCTGCAGAGCAGTTAGGGACCGTCTGACAATTCCTATCCACAGCAGTAAGTGAAGGGAGAATTTCACTTCATACAGTCAGGTTTCTTATAAAAACAGTACACATTTTAATTAAAGTATATTGGAGATAGGTTTCTTTTTCATTAAAGTAAAAATGGGATCTTATTTTTTTGCCTTTACATGCCCTTTAAATGGGCTGAACAAGTAAGGGTTAACGTTTCCCCTCCCTTTTATATGACAAAGGGAAATTATGGGGCCCCCAAATCTCAAAAGACCATAAGAAGATGTGGGCCAGGAGCAGTTGTGGTTCCAAGTCACCCCCGGGGGACGGCAGCTGTAGGGGCCTATTTGGATAAGGATTAAGCCTCAATCCTAACTGGCGGCTGAACAAGAATAATATTGAGTGTGAAGTACAAAGTCTATTTATAACCTACAAGATTTAACCAAATTATATGCTTGTTCCCTGCTGTTCAGTGATCCGGTCATATGGTTTCCTTAAAAATCTGGCGCAGATCAGGGGTGTGTCTAAGCATACCTGCCGGCAGGTGTTTAAGGGGTGGTTCATCTTTAAAGGAGAACTAAACCCTAAAAATTAATGTGGCTGAAAATGCCATATTTTATATAGTGAACTTATTGCACGAGACTAAAGTTTGAGCTTGTCAATAGCAGCAATGATCCAGGACTTCAAACTTGTCACAGGGGGTCACCATCTTGGAAAGTGTCTGTGACACTCACATGCTCAGTGGGCTCTGATTGGCTGTTGAGAAGCTAAGCTTAGGGCTCGTCACTAATTATCCAGCAGAAAATGAGCTTCCCTGGCTGTAATATAAGCTGATGCTACAGGTTTGCTGATTATTAAATTCTGATGCTAATTGCACTGGTTTCTGTGCTGCCATGTAGTAATTATCTGTATTAATTACTAATCAGCCTTATATTGTGACATTTCTATTCTATGTGTACTGTATATTGTGAGTGGCTCCCTAAGCTCAGTAAGTGACAGCAGCACAGAGCATGTGCAATGAATCAGCAGAAAAGAAGATGGGGAGCTACTGGGGCATCTTTGGAGACACAGATCTTTACTGCTAAGGGGCTGTGGTTGCCTTGGGCAACCACATTTTAATTATTTGCCTTCTTCTTCTGACTCTTTCCAGCTTTCAAATGGGGGGCACTGACCCCATCTAAAAAAACAAATACTCTGTAAGGCTGCCACTTCACATTTATTTTACTGCTACTTTTTATTACTCGTCTTTCTATTCAGGCCTCTCCTATTCCAGTCTCTTATTCTAACCAATGCATGGTTGCTAGGGGAATTTGGATCCTAGCAACCAGAAGGCTGAAATTACAAACTGGAGAGCTGCTGAATAAAAAGCGAAATAACTCAAAAACCACAAATAATAAAAAATGAAAACCAATTGCAAATTGTCTCAGAATATCCCTCTCTACATCATACTAAAGGTTAACAATCCCTTTATCGCAGGGCTCCTTGTGCACCATTTTTAGCCTTTTATAAATGAGCCCCTTTATTTTCACGCGTTTGCTCCAGAGTGGTGGGTATAACACGAAAGGCACGTGAATACTTTCTGCTTTAACGAGGCTCTTACAGAGTTTATAGTTCTGAGAAACATACGACGGCCGCTGGAATGTACAGGATCCAATAAAAGAAACATCCCAATAATGTTAAATAATCAAAAGGAAAAATGTGTGTTCCTAATTGGCAGCCCAGAGGGGAGAACCCAGAGCCCAGATCCAATAATATCCACTAGAATAAACTTGCTGGATTTACCCTTCCTCTTTATTGGTTCCTATAGCAGGAAAGCCCAATTGCTGCCAGCACTTCACCTTCATTCTTTCTATTCTCAAACTCTAGACATTCTGGGGACCTGAAAAATACTCTGGTGTGGGGCCCAGACCCAGTAATATCTAGTTACGTCACTGTCTGGTGGTTGCCAGGGTCATTGACCCCTAGAAACCTAATGGGATGCTAAACTCACAGAGAGAGAGAGACCATCACTAATGACAATAATACATTGAAGGGAAAAAGCCTGAACGTTTCAACCCTAAAATGTCACTTCCACTCAACACTGAGGAGTTGATGTAGGGCACAGTGGGGCTCATTTATAAAGTTCACATATTTTTTCCCGAACGCCAGTCACAGAGCGGGCACATAAATATTCGCAATTTGTGATTTTTGACATATTTAAAAAGCTCTTACAGACATTCGCATTGTGAAATGCATCTCATTTGCGCGCCATTGGCGAAAATTTATCGACAATGTGAATTCGCAAAAACTGGAAAGACGGCCAGAGCAGTGCAATATATTAGCGTGGGCAATACAACCATTGACGAAAAAATATGCGCTGCGAACTTTATAAATGAGCCCTAGTGACATCACAGGAATGGAGGGGTTCACAATGACATCATCAACAGACGAGTGCACTGATTAAGAAAACTGCCTTTCTGCCTAGTAGAACCTGTACCTGGGACTCATTTTATTGACATATATATATATATATATATATATAGCCTAATTTTAAGCAACTTTTCAATTGGTCTTCATTATTTATTTTGTATAGTTTTTCTAAATTATTTGCCTTTTTCTTCTAAATCTTTTCAGCTTTCAAATGGGGGTCACCGACCCCATCTAAAAACAAATCCTCTGTAAAAGTCTACACATTTATTGTTCTTGCTACTTTTTATTAACTATTCATCTTTCTCCTATTCACATTCCAGTCTCTTAATCAAATCAGTGCATGGTTGCTAGGGGAATTTGGTCCCTAGCAACCAGATGGCTGAAACTGCAAACTGGAGAGCTGCTGAATAAAAAGCTAAATAACTCAAAAACCACAAATAATAAAAAATGAAAACCAATTGTAAATTGTCTCAGAATATCCCTCTCTACATCATACTAAAAGATCATTTAAAGCTGAACAACCCCTTTAACTCTCCAAGCCTCTGCCTGGACAGTACCAATGTATCGCCCCTAGTTTTTACAATTTTGGAACTCTCCATATCATCCTATAGGGACCCTGAGCATTTCATTATTCCCATCCCCTGACCCCATGGCATCCACAGCCGGGATTATCCCTCATCCTTTAAATTCATCTTTGCATTTCCTTAAATAAACATTTTTTTTGGGGGGTTATTTCTATTCAGTGCAGAAGTGGCCTGACCTATATATTATTTATTGTGGGACCTAATCCCTTCTGACTTATTTATGCTTTGCAGTATATCCGGCAATCTACTTCTTCTCTTTAGTCATATTCATTGCTGACAAACATCTGGCTCCCGGGGATAAGAGCTTTATATAACATCATTGTTGCACCCAGAGGTTGTTGCACCCAGAGGTTGTTGCACCCAGAGGTTGCTGCACCCAGAGGTTGCTGCAGGATTATTTACTAACCCGGTAGAAAGTGCAAAATTCGGAAGCAAACCCACCATTTTTTTTTTTTAACACAAACACAAAAGCAGCCTTTGAATAATAGAGGGCACCCCAAAATAGCAGGCACTGTAACACAGAATATACCACCATTGTGATGCAAGATTATATTTTGGGCAGAACTAGCAGGGGGTGCAATCAGGGCGGAGCATAGGGTGGATTGGGAGGAAAGCCCTGAGAGCCAAGTGGGAAAGTGTGGGACTGAGAAGTTTTAGGGGTAATGGTGCAGAATGAGTGGAGGTGGGGTTGCAAGCATGTGGGGGGCCTGCCAAGTAACATTGCTTTAGGCGCCAATACTTCAGGGGTGTAACTAGGAGTAGGCAGCTGCCTAGGGCGCAATAATAGAGGGGCGCTGGGCAACTACCTCTGAAATTGTCCTGCCTACCCCTAGCCGGTTCGCACCCCTTACTCCACTCCCTCCCGTCAGCCTATCCCCCCCTCCATCGCAATCTCCATCCCACCCCTCCGTCTCTTTCCCCTCCATCGCTCTCTCCTTTTCCGAGCGCGCGCACATGAGGGGTCGCGGTGGCCGACCAGGTTGCCTCGGGCGCTGTATTAATAGGGATTTCTGATCAATAATGGCTCATGGTGATACTTGGATTGAACCCAGCAGTTTCTTGTACTCAACATAATATATACAAAGCAGCTTTTAGCTTCTTATTTCATACTAACATCGAACCCAACAGGATATACAAAGCAGCTTTAATCCTGTATAATGAAGCTTTGTCGTTGGGGAAGTTAATCAAGATTGTTGTCCTGATGACCTAATACTGGTTCTTTTTATGACTTTTGGAAATTTCTGGATGTTCTCATATGTATTGTCTAATATGTTAGGAGTTTCCAAGCCCCTATCAGACTCTTCTTTATTATAGCTAGGGGCACAATATGCTATTGAACTACTAGTTAGCAAGATAAGATCTTTTTGCTTCGGATGCTCTTGTTGGGAGTCTGACCAGCTTCGGGTGAGCGCATGGGAAGCAGGATCTGTTATTAACCAAACCATTATATGAATTATATGAGCAATTGATTAAACTACTATATGAGCTCATTGTGTATAGTCACATATAAAACTGGAGGTCTCCGTCTGGTCAGTTGAGATCTCACTTGTGGGGTTGACGTGTGCCGCCTAAAGACCTCCCGTGCACTGATTGAGGGATTCTATCTGCTGACTGTTTGGGATCTCCCAGTCTTAGTTGCATATTGTTCGCTTTGCTCTTTTACTCATTCGGTAATGTATATCTTCTTCATCTATTGTATGTAATTTGTATGTAATAAAGCCTTTGCTTGTAATAGCTGGTGTGTTTTAATTACTTCCGAGAGGCTCATAGAACCACAATTACAACAGGTGCCCGGTCGGCCCTGCCCGCACCCCCTTGGGACCCTCGCGTCGATGCGAAGGTGCTCAGAAAACTGCGTCTGTAGGGAGGGTGGGGGGCTCGGCTGCAACCAGATCCGCCCCTCCTTAGTTACGTTACTGGGGGGATATTGGGGTCCTGTAAAAATCAGGGGTCTCAGACTGCAGCAAAAGGGGTGGTGTTTGGGCAGCTCAGAGGTGCAGTTTGGGCAGCTCAGGTGAATGACAAGTCAGGCAAAGGGGTGAAGCAGACCCTGCGGCTGCAGGGGGGCCAAGGAGGTATAGGGGGGCCCCCCATGAGGCCCAAATTATGAGCGATTTCAACAGTATATTGGTAAAATAGGACAACCTCTGGATATGTTGTCGGCCCTAAAATGAATTTGCTGTGGGGCCCAGTAACTTCTAGTTACTCCACTGGTCAGGCATATAGGGCCCTGCCACCTCTCATACGAACCCCAATTCTCATGAACCCCAATTCTCATGCATCGATTGTTATCCAGGATTCAGTTTGGGATTTGGCCAGGATTCTGCCTTTTTCAGCAGGATTTGGATTTGGCCGAACTGAATCCAAATCCTAATTTGCATATACAAATTAGGTGGAGGGGAGGGAAATCGCGTGACTTTTTGTCACAAAACAAAGAATTAAAAAACATTTTCTCCTTACAACCCCAGATTCAGTTTAGTATTCGGCGGAATCTTTTGCAAAGGATTTGGGGGGTTCGGCCGAATCCAAAATAGTGGATTCGGTGCATCCCTAATGGTTATGCCTGGATTGGCTGCTGGTTGGGTTTATCCATCTGCAACTTCAGAGATGAGACACTGCAAAAAAGTAGGAGATGTAAATGTAATAGGGACCGTAGATTGTAAGCTCACTGGGCTAGGGACTGATGGGAATCATGTCTAATGCATCAGAAACAAGATAAGTAAAGAATAATAAATAACCCTGCAGAATAAGTTCATTTCTATTTTATATTAAAAGCAGGTGCCCTAAATGAATGAAAGCTTTGTCTGCTTCCCCCACCTGCACATTCACATGAATACACACGGGCTCTTTATTGTATATATAATTTATTATCATTCAAGCACTGAGCATCAGCACCCGACTCCTGACTTAGGGAGAGAGAAAGCCCAGGGAATTGTGGGTGACATTCCATCAGGACAGACGCAGTCATTGCAACAATCAGCAGGGTGGGGGATATAAAAAAAAAAAAAAAAAGTAAAAAATGTCTAAATTCCTCTGCCCATGTAACATAAAAAAACCTCAATGTACATTATATATTTTTCATCAACTCATTCATAATCCAGGGCCTGAATATTTCATAAGGAAAGTGACAGGGAAAGTGGCTCTTACACAAGGGACCTACTGGATATTCTTCTTGGCAGGTGTATGAAACAGTTGCGACAGTGGCAACCCCCAGTGCAGCTTCCACTCTCCTGTTTCATTTTTTTTTTTTAAATTTTAATGACTATATACCCTACTGTAAAGTATATGGATATTATAAGGATATTAGGGCTAAAGTTTGAGAAGGGAAAATGGATCAAGGCACCAGAACCCTAGTTGGGGTCCCCCAAGGCTGAATGATCACCGATCAAAAATATACAAGTATGGGATCTGTTATCCAGAAACCTGTTATCCAGAAAGCTCAGAATAGACTCAATTTTAATCATATAATTCAAAGTTTTTAAAAATGATTTCCCTTTTCTGTGTATTAATAAAACAGTCGCTTGTACTTGATCCCAACTAAGATATAATTAATCCTTATTGGAAGCAAAACCAGCCTATTGGGTTTATTTAACGTTTACATGATTTTCTAGTAGACTTAAGGTATGAAGATCCAAGATCCGGAAAAACCCCCAGGTCCAGAGCATTCTGAATAACAGGTCCCATACCTGTACCTTGTACTTGATCCCAACTAAGATATAATTAACCCCCATTGGGTTTATTTAATGCTTTATTGATTTTTTGTAAGTAGAATTAATGTATGGAGATCCAAATTGCAGAAATACCCCTTATCCGGAAACCCTCAGGTCTCGACCATTCTGGATAACAGGTCCCGTACTTGTACCAGCAAATACACACATGCATATAAGCCACAGTCCATTGCATTCCATCTGTCATTAGCATTCATTGGTCAGCTGCAGGTGCAAGAAAACATTTGATTGGCTGCTTTTATTATAGCATAATTGTGGATATTCCAGTGCTCTGATTGGCCCCTCATGTTGGAAAAAGAGACCCACAGACTAGCAGGCCTTTAGGGGGATAATAGGAATTGTAGTTCAGCAATAGCTGCCCAGTAGGCCTGATCTAATGGACATGTTGACTAAATAGCTTTACTCTCACAATGGATGTGCCAGATGGAATATAAATCTCTCTGACAGGGAAATACCAGATGTAGTGATAATCTCACTAACAGGGATGTCACTAGTGCATTTTCGGGGCAAAATGTCAATTCTACTTATAGAGAGACGGCCTTATTTGTAAGGAGGCTTTACGTTGCTAATACTGTACTGCTAGGTTACCTTCTAGCCCTGTCAATGTATTTGTATATATATATATATATATATATATATATATATATATATATATATATATATATATATAGGATTTCATTTTTATTTCAATATTATTTGTGGTTTTTTGGGTCATTTAGCAGCTCTGCAGTTTGCAGTGTCAGCAGTCTGGTTGCTAGGGTCCAAATGACTCTAGCAACCATACATTGAAGGATCAGTAACATAAAGTAGCAATAAGAATACATCTGTAGCATTACGGAGCAATTGTTTTTAGATGGGGGGTCATTTGAAAGCTGGGAAGAGTCAGAAGAAGGAGAAAAGAAAATAATAATAATAATACAAAATGAATAAATAATGAGGGGCAATTGAAAAGTTGCTTATAATGAGCCGTTATATAATGTCTGTAAGCTTGTAGGGTCCACAACAGATACGGTCTTCACTTTTATTTACACACAGTAGTGCCCATTTCAGCATATAATTAATTTAATTAATAAAATAAAAATAAATCCAGCCCATTGAGCGCTACCTAAACACATTTGATGAGTTCCCTCACTAGACTGGGCTACCAGCAAAAACACAGAGGTTTGGGGGGTCACCCCTGTACTCACAATACTTCCTTTTGGGGGGATTGTTCAGTCTCCTGACTTTTTTCAGTCTTTCAAACTTTTGGTCACAGCTCCCTCTGCTCCTTGTAGAGTCAGGCAGCACCTGTAGCACCCGTAGCCCCTCTGGGAGTTCCTAACACAGACAAGAGACCTTCCCAACACTCTCATTAGAATTAAACACCTTTCCACAGGACTGTCTTCCTATGAAAAGTGAACTCCAATACACGACCTGGACTAATGGATCGGAGAGCCTGGACTGCCTGTTCCCTGTTCCTTCCAGAATACTCCAGCTTCCGGGACCTGGCCACCAAAGTCTTTAAAGGAGAACTAAAGCCTAACTAATGAAGTAGCTAGAAATGTTGTACGTTATGTTTTGTGCTTCTGTACCAGCCCAAGGCAACCACAGCCCTTTAGCAGTAAAGATCTGTGTCTCCAAAGATGCCCCAGTAGCTCCCCATCTTCTTTTCTGCTGATTCACTGCACATGCTCAGTGCTGCTGTCACTTACTGAGCTTAGGGACCCACTCACAATATACAGTACACATAGAATAGAAATGTCACAATATAAGGCTGATTAGTAATTAATACAGATAATTACTACATGGCAGCACAGAAACCAGTGCAATTAGCATCAGAATTGAATAATCAGCAAACCTGTAGCATCAGCTTATATTACAGCCAGGGAAGCTCATTTTCTGCTGGATAATTAGTGACGAGCCCTAAGCTTAGCTTCTCAACAGCCAATCAGAGCCCACTGAGCATGTGAGTGTCACAGACAGTTTCCAAGATGGTGACCCCCTGTGACAAGTTTGAAGTCCTGGATCATTGCTGCTATTGACAAGCTCAAACTTTAGCCTCGTGCAACAAGTTCACTATATAAAATATGACATTTTTAGCCACATTCATTTTTAGGGTTTAGTCTAAAACGCGTCTAACATGGGGATTAGAACATAATTAATCTTTGCTGGTTGCTTCTGGACTTTTCCCCTGGGCAGTGTGGAAGGTTGAAGGTGCTGCAGGTTTCAGTTAGTCTGTTTGGCAACTAGAAGAAGCTGTATGTGCCCAGAAGGTGGGCAAGAAACGTTGAGCCTTTTTGTCACCCATGCATGGACACTTTCTGGGGTTCTCATTTTCCATGGCATAGGATTAAACAGAATGTCAAATCTTTTTAGAGCTATCACTGGCATAGTAGGCATCCTTTTTCTAACTGTGCCAACTGTCGGGGTGCCTGGGCTTGGGTTACTCTTCTTAGGGCCCCATTTAGTGGGGGGCCCTAAGGGCCCCTAGTAGGGAATCCCAAACCGGATCCTGGATTCAGTGCATCCCTACCATTTAGTCTTAAAGGGCACATAAAGGCAAAAAAAACAAGATCCCATTTTTGCTTTCTTTAATGAAAAAGAAACCTATCTCCAATATACTTTAATTAAAAAATGTGTACCGTTTTTTATAAGAAACCTGACTGTATGCAGTGAAATTCTCCCTTCATTTACTGCTGTGGATAGGAATTGTCAGACGGTCCCTAACTGCTCTGCAGGGAAACAATCATACTTATGAACAGCAGGGGGAGCCCCCACCTTACTTCCCAGCCATGCAGAACTCAAGCAGCTTTGTTTGTTTCCCTGTAGAGCAGTCAGCGACTGTGTAGAGATTTGTATTGGATTTTATTTTTGCCTTTACATCCCCTTTACTGTTTCCAACTCCAGCTGCAGGGACAAAGATCATGGAGCCAGATTTAAACAGATAAACTGGGATTATATTTGGAGGATTATTTTGCTGCAGCCACTGGTTCTGCAGAGTTGGAGAAAGTTTGTATTAAACAATACAAAAACTATAAAATCCACATTAGATTACATGACAACACAGGACCCAGTGCAGTCTGTATATTCTGATTATTAATCAGTCTTCTTGTATCGGCTTCTGGCTGATATTATTTGACTTGTGCTGTTTTGATCATTTATGTCGATCCCTAAGCAGCCCAGACCACACTGAGCATGTGCACAGTCTTGGTCTTGCAAAGATGTATAACAAAGTTACAAGATGGTGACCCCCTGTGGCCAACTTTGAAAGCATAAATCATTTGTTTGATTAGGCTTGTGGTGCAGTAAGTTCATGTTTATGTTTAGTATACAAAATACAGCATTTCTAGCCTTATTCTATTTTAGACGTTACTTCCCCTTTAATAGCGACCCCCCCCCAGTGATTTTACTTCTCCTTTAACCAAATCACTGCTGTTACCATGTTCTGTTCCTAGAAATGCCTGACAGCAACACGTCACTTTAATTAGTACACTTTGGTCCTGGGAGGAGGCTGGAGACCGAAACATGTCATTTGAATTATGCAGATAGGTTGCTTTTCTGCTAATTATGCTCAGGTAGAAGCACTAACCAGGGTGCAGATTAACTGGGAGGATTCAAGTCTCATTAACCCATCGTTTATCAAAGGGAACCTATAATAACTGGATGTTTTTTTCAACAAATAGTCAAATGCCATTGTTGCCTTTCCTCTTGCTGCTTTGCTTCTCTCTCTAAGGGTAAGTATCATTTATCATAAATTAAATATTTTTCTGAGCTCAGCCATCTGAAACATAGAAGAATATATGGATTTTTATGTTTTATGGTTATTGTGAGTCTGTAGCCTGGTTACTGGTACCCGGGTAATTAAGTGCAGGATCTACTCTAAAATAAGGGATCATTTATAACCTGCTCTATGACAGAAGTACGGACAAGGCTGGTTTGTGCCTTTGGGGGGAAAATAACTTGCTGCATGGGGCTCTTGCACCTCTGAGTGCTCTGCATTGCTTCCCCGGTCTTTGTAAATTACCCCTGATAATGGGCATCACATTTCTTAGGGCTCTTACTGATGAGCGGTTGAAGCTGCGCTCCCCTGCGTTCCGTTTTTCAGCGTTCAGCCGCAGGGGAGCACAGGAATAGACGCATTACGTTTTATCCAATGGGGCTGTACTCACACAGTCGCGTGTAGGTGCCTAACGCAGGTTGAGACGCGACATGCTGCATTTTTCCTGCGTTCGGCGCCTACACGCGTCTGTGTGAGTACAGCCCCATTGGAAAAAACGTAATGAGTCTATTCCTGCGCTCCCCTGAACGCAGAAAAACGGAACGCAGGGGAGCGTAGTTACAACCGCTCGTGAGTAACATGGCAGCCACCTAGTGGTCACTCTTTATTACTGCACTTTGAAATTCTGCCAAATTCGCCATTAAGGTACCATTACATCTGAGCCACATGCCTCAACTATAAATATGAATTCTCAGACTGAACCTTTTGCCGAAATATTCATTGAAATGACTGTACAAGCTGAATGAAGGATACATTACATGATGTCCATCCATCAACCTGGGGTTCTAGCTTGAGGCTTGTTCTTAACAGGATTACAGCAGTACTGCCTGGAGACTTGCCTGGGGCTCTGCAGCTATACTCATGTTTTTATTTTCCTTGAGCAGGACAATCGTGTATCTGTTTGCTATCTGATCCCCAGTCACACTTGAAGAGATAAATGTGAATTAAACCATCCAGAGTCTTCCTTATTAAGCTTCCTTGTTGCATTGAAATGTTGCCCCACATGTTGCACTCTGAGGTGCAGAACCTAGAACGGAGCAGAAAGCATTGCACCTTAGAGTTTGGCAGCTCTGCATTTAGGGAGAGCGGGAGGTAATGCTTAAGTAACTTTATAAGGGAAGTATAAGCTATTGAAATTAAATAACCCATGATCATACATCTGGAAAAATATCTTGATAGGGCGACATTATGGGAAAAAGCCCATTGGCTCTTCTAGATAGACTTGCAAGCCCCAGCTTGATGGTCGTTTGGGTGAGATTAAAAGGAAAACTACAATTTGCCCTCCTAGATACACCTGGAAGCCCAGCTTGACTGGGATTCTCCCCTTATCTCATCCTAAATGACCATCAAGAAGGGTTTCCAAGTGTATCTAGGAGAGTAAATAGTCATTCTCCGCTACTCTTACCCTAACTGATGATCAAGCGGTGCTTCCTGGTGTATCCAGGATAACAAATGGTCATTCTCCCCTAATCTCACTCTAATTGACCATCAAGATGGACTTGCAAGTATATCTAGAAGAGCTAATGGCCATTCTCCTTAAATTTCACGCTAAAGGTCCATTTGCTCTCCTAGATTCACCTGAATGTCCATATTGATGGTCAGTTATGGTGAAATTAGGGGAGAATTACTATTGGCTCACCTAGATACATCAGGAAGCTCAGCTTGATGGTCATTAAGGTGTGAGATTGGGGGAGAATGACCATTTGCTCTCCTAGATACACCTGAAAGCCCAGTTCGATGGTCATTAAGGGTAAGATTAGGGGGATAATGACAATTTGCTCTTCTAGATACATATGAAAACCCAGTTTGATGGTCATTTAGGTTGAGCTTAGAGGTAAACATCCATTTGCTTTCCTACATACATCTAAAAGCCCAGCTTGAGGATTATTTAGGGTGAGATTAGAGGAGAATGGCTATTTGCTCTTCTAAATACACCTGAAAGACCATATTGATGATTGTTTAGGGTGAGATTATGGGAGGACCACCATTTGCTCTTTAAGATTTACCTGGAAGCCCAGCTTGATGGTCAGTTAGGATGAGATTTAGTGGTAATGCCCATTTGCTCTCCTAGATACACTCTACAGTATGTGTACCCAGAACATTCCTTCTCTGTATATTTGTATTTATACATATGGGAAGGAGGTGCCATATTGTTTCCCTTAGACAGTACAGTATGAGGGTATAGCTTATTGTGTGCCCAGAACATTCCTTCTCTGCATATTTGTATTTATACATATGGGAAGGAGGTGCCATATTGTTTCCCTTAGACAGTACAGTATGAGGGTATAGCTTATTGTGTGCCCAGAACATTCCTTCTCTGTATATTTGTATTTATACATATGGGAAGGAGGTGCCATATTGATTCACTTAGACAGTACAGTATGAGGGTATAGCTTATTGTGTGCCCAGAACATTCCTTCTCTGTATATTTGTATTTATACATATGGGAAGGAGGTGCCATATTGTTTCCCTTAGACAGTACAGTATGAGGGTATAGCTTATTGTGTGCCCAGAACATTCCTTCTCTGTATATTTGTATTTATACATATGGGAAGGAGGTGCCATATTGTTTCCCTTAGACAGTACAGTATGAGGTTATAGCTTATTGTGTGCCCAGAATATTCCTTCTCTGTATATTTGTATTTATACATATGGGAGGAGGAGGTGCCATATTGTTTCCCTTAGACAGTACAGTA